>NC_057813.1:589669163-589986554 GCF_018294505.1 Triticum aestivum | reverse complement strand
AAGCACATTAAGCAAGAGGCTCATTAAGCAACACCTCATCCCTCCTTGATAGTATTGGCTTTTCCTATAGACTCAATGTGATCTTGGATCACTAAAATATAAAATGAAGAATCTTGAGCTTTTGAGATTGAGCCAATCCTTTGTCATTAGCATTTTGAGGGATCCACTTTCATCATCCATGCCATGCCATTCATTGAGCTTTCCTGAAATAATAGTCTTGGAATAGCATTAGCTCAGTGAGCTATATGTTGTTATGAATTACCAAAACCACCTAGGGATAGTTGCACTTTCAATCTCCCCCTTTTTGGTAATTGATGACAACATATAGATCAAAGCTTCGACAAATGATAATAAGATTAAAAACATCGTTGCTTTGAGAAGTATGTGATAAGCAAGAGCTCCCCCTAAATTTGTGCATAGTTTAAGATTTGCTTTGGACTAAAAATGCACAAGGAATTAGGCTCATGGGTTACTCTTCCATGTCACATACATCTTGGTGGATCGCTCAAAATGATAAAGATTGAATACATGCACTCATCACCAAGCAAAGTGAATGATCACATAGGATAGATAAGATAATATCATCAAACATGCATAAGTGTAGCTTATGATCAAACACATGATCATCAATGTCTCACAAGAATAGCATAGTATCTCAAGCAATCAAAAGCAAACAAGTTTAACCACCAAATCAATGCAAGAGAGAACAAAAGCAACTCTCTCTCTCTCTCTCGAAGCCTATGATCTATACATTTTTCGGTGGCACCGGACTGCTAGGGTTTCACAAAGTCCTAAAATCGGTCTCACTGATTAGCAATTCTCGGTTAGACCAAGACTTACTAGTGCAATGGCATAAGCCAAATAGGTGGGACCGAGTTTTTCAACTTGGTGGGTCCGAGATGGTTTCGGCGGAAACCTAACCCTAAAATTTTGAATCTCATCTAATCTACGGATTGCATTGACTGGATAGGAGTGTTTCAAACGTGGCAAGAGTCAATAAGAACACAATGTGCTAGGAATCGGACGAGGATAGCACAATGATCGATTCCATACCCTAGCTCGGCGATGAACTCGCTACAGTGGCAATGGCGGGGTTGAAATCTGTTGACAGCGGCGGAGACCAGCGACAGGAGGCGGCTGGCGACAAGGAGGCGATCCGGAGACCTTGGTGGCAGAGCAAGCTATTGCGCGGGCGAAGGGGTTCGGAGAAATTTCCAAATTTTTGCCCGTGACTATATATAGCCCGACCCTGTCTGTGTGACCGAGTGGAACAACTCGGTGGCACCGAGATGCATAACTGTGTACAGTTACAGCAACTCGGTGTGACCGAAAAGTTCAAATCGGTTGCACCGAGATCGAAAACTTAGATCGACTTAATGATCTCGGTAGGACCGAAATGGAGGAATCGGTCAGACCGAGAATCACAAAGAAGTTTTGGAAGTTTAAGTCTATGACGAATCGGGGACTCCGAGTGCTCCTCACACAGAGTGGTTCGAATCTGACTTGATCAAATTTTGTGATGTAGCATGAATAGAGTTTGAGACGAGAAAAGCATAGACAGCTAGAGAAGGTTCTTAGGCATTCTTGTCCATCCACTTGGCAAAAAGAAATGAAACTCAAACAATCAAAGCAACAAGTGGATGTCCTCGAGTGAGTAAAACATGCACCAACATGCTCACACAATAAGATGGCAAATGAAATATGTGGCAAAGCATGCACAACCAATTCTAGCATCTATAAAACAATTGGCAATGACTAGGTCATCTATATATGAGTATATTGACTTAGCAGTCAAATGATAAACATTTCATCATAGGTCATATCCATCATTTAAGCTCAAGTGGGGTTACCACTTTTACATAATGCAATTATGTGTTCACACCATTAGAGTTGCTTTGACTCAATTCTTAGAGTTAAGCTCCCCCTAGATGTGAGATCCCCCCTTAGAGGGATGAACTAACCTTGGGTTTTGTCGATGATGACTTCATGTAGGTGTTGAAGATGTGGATGCTCAATGTTGATGTAGATCATTTGGAGCAATCCTTTGGAATGAGTTTCACTTTCAACTTGCCTACATGGGTTAGTCCCACAAGGAACAAACAAGAATATCCATATACATAGAGTGATGCACACACACAATATGATGTCCATGAAATCATTAGGTTACCTTGTCCTTTGCCTTACCAACATGAGGGTTTGTGACTCCTTGAACTAGTGCAAGATGTGGAAGTTGATTGCACTTGTTCTTGCCATGAAGATATGAGTGAAGAATGCTAGCGGAGTCACCCTCAAGAACTCTCTAGTTCTTCTTCTTCGGGATCCACATCATCTTGATGGGAATCCTTGGAGTTGTAGTTGTACTTGATGAAGTTGAACTTGACGTAGTCTTGGGAACCCACTTGAACGAGGCCTTAGGTGCTTCTTCAAATGCATCAATCTCTTCTTGAAGCTTGTCCTTGCCTTTGTTCTTGTGGTCTTGTGGTGGAAGATCATCTTGTGCTTGTGTTCCCTTGAAGGAAGTAGGATCATACTTCTCTTGTTGAGGAACAAACTTCGTCTTGGGGTATTGATCTTCTTCCCACTCAACTCCATTGGCATTGAACTTTCATTCAAAACCAACACCTTGATTCTTCCGGTGTCTTCCTTTCTTGCGTACAATTTCCTCGAATTGCTTACTCCCGGCAAGGCTCTTGTAAACACCTTTCTCTATAATTCCCTTAAATAAGCTATTTTCTTGCTCAAGTGTAACTTGGCTAAGAGAATCATTAGTGGAATCAAGAGAACTACTAGAAGCAACAATATTGGATATGACATTATTATTGTTACTAATAGAGAAAGGATCTTTCTTGTACTTGTTACTAGACGTGACTTGAGGCATGTAAGTACATAATAGTAAATGCTTGGTAATGTAAGAAGAACTTTTCTTACGGAGATCATCATTGATTGCTTTTAAGAACTCATGCTCTTGCTCAAGATTGAGCTTTTCAAAGGGTAACTTCTCATGAGCCCTTAAAAGTTCTCGATGATCTTCGAAGATAGTTTCATGAGCCAACTTAAGAGTGTTTAGTTCTTTAGTTAGAAGCTCAATCTTCTCCTTATCATTGTCATTCGTTTTATCTTGATTAACATGATTAATTGACGTTTCATCATAGTATTCATCACTAGAGTTGTCAACAAGTAAATCATCATCCACAAGCAAGTCATCTTCATCACTATTGAAATCAACATACTCAGGATGAGTTACCTTTGGACCTTTGGCCATGAAGCATCTTCCAATTCCTTCATTTGGTGAATCAAATATGTCGTAGGAGTTGGTTGACACAAGTGCTAGACCGGCAACACCTTCATCTTGAGTATATTTGGAGTCAGAGTGATAGCTTCTCTCGGAGTGATTGTCGGAGTCGGAGCCGGATACCCATTCACCAACATGAGCTTGATGTCTTCGTTTTGTGTAGCTCCTTGATGACTTGTCATTCCTTTCCGAATCCTTGCTTCTTCGTGAGGGTCTTCGTTCATAACGATCATCTCTACTCCTTCTCTCTCTCGGTGGTGATTCTTCTCTTTTGCTTCTTCTTCTTGGAGAATCTTCTCTTCTTTTGTAGGGTGCCATACACTCATTGGAATAGTGTCCGGGTATCCCACAATTGTAGCAATTTCGCTCTCGACAAGAAGATCTTTTGTCATTGTAAGACCTTGACTTCGAGCTTATTTCTTTGCTTCTACTCTTGTGGAATTTGTTGAAGTTCTTCACCATTAAGCTCAATTCTTCATTGAAGGTTTGTTTCTCACTTGATGATGTGGGGGCTTCACTTGAGGCTTCTGTTGAGTGACATCTCGTGAGCAACAATTCTTCCAATGACTTCCGTTGGCTTGAGATCTTTGTAGTTTGGCATCATTTGGATCAATGTGCACACGGTATCATACTTTCCATCCAATGCTCTTAGGATCTTCTTGATGATGAATCTGTCGGTCATCTTTTCACTCCCTAAGCCGGCAATCTCATTTGTGATAAGTGCAAGCCTAGAGTACATTTCAGCGACACCTTCACCATCCTTCATTTTGAACTTGTCAAGCTAACTTTGGAGCACATCCAACTTGGATTCCTTGACGGATTCAGTACCTTCATGCATATCAATCAAAGTATCCCAAATTTCCTTTGCATTCTCAAGACGGCTGATTTTGTTGAATTCTTTGGGGCACAATCCGTTGAAGATGGTATCACAAGCTTGAGCGTTGTATTGCAGCATCTTCAATTCTTCCGCATTAGCTTCACGGTTCGGCTCTCTCCCATCAAAGAATTCACCTTGCAAGCCAATACAAATAATTGCCCAAACGGCGGGGTTATGTCCGAGAATATGCATTTTCATCTTATGCTTCCAACTAGCAAAATTAGTACCATCAAAGTAAGGACATCTACGGTGATAATTTCCCTCGCTAGACGCGATACTCTCCTAGGTTGTGAAACAAAGGCTATGACCACCAAAAGCTATGGAAATCAAAGCAAATGGAGACCAAAGCTCTGATACCACTTGTAGGACCTTGAAGTATGTCTAGAGGAGGGGGGGTGATTATACTACTGGACCAATTAAAAACTTAACCTTTTCCCAATTTTAGAGTTTGGTAGATTTTAGCTATCTTAGGACAAGTCAAGCAATCATCACACAAATCAAGCAAGCATGCAAAGAGTATATAGGCAGCGGAAATTAAAGCATGCAACTTGCAAGAAAGTAAAGGGAAGGGTTTGGAGGATTCAAACGCAATTGGAGACACATATGTTTTTGGCGTGGTTCCGATAGGTGGTGCTATCGTACATCCACATTGATGGAGACTTCAACCCACGAAGGGTAACGGCTGCGCGAGTCCACGGAGGGCTCCACCCACGAAGGGTCCACGGAGAAGCAACCTTGTCTATCCCACCATGGCCGTCGCCCACGAAGGACTTGCCTCACTAGCGGTAGATCTTCACGAAGTAGGCGATCTCCTTGCCCTTACAAACTCCTTGGTTCAACTCCACAATCTTGTCGGAGGCTCCCAAGTGACACCTAGCCAATCTAGGAGACACCACTCTCCAAGAAGTAACAAATGGTGCGTTGATGATGAACTCCTTGCTCTTGTGCTTCAAATGATAGTCTCCCCAACACTCAACTCTCTCTCATAGGTTTTGGATCTTGTGGAAAGAAGATTTGAGTGGAAAGCAACTTGGGGAAGGCTAGAGATCAAGATTCATATGGTAGGAATGGAATATCTTGGCCTCAGCAGATGAGTAGGTGGTTCTCTCTCAGAAATGGTAAGTTGGAAGTGTAGGTATAGTCTGATGGCTCTCTCCACGAATGAAGAGGAGGTGGAGGGGTATATATAGCCTCCACACAAAATCTAACCGTTACACACAATTTACCAAACTCGGTGTGACCGATTCAACAGACTCGGTCGGACCGATTTAGTAAACCTAGTGACCGTTAGTGATTTTCGGTGGGACTCACATGCAACTCGGTGAGACCGATTCGGTTAGGGTTAGGGCATAACGTAATCTCGGTAAGACCGATTACACAAACTCGGTGAGACCGATTTTGGTAATAAGCTTTCCAGAGAGTTGGTCAGGTAAACTCGGTGGGACCGATTTGCTCTTTTCAGTGAGACCTAAATGTTACAAAAGGGAAACAAAGAGTTTACATTGCAATCTCGGGGGGACCGATCGCTCACTTCGGTTAGACCGAAACGTTACGAAGGGAAACAGAGAGATTACAATCCCATCTCGGTGAGACCGAGATCCCTATCGGTAAGACCGATTTGCTTAGGGTTTGTGGCAGTGGCTATGACATTAGAACTCGGTGGCGCCGGATAGGAAGAATCGGTGTGACCGATTTTGGCTTTGGGTTTAGGTCATTTGTGGATGTGAGAAAGTAGCTGAGGGTTTTGGAGCATATCACTAAGCACATTAAGCAAGAGGCTCATTAAGCAACACCTCATCCCTCCTTGATAGTATTGGCTTTTCCTATAGACTCAATGTGATCTTGGATCACTAAAATATAAAATGAAGAATCTTGAGCTTTTGAGATTGAGCCAATCCTTTGTCATTAGCATTTTGAGGGATCCACTTTCATCATCCATGCCATGCCATTCATTGAGCTTTCCTGAAATAATAGTCTTGGAATAGCATTAGCTCAGTGAGCTATATGTTGTTATGAATTACCAAAACCACCTAGGGATAGTTGCACTTTCAATCTCCCCCTTTTTGGTAATTGATGACAACATATAGATCAAAGCTTCGACAAATGATAATAAGATTAAAAACATCGTTGCTTTGAGAAGTATGTGATAAGCAAGAGCTCCCCCTAAATTTGTGCATAGTTTAAGATTTGCTTTGGACTGCAAATGCATAAGGAATTAGGCTCATGGGTTACTCTTCCATGTCACATACATCTTGGTGGAGCGCTCAAAATGATAAAGATTGAATACATGCACTCATCACCAAGCAAAGTGAATGATCACATAGGATAGATAAGATAATATCATCAAACATGCATAAGTGTAGCTTATGATCAAACACATGATCATCAATGTCTCACAAGAATAGCATAGTATCTCAAGCAATCAAAAGCAAACAAGTTTAACCACCAAATCAATGCAAGAGAGAACAAAAGCAACTCTCTCTCTCTCTCGAAGCCTATGATCTATACATTTTTCTCCCCCTTTGGCAACAAGTTACCAAAAAGTTCATAGAAAATGCATAGTGCTAGATTGACTCTCAGGCTTGATCTTCAGGTTGTGGTATCCGGATAACTCCAAGAATGAAGGCTTCAGTTGAAGTAGAGCGTGCTGGAGTTGATGCTGGAGCTGTAGGAGCTGTAGCTTGTGTAGATGATGTGGCTCTGGTGTCTGTGACAGGCACTGTAGCTGACCTCTGAGCTCTAGGCACTCTGGCAAAAGCATTAGTGGTAGTCTTGCCCTGCCTCTCCTGCATGTCATCCTGCAGTTGCTCCACAACAGACAGAATCTCAGTTACTTTGACATCAAGATCATGAAATTTGAGTTCCATGATTCTTTCCAAGCTCTCCTGATTCTGAGTGAGGGTGGCCAATCCCTTCTCAATCCTCAGTGTTGATGCTATTAAGTAACCAAGATGCTCCTGCTTGTTCTTCAAGAAATACTCAGATGCCTCCTCTTGAGTTGGCATCTTGGCATCCTTCTCCTTCCTTGCCTTCTCCTTCTTCTCTTGAGCTTGAACTGATGATGGATCATTCTCATTCATGACAACCTCATTGTACTCAAAGTATGGATAAAGTGGAAAATGTTCCTTATCCAATAGATATTTGCCTGTTCCCATCTTTGAGTTAATCAACTCCTGAATCTGACGGGCATATCCACAGCTCCTCTTCTGATCTGCTGCAGTCCTCTTAATGGTTTCAACCATAAGGCTCATGACCTTGAATTTTTGAGGCACATCAAATAAATGCAACATGTTGATTGCATGCCCTCTGATCATGTTGTGGTCACCAGACTTAGGCAATAGAGTGTGCTTTAGGATGCAGTTGATAGTTGGCAGCCCTGACAGAAGGAAGTGGACTGACCCAAACTTATGTGTTTCAATGGCTTTGACTGGGATCTCCTTGTACTTGTGTGCCATGAAATTCTGGTCCATCTTCTTCTTGGCATATATATCCAGGTCATCATCATTTTCTTTTGGGGCATTGATCAGTCTTTCCCATTCCTCAATAGTGGATTGGTATCTCATACCTTCAGACATCCAAACTATCCTCCCATCTGGATAGAAGTGTGATGTGGAGTAGAATTGCATGATAAGTTCATTATTCTAATTGGTGAGCTTTTGCCCAACATAATCTGCAACTCCACAAGCAACAAAACTGTCTTGCACTCCAGGATAGTGCTCTTGATTTTCCTTAATATAGGTCTAGTCGACCCATCTCATATCACACACTATGGGCTTCTTATCCAACAAAATTTTCTCATAAAAGTCCTGCTGTTCCTTTGTATGGAACCTGTAATCAACAGCAGTTCTTCTCCTTGTGGCATATGGATCTGTCAGCCTCCATAGCATCAACCCTGAGTCTCTTCTGATGTTCATGTCCTCAGCCACAGGATGGGCATCATTGTGGTCTGGTATCTTGGGCTTGAGCTTCTTTAGGACCTTTCCTTCTTCATCTTCTTCCTCAGCAACCTCAGGCACTGGGGCCTTGTTCTTCTCAGCAGCTGGAATACTTCTGGTATTCCTGTTTGGTGCAAGCTTGGCCTTGGGGGCAGCTTTGGGTGCTTCCTTCGGCTTAGATGTTGCAGCCCCTGATCTAATAGCATCACCCATAAGCTTTGGTGCCTTGGGTACTGGTGCAGCAACCTCTTCTTCCTCTTCAGAATCTCTTCTCATTGAGGGCTTTCCAAGGACCTTGGCAGTTATGGTTCTTGCTCTCTTCTTTTTCTTGTCCTGAGCACCTTCATCCTCTGATTCAATTGCAAATTTCATTGTCCTCCAGTGGGGACTTTCTGAGCATTTGTGTCCTCTTGTGTAGCGACCCGACCCGAATGGATCAAGTCTCTGTGCTTAAGTGTCATCCCTGGATCGGTATGCTGACACACACAGTACTCGAGGATTTATAACAGAGGTAAATCACATGTATAAAGTAACGTAAATACTATTACCTCAATCCAAATAGCAGAAGTAACAAGGTTGTGGATTCCCATCAACGCCAACGGCAAAGTTGAGTATAGGAATCGTAACCCGAATGTATCACTTACTCGTCATCTGAAAAGTCTGCAACATGAAATGTTGCAGCCCGAAAACGGGTCAGCACATGGAATATGCTGGCAATGTAACACATAGAGAAAATATGATGGAATAAGCTATATTACATGCATATTTGGCTGGTGGAAAAGCTCTATGGTTACAGTTTTGCGTAAAACCAATTTTTCCCTACTGCAAAGGAATAAATTTATTTAACTATCATGGTGGTTGTTAAACATTGAGAATGGTTGACAGCATTCTCAATCCCAATTAAAAGTACTCATTAACAACCCAACAATATTCAATTAAAGAAACATGATGAGATCAACAGGATAATCGAAGTACTAGATACTCAAGATGTCCATAACCGGGGACACGACTAATCATGATTAGTTTATACACTCTGCAGAGGTTTGTGCACTTTTCCCCACATGACTCGATCGCCTCCGTTTGGTTTCTCGCACTACATGGTGTTTGAGAAATGGATGACCGAGACATAGTCTTTCAGAAGCGCTCGCACCTTACGTAAAGGGTAGACCGTACCAACCTACATCCCCTACATCCGCTAGTCTACCCTATAAGAGTTCGCACAACTTAGTCAACTATGCTAGAGCCCATAATAGCATGTGGCTGCACACAGAAGTTTCTAGTTTGAATAATCTCATGATCCTTTTGAGCCTGGGTGGCGGTCCGAAGAAAAACAGGCATGTCCTAGAAACCAGGTGTCTCAATCCACCCAGATGTGTGTTTAAGTTGCCACCTTAAATAAACCATTGATTAACAAACTCACATCTATCATGGATACACTCACCCAATCCATGTCTACTAGCATAGCATGGCATAATAAGCAAACGTAGAAGTCACTCCCAGGGTTTGAAAATAAACAGGTACTAGGTACTACCTCAACTACTTCCCATAACCCACAATTTAAATAGATCCTAATCATGCAATGTTTGAGGATTGATCTAATGCATAAAAACTGGGTATGAGAAAAGTATGATCAAAGTGTTACTTGCCTGCAATTGTTGATGAAGATGATTCGCACTCAAAACTCTTGATAGTTCTACTCGTCACACTCTGGTCAATCTATCGTAAGCAAGCAATATTAAGCACAAATAAGGAATCACTCAAAAGATCGGGAAGAACGAAGAAGACAATTCGGAAAACATCAAAATAAATCAAATAACTCTTGCAACATAAAACAATTTCTAACAGTACCAAAATTAAGTGAATTTGGCCTTATCAGAAAGTTTGGTTCAAGAGCTTCGATTTGCAAAAAGAATCACTCAAATCAGAGTTATAAAACTCAAGTTATGATCAAACGAAGTTCAAATACTAAACTGCTTGAAATACAAATTTTAAACTTTCAAAAACATGTTTAAGTTGTTTTACTGGATAGAGGGGATCATAACGAAGAAGTGAGTGTTTGTTTCGTTAGATTTGGACAAACGAGTAAAAAGTAGTGAGTGTATGAAGACTAGGGGCTAATCTGTAAATAAAAATATTCACAGATAGGTCCCTGACAAAAATAACAAAAAAGGAAAATGCTAAAAAGCAAACGTTCGTTTTTATGATCTAAACAGCGGACGTTCTCTAAATAAAAACAAAACATTTCGAAAAAAAAACTAAAACGATCTGGATCGTTGGATCCAGATCCAACGGCGAGGGAGGGGGTGGCGGTTAATGCGGCGGCGGCGGCGAAGTCTGGTGGCGCGGGACGGCGGCGGCGGCTCTGCTACGATCGGGGCGGTGGCTCCGGTCGTTGAGGAGGGCAGCGGAGGGGTCAGGGAGGGGCGGCGCGGCAAGGCGAAGAGGATGGCGGCGTCCGCGGTGGTCCCCGGTGACGGGATGGAGTGGGGCGGCGGCGGCGGATCTCGCCGGAACGGCGGCTTCGGCGAGTGCGGCAAGAAGTGCGGCGGCGCGGCGAAAAAGAGAGAGAGAGGGTCGGGGCTGCGGGATTTATAGGAGGAGGGGGGGCGACGATGGCGTGGAGGAGGGGCCAAGGCGGCGGGGTGGCCGGGTCGGTCAGGGCGGCGCGGCGGCGTGCGGGCGGCGGACTCCCGCTCGGGATCGGTGGCGATGGCGCGCTGGGTTGGGCCTTGGCCTGGCAGGAGCTGGGCCAGCCCAGTTCGGCGGAGGGAAGTTTTTTTAAATAAAACGTTTTCTTAGACAAATAAAAACAGAATAGAACAAATATATTATATAGGCATATAATATATCAAAATTTTCAGAAAAAGATTTCCTACGAGATGAACATTATTCTAGCTTCAAATAAAATCCACACAAATTCAGATAAATCAAACAATGCTACTGCTCTAATAAAATCCAATAAAAATCATTTTTAATAATACCAAAATGATTCAAATTTATTTCTCTCCAATTTTCTAATGTAGGGAATCATGTTACCCTATTTTACGTATATTTTATTTTTGAAGAAAAATAATTTGAATAAGACTCAAATAACTCCAAATTAAAAATAAATTCAAAAGAACTTTGAATTTAATTCTTTGAAACTCCAAACTCATATTTCATATGTTTTGAAGAAGTCATTTTATCTTCGCTCGTGAAAATCATTGAGTTGCATAAAGTTCCTGGGTTGGAAATATTTTCCAAATGAAATTCAAATATTTTCAACACCCCTTGTCATTTAAATAAATGGAAGAAGTCATGTCATCTTCTCTCCAGGGTTTTGTGGTGAAAAGAATTTAAATTCATGAAGATCAGAAAAGAAAATGAAAGTTTGGGAAAGTCCTTTTATTCCCTCTCATTTAACTTTCAAAAAGTTTCGAATTTCACTCAATTTCAGTCAATCAATCAAACAATCAATCTAAACTATCTATTTATTACAACATTCCAA
This sequence comes from Triticum aestivum, assembly GCF_018294505.1. NCBI lineage: Eukaryota > Viridiplantae > Streptophyta > Magnoliopsida > Poales > Poaceae > Triticum > Triticum aestivum. The sequence goes on along the minus strand of NC_057813.1, from coordinate 589,974,963 downwards.
AATTTAGAATTTTGGGATGTTACAAGACTACCACCCTTAAAATGAATCTCGTCCTCGAGATACGGAGAGGCTAGCAAGAAATAGGTTAGGGTTTGGGGGTCTTCAGAATCCATCGATCGTCTCCGGGGTCTCGGGTGCTACCACCCTTAGAAGCATGGTTACGGTTCCATCAAAACTCATATACTACATCCTTATTGTTGACAGTGTCGGTCTTCCCAGATCTCGGGAAATTCCATCTCTGGGCTCTTCCGGTAGTGGCATAACCTTTCCTCAATTCTTCGGTCCTTTCATCTTGGTAAGGTTATTCCGAGACTGGGTCTTCTTAGCTGACGGGTCTGGCGCCAATACTAATCAGCTATCGATATCTCATGGTGGTCAACCATTTATGGTTTCTCCTGCAGGAAATGGGTCTGGGTTGAACCTCACCGTATCACCTACGATTGGCAACAGCTGCCTTGTACAGGAGAAAAATGCTTATACCATTCTAAGGTTCAAACAAGGTTTTTGATCGTCGTCTCTCTACTATAGGTAAGTCACTCAGATTTACCATCCCATATAGCAAGGCAAATAATAAGAGTAAGTCGGTTTGGTGATCAATCCATCCCGCACCCAAATCATTACCGTGTATATGGTTTAGCAAATCTCGCATTCTAACACTCGGTCATCCTCACAAGCATTGCAGAATTTCTCTTGTCGACGAACCAAGTTCGGATAAATCCATTGATTCTGCAAGCCAAACAAACATCTATCGTTCCTTAACAACTCTAAGGTTTTGCGTTACTCCTATAAGGTCGTCTATCGAACAAAGTCGTAACTCCTTCCAGAGTTTTTCCTTCAGCAAGAGTGTGCTTGCTTCTTGGCAGGTCCTGGGGCATGTGGGTTATGGCCCATCTCATCACTTGTATACCCTGAACTCATCATCGAGCAACTAATCATTATTCCAACTTCCAACTTCCTAGTATTCTTAAATCCATCCAATTGTACTGTCTTCCTTCTGTTGTATCACACTAAGTCGTGACTACTCAAACTCGTCATGGAGTTACAATTGCTCCATATTTCCAACATCATACCTCCTTTATATCCAATAATACTTCTTTCCTTTAGGCTCTTGGGGTATCTAACATATCGAGATAAAACTCATGCTTATTTAGTCCGAAATCCACTATGTGGAATATCATTATCCCTTCCAGGGTCAAATCTCCTCACAGGGTACTACCACCCTTAAAATGCTCCAATCTCATCCATAGACCATATTTCTCATATCCTCGAAAATGGTCAAAATCTTTCTTCATAGTGTAACAACTCATAAAAATCCAAACCAGTACCAACGATGATAACTTTATTGATTCTCCAATTACTACAATCTCCTGTATTTCCATTACATGCCTCAACTCAACATCTCAACAGAGAAGAGATGTTCTCACTACTACTACTACATTTACATTGCTGCTAACTCAACTATTTACCACAAGTCTCCTTCTTCTTGGGACAATCCCTGGCAAAGTGCCCTGCTTCATTACAACGAAAACATAACACTTCTGACAAGTCTCGAGGTTTCCTCATGATCACATAGCCTCCTTGGGTCCTCGGCTTCCTTTTTGGGCAACTGCTGAAGTAGTGCCCTGACTCCTTACACCTAAAATAGGTGATATGACTCAGGTCCTTCCCGGTATCCAATCTATTTCTCTTCCTGGACTTTTCTGTTCCAATCAGGGCTTCTATTTCCTGTGGATCATACTCTACTTCCTCTATCGGGAATTCTAATAGATCTCCATTCAGACAATCTTGGGAGATATGTCCTTCTTCTCCACATGAATAGCATGACTTGGTGCAGGCTTTAATTTTGTTTCCTTTGTGTGTGTCCTTGGCATCTTCCTTGATCACCGATTCTTCTAAAATTTCCATGAGGGCTCCTTTCATTGCTTCTTTCTTCTGTTGGATGGTTCTCTGTACCATAGGGTAAATGTGACATTGAGCAGGGTAGTGGGTAGTTCCTTCACACAAGAAACAAGTAATCTGCCTAGTTGGGCATTCTTTAGCTGGGTGACTTCCTTCACAATTAGGGCATTCATCCTTGTGCTCCTTATGGTTGTGTCCTATTTCTCCACAAAGCTTGCATGCACAGAGTTTCTTCATATCATTTCCATGAGGCTTCATCTTCTGGGACACAAGCCGAGACTTTAGCAAAGCCAAGTTAAATTCCTTTCAAGTGGTTACTCCTTGCCATCCATTGATGTTTTGGTACATCCTCCACCAAGTAGCAGCACCTCTTTCAAAGCATTGAAGAGCATGTTGGGCCATATCCTTTATGACTATAGGGTTATTCTTCATGTGATCCTCCATGTTCTGAATCCATCGGTCCGTCTCCAATTGACTCATCAGTCCAGATAATATGAGTTCATCTCCATTCATCCTCTATTGGGTCCAGGGGTTTGGGGTGGGTAAGAGAGATCGAGAGGGAAGCACACAATACAAACAAAAGTTTTGCAAAGGCAGATTTTATTGTGGCTGTCGAAAAAACAACAAACAAATGACAGCTCACAATCGTCGCATCTAACGTAAGTATATAACAGGGGTTTGGTCTTCTAAAGGTCAATAAATCTTCAACGTCATCAAACTCTTCAAGTCTTGTTCATGTCTCTGATAGCTTCTTCTGATCATGCTTGTCCTTCTCAAGTTCTTTTGCCAGATCATCTCTATTGACACGAAGTCTCTCGTGATGTCCTTTAATATTTCTGTAGTTGCATTCCAAACTTCCAGTTTCAACATCCTTGACATGATCCTTGGTCCTACTGTCACTACTAGGGAAAACCTTATACACAGAAATTTAGCAACATCGCGGGTCAAAAAAGCGCACTAGTGCTATATAGCAGTAGCGATTTAAGAGAAACCGTGCTACAGATACAAACTTAGCAGTAGCGCTGGTAGTCGCGAAAGCGCTACTACTAATATTCCCATTGGCAGAATGATAGGCTACGCATAGCAGTAGCGGGCTTAGATGAAACGCGCTACCGCTAGGGCATAATTAGCAGCGCGTTTCCAGGGAAGAGCGCTACTACTAATGGAAATAAAATAAGATGAAAAATAAATAGAAAAGGAAATGAAAATGAAAGAAATAGAAAAAGGAGAAAGGAAAATATAAAATGTAAAGCAAAATAAACGAAAAAGCGAAAAATCGGAGGAAGGCATAGCAGCAGCGTGTGTTTGAATAAGACTCAAATAACTCCAAATTGAAAAATAAATTCAAAAGAACTTTGAATTTAATTCTTTGAAACTCCCAACTCATATTTCATATGTTTTGAAGAAGTCATTTTATCTTCGCTCGTGAAAATCATTGAGTTGCATAAAGTTCCTGGGTTGGAAATATTTTCCAAATGAAATTCAAATATTTTCAACACCCCTTGTCATTTAAATAAATGGAAGAAGTCATGTCAATTTCTCTCCAGGGTTTTGTGGTGAAAAGAATTTGAATTCATGAAGATCAGAAAAGAAAATGAAAGTTTGGGAAAGTCCTTTTATTCCCTCTCATTTAACTTTCAAAAAGTTTCGAATTTCACTCAATGTCAGTCAATCAATCAAAACTATCTATTTATTATAACATTCCAAAATTTAGAATTTTGGGATGTTACATCTTGGCAGGAACCTTCTTATCCAGTCCAGGCTTTGTGCTATGTGCTGAGCCATACCCCTTTTTGAGCACTACTTTCTTGGAAGTAGCCTCATCTTCTTCAGCTTTATAATCTTCATCTTCAAAGTCTGAGGTTCTCTTCTTCCTTTTCCTGGTAGCATCCTTAGTCAGGTTGCTAGGAGTGCTTCTGCTGCCTTCATCTGAAGTGCTTGAGGGACTAGTGCCCTCACTCATGTGCATCTGCTCTTCTGACCTGTTCTGGCTGTCACTCTGGTCTGACATGCTGCAAACACTGACTACTGACCCTGTGAAGAGTTATAGATGAGATAGAGAGGATGAGCATCACAAAATGCAGAGATTTTTGCAAAAGAATGATTCAAAAATTCAGTTTTAGTTTTCCACAGAAAGCATTTCGGATCAAACGATTTTCAAACTCGGTGATACCGAAGCAGTTTTGGAACCTAAACTGATGAACTCAATTAGACCGAGTCACAGTTTGGTGGCACCGGACTGCTAGGGTTTGACAAAGTCCTAAAATCGGTCTCACTGATTAGCAATTCTCGGTCAGACCAAGAGTTACTAGTGCAATGGCATAAGCCAAATAGGTGGGACCGAGTTTTTCAACTTGGTGGGTCCGAGATGGTTTAGGCGGAAACCTAACCCTAAAATTTTGAATCTCATCTAATCTACAGATTGCATTGACTGGATAGGAGTGTTTCAAACGTGGCAAGAGTCAATAAGAACACAATGTGCTAGGAATCGGATGAGGATAGCACAATGATCGATTCCATACCCTAGCTCGGCGATGAACTCGCTACAGTGGCAATGGCGGGGTTGAAATCTGTTGACAGCGGCGGAGACCAGCGACAGGAGGCGGCTGGCGACAAGGAGATGATCCGGAGACCTTGGTGGCAGAGCAAGCTATTGCGCGGGCGAAGGGGTTCGGAGAAATTTCCAAATTTTTGCCCGTGACTATATATAGCCCGACCCTGTCTGTGTGACCGAGTGGAACAACTCGGTGGCACCGAGATGCATAACTGTGTACAGTTACAGCAACTCGGTGTGACCGAAAAGTTCAAATCGGTTGCACCGAGATCGAAAACTTAGATCGACTTAATGATCTCGGTAGGACCGAAATGGAGGAATCGGTCAGACCGAGAATCACAAAGAAGTTTTGGAAGTTTAAGTCTATGACGAATCGGGGACTCCGAGTGCTCCTCACACAGAGTGGTTCGAATCTGACTTGATCAAATTTTGTGATGTAGCATGAATAGAGTTTGAGACGAGAAAAGCATAGACAGCTAGAGAAGGTTCTTAGGCATTCTTGTCCATCCACTTGGCAAAAAGAAATGAAACTCAAACAATCAAAGCAACAAGTGGATGTCCTCGAGTGAGTAAAACATGCACCAACATGCTCACACAATAAGATGGCAAATGAAATATGTGGCAAAGCATGCACAACCAATTCTAGCATCTATAAAACAATTGGCGATGACTAGGTCATCTATATATGAGTATATTGACTTAGCAGTCAAATGATAAACATTTCATCATAGGTCATATCCATCATTTAAGCTCAAGTGGGGTTACCACTTTTACATAATGCAATTATGTGTTCACACCATTAGAGTTGCTTTGACTCAATTCTTAGAGTTAAGCTCCCCCTAGATGTGAGATCCCCCCTTAGAGGGATGAACTAACCTTGGGTTTTGTCGATGATGACTTCATGTAGGTGTTGAAGATGTGGATGCTCAATGTTGATGTAGATCATTTGGAGCAATCCTTTGGAATGAGTTGCACTTTCAACTTGCCTACATGGGTTAGTCCCACAAGGAACAAACAAGAATATCCATATACATAGAGTGATGCACACACACAATATGATGTCCATGAAATCATTAGGTTACCTTGTCCTTTGCCTTACCAACATGAGGGTTTGTGACTCCTTGAACTAGTGCAAGATGTGGAAGTTGATTGCACTTGTTCTTGCCATGAAGATATGAGTGAAGAATGTTGGCGGAGTCACCCTCAAGAACTCTCTAGTTCTTCTTCTTCGGGATCCACATCATCTTGATGGGAATCCTTGGAGTTGTAGTTGTACTTGATGAAGTTGAACTTGACGTAGTCTTGGGAACCCACTTGAACGAGGCCTTAGGTGCTTCTTCAAATGCATCAATCTCTTCTTGAAGCTTGTCCTTGCCTTTGTTCTTGTGGTCTTGTGGTGGAAGATCATCTTGTGCTTGTGTTCCCTTGAAGGAAGTAGGATCATACTTCTCTTGTTGAGGAACAAACTTCGTCTTGGGGTATTGATCTTCTTCCCACTCAACTCCATTGGCATTGAACTTTCGTTCAAAACCAACACCTTGATTCTTCCGGTGTCTTCCTTGCTTGCGTACAATTTCCTCGAATTGCTTACTCCTGGCAAGGCTCTTGTAAACACCTTTCTCTATAATTCCCTTAAATAAGCTATTTTCTTGCTCAAGTGTAACTTGGCTAAGAGAATCATTAGTGGAATCAAGAGAACTACTAGAAGCAACAATATTGGATATGACATTATTATTGTTACTAATAGAGAAAGGATCTTTCTTGTACTTGTTACTAGACTTGACTTGAGGCATGTAAGTAGATAATAGTAAATGCTTGGCAATGTAAGAAGAACTTTTCTTACGGAGATCATCATTGATTGCTTTTAAGAACTCATGCTCTTGCTCAAGATTGAGCTTTTCAAAGGGTAACTTCTCATGAGCCCTTAAAAGTTCTCGATGATCTTCGAAGATAGTTTCATGAGCCAACTTAAGAGTGTTTAGTTCTTTAGTTAGAAGCTCAATCTTCTCCTTATCATTGTCATTCGTTTTATCTTGATTAACATGATTAATTGACGTTTCATCATAGTATTCATCACTAGAGTTGTCAACAAGTAAATCATCATCCACAAGCAAGTCATCTTCATCACTATTGAAATCAACATACTCAGGATGAGTTACCTTTGGACCTTTGGCCATGAAGCATCTTCCAATTCCTTCATTTGGTGAATCAAATATGTCGTAGGAGTTGGTTGACACAAGTGCTAGACCGGCAACACCTTCATCTTGAGTATATTTGGAGTCAGAGTGATAGCTTCTCTCGGAGTGATTGTCGGAGTCGGAGCCGGATACCCATTCACCAACATGAGCTTGATGTCTTCGTTTTGTGTAGCTCCTTGATGACTTGTCATTCCTTTCCGAATCCTTGCTTCTTCGTGAGGGTCTTCGTTCATAACGATCATCTCTACTCCTTCTCTCTCTCGGTGGTGATTCTTCTCTTTTGCTTCTTCTTCTTGGAGAATCTTCTCTTCTTTTGTAGGGTGCCATACACTCATTGGAATAGTGTCCGGGTATCCCACAATTATAGCAATTTCGCTCTCGACTAGAAGATCTTTTGTCATTGTAAGACCTTGACTTCGAGCTTATTTCTTTGCTTCTACTCTTGTGGAATTTGTTGAAGTTCTTCACCATTAAGCTCAATTCTTCATTGAAGGTTTGTTTCTCACTTGATGATGTGGGGGCTTCACTTGAGGCTTCCGTTGAGTGACATCTCGTGAGCAACAATTCTTCCAATGACTTCCGTTGGCTTGAGATCTTTGTAGTTTGGCATCATTTGGATCAATGTGCACACGATATCATACTTTCCATCCAATGCTCTTAGGATCTTCTTGATGATGAATCTGTCGGTCATCTTTTCACTCCCTAAGCCGGCAATCTCATTTGTGATAAGTGCAAGCCTAGAGTACATTTCAGCGACACCTTCACCATCCTTAATTTTGAACTTGTCAAGCTAACTTTGGAGCACATCCAACTTGGATTCCTTGACGGATTCAGTACCTTCATGCATATCAATCAAAGTATCCCAAATTTCCTTTGCATTCTCAAGACGGCTGATTTTGTTGAATTCTTTGGGGCACAATCCGTTGAAGATGATATCACAAGCTTGAGCGTTGTATTGCAGCATCTTCAATTCTTCCGCATTAGCTTCACGGTTCGGCTCTCTCCCATCAAAGAATTCACCTTGCAAGCCAATACAAATAATTGCCCAAACGGCGGGGTTATGTCCGAGAATATGCATTTTCATCTTATGCTTCCAACTAGCAAAATTAGTACCATCAAAGTAAGGACCTCTACGGTGATAATTTCCCTCGCTAGACGCGATACTCTCCTAGGTTGTGAAACCAAGGCTATGACCACCAAAAGCTATGGAAATCAAAGCAAATGGAGACCAAAGCTCTGATACCACTTGTAGGACCTTGAAGTATGTCTAGAGGGGGGGGGGTTGATTATACTACTGGACCAATTAAAAACTTAACCTTTTCCCAATTTTAGAGTTTGGTAGATTTTAGCTATCTTAGGACAAGTCAAGCAATCATCACACAAATCAAGCAAGCATGCAAAGAGTATATAGGCAGCGGAAATTAAAGCATGCAACTTGCAAGAAAGTAAAGGGAAGGGTTTGGAGGATTCAAACGCAATTGGAGACACATATGTTTTTGGCGTGGTTCCGATAGGTGGTGCTATCGTACATCCACGTTGATGGAGACTTCAACCCACGAAGGGTAACGGCTGCGCGAGTCCACGGAGGGCTCCACCCATGAAGGGTCCACGGAGAAGCAACCTTGTCTATCCCACCATGGCCGTCGCCCACGAAGGACTTGCCTCACTAGCGGTAGATCTTCAAGAAGTAGGCGATCTCCTTGCCCTTACAAACTCCTTGGTTCAACTCCACAATCTTGTCGGAGGCTCCCAAGTGACACCTAGCCAATCTAGGAGACACCACTCTCCAAGAAGTAACAAATGGTGCGTTGATGATGAACTCCTTGCTCTTGTGCTTCAAATGATAGTCTCCCCAACACTCAACTCTCTCTCATAGGTTTTGGATCTTGTGGAAAGAAGATTTGAGTGGAAAGCAACTTGGGGAAGGCTAGAGATCAAGATTCATATGGTAGGAATGGAATATCTTGGCCTCAGCAGATGAGTAGGTGGTTCTCTCTCAGAAATGGTAAGTTGGAAGTGTAGGTATAGTCTGATGGCTCTCTCCATGAATGAAGAAGAGGTGGAGGGGTATATATAGCCTCCACACAAAATCTAACCGTTACACACAATTTACCAAACTCGGTGTGACCGATTCAACAGACTCGGTCGGACCGATTTAGTAAACCTAGTGACCGTTAGTGATTTTCGGTGGGACTGACATGCAACTCGGTGAGACCGATTCGGTTAGGTTTAGGGCATAACGTAATCTCGGTAAGACCGATTACACAAACTCGGTGAGACCGATTTTGGTAATAAGCTTTCCAGAGAGTTGGTCAGGTAAACTCGGTGGGACCGATTTGCTCTTTTTAGTGATACCTAAATGTTATAAAAGGGAAACAGAGAGTTTACATTGCAATCTCGGTGGGACCGATCGCTCACTTCGGTTAGACCGAAACGTTACAAAGGGAAACAGAGAGATTACAATCCCATCTTGGTGAGACCGAGATCCCTATCGGTAAGACCGATTTGCTTAGGGTTTGTGGCAGTGGCTATGACATTAGAACTCGATGGCGCCGGATAGGAAGAATCGATGTGACCGATTTTGGCTTTGGGTTTAGGTCATTTGTGGATGTGAGAAAGTAGCTGAGGGTTTTGGAGCATATCACTAAGCACATTAAGCAAGAGGCTCATTAAGCAACACCTCATCCCTCCTTGATAGTATTGGCTTTTCCTATAGACTCAATGTGATCTTGGATCACTAAAATATAAAATGAAGAATCTTGAGCTTTTGAGATTGAGCCAATCCTTTGTCATTAGCATTTTGAGGGATCCACTTTCATCATCCATGCCATGCCATTCATTGAGCTTTCCTGAAATAATAGTCTTGGAATAGCATTAGCTCAGTGAGCTATATGTTGTTATGAATTACCAAAACCACCTAGGGATAGTTGCACTTTCAATCTCCCCCTTTTTGGTAATTGATGACAACATATAGATCAAAGCTTCGACAAATGATAATAAGATTAAAAACATCGTTGCTTTGAGAAGTATGTGATAAGCAAGAGCTCCCCCTAAATTTGTGCATAGTTTAAGATTTGCTTTGGACTGCAAATGCACAAGGAATTAGGCTCATGGGTTACTCTTCCATGTCACATACATCTTGGTGGAGCGCTCAAAATGATAAAGATTGAATACATGCACTCATCACCAAGCAAAGTGAATGATCACATAGGATAGATAAGATAATATCATCAAACATGCATAAGTGTAGCTTATGATCAAACACATGATCATCAATGTCTCACAAGAATAGCATAGTATCTCAAGCAATCAAAAGCAAACAAGTTTAACCACCAAATCAATGCAAGAGAGAACAAAAGCAACTCTCTCTCTCTCGAAGCCTATGATCTATACATTTTTCTCCCCCTTTGGCAACAAGTTACCAAAAAGTTCATAGAAAATGCATAGTGCTAGATTGACTCTCAGGCTTGATCTTCAGGTTGTGGTATCCGGATAACTCCAAGAACGAAGGCTTCAGTTGAAGTAGAGGGTGTTGGAGTTGATGCTGGAGCTGGTTGCACTGGAGCTGTAGGAGCTGTAGTTGGTGCAGATGATGTGGCTCTGGTATCTGTGGCTGGCACTGTAGCTGACCTCTGAGCTCTAGGCACTCTGGCAAAAGCATTAGTGGTAGTCTTGCCCTGCCTCTCCTGCATGTCATCCTGCAGTTGCTCCACAATAGACTGAATCTCAGTTACTTTGACATCAAGATCATGAAATTTGAGTTCCATGATTCTTTCCAAGCTCTCCTGATTCTGAGTGAGGGTGGCCAATCCCTTCTCAATCCTCAGTGTTGCTGCTATTAAGTAAACAAGCTGCTGCTGCTTGTTCTTCAAGAAATACTCAGATGCCTCCTCTTGAGTTGGCATCTTGGCATCCTTCTCCTTCCTTGCCTTCTCCTTCTTCTCTTGAGCTTGAACTGATGATGGATCATTGTCATTCATGACAACCTCATTGTCCTCAAAGTCTTGATAAAGTGGAAAATGTTCCTTATCCAATAGTTATTTGCCTGTTCCCATCTTCGAGTTAATCAACTCCTGAATCCGAGGGGCATATCCATAGCTCCTCTTCTGATCTGCTGCAGTCCTCTTAATGGTTTCAACCATAAGGCTCATGACCTTGAATTTTTGAGGCACATCAAATAAATGCAACATGTTGATTGCATGCCCTCTGATCATGTTGTGGTCACCAGACTTAGGCAATAGAGTGTGCCTTAAGATGCAGTTGATAGTTGGCAGCCCTGACAGAAGGAAGTGGACTGACCCAAACTTATGTGTTTCAATGGCTTTGTCTGGGATCTCCTTGTACATGTGTGCGATGGAATTGTGGTCCATCTTCTTCTTGGCATATATATCCAGGTCATCATCATTTTCTTTTGGGGCATTGATCAGTCTTGCCCATTCCTCAATAGTGGATTGGTATCTCATACCTTCAGACATCCAAACTATCCTCCCATCTGGATAGAAGTGTGATGTGAAGTAGAATTGCATGATAAGTTCATCATTCCAATTGGTGAGCTTTTGCCCAACTAATCTGCAACTCCACAAGCAACAAAACTGTCTTGCACTCTAGGATAGTGCTCTTCATTTTCCTTAATATAGGTCCAGTCGACCCATCTCATATCACACACTATGGGCTTCTTATCCCACAAAATTGTCTCATAAAAGTCATGCTGTTCCTTTGTATGGAACCTGTAATCAACATCAGTTCTTCTCCTTGTGGCATATGGATCTGTCAGCCTCCATAGCCTCAACCCTGAGTCTCTTCTGTTGTTCATGTCCTCAGCCACAGGATGGGCATCATTGTGGTCTGGTATCTTGGGCTCTGCCGGAGAGGTGTCCTGGATATGTCACCGATGAGCTGCGGCTTATCCAGGACACCTCTCCGGCAGAGCTGGACTATATCACCACCAGGGAGGAGGATACGAGGCTTGCCGCGGAGGAGGCAAAGCTCATCAAGGAGGCCGGCAGCTTCGGCGGCGTGGTGGACAAGGCCGCGGCGGAGGCGGAAGAGGGGGAGCTCGCCCGGTGGGCAGCAGCCACTGGGGAGGCCAGCGGCGCCGACACTGGGGCACCCCTCGTTGAAGACGCCGTCGACGGGTCGTCATCGGAGGAGGGCGAGGAGGGGAGGACCGCGACCGCCGATCCCCCGATCACCGGAAAAAGGCGGGTCCTGCGGCAGGCCACCTTCGAGGAGCTGGTCCGCCTCGACCGGGCCGTGCAGCTGCGGCAAGCCCAGGAGGCGCCCGTGCGCCAGACGAGGGCGGTGGCGATGAAGAAAACGGCAAAAGTCATGGCGTTGAAGAAGAGGACATCTGCTTCTTCGTCGTCCAAGTGTGCTCGGACGCCATCGCCTCCCCCCTCGCCTGCAATCGTTGGCGTGGGGGTTGAGTTTGACTTGTTTGACTTCGGGCCTCTTAGCCCGGAGAGAGAGCTCGGGCATCTCAGCCCGGAGCGGAAGAGGAAAGCGACAGAGGAGGAGGAGGAGGAAGAGAACGAAGAGTAAGCCTCTGCTTTCCTTCCTCATTCCTTACTCTCCCCCCCGATGGTGTTGCTTATTTGTCTTCATCTTGCAGGGATGTGGAGACGGTGGTCCAGAGAATAAAGAGGGCTAGGATTTCGGCGAGTGGCCTACCCCTGGCAGGCACCTCCAGTACGCCACTGGTGGTGTCGAGCAGCCCGGACAGCAGCCCCCAGCCCAGCCCCCATCATGAGTCCACCGCCCACCTTCGATCAACGTGCGTCATGCGCCATGCCTTAGTGTTAACCATGCCGTGGATGCGGGAGAGGAGCAGCACCAAAGGGAGCCATAGAGGGCTTCTCTGATCGTGCCGCCCCCGTCAACTACACCGCACCAAGGGGCGTTCCCGGCAAGGACACCAATCACCGGGGCCATGCACACGAAGGAGGGGGAGGAGAGCGCACGCGCTGGTGGCTCTGCCTCGATGCCAGACCTTGGTGGAGAAGGGGCTTCCGCCTCTCGGCCTGGCATGGGTAAGCTACTCACTATCCACTTCCGTTTGCATTCCCCTTTTCCTCTTTTCCTCATTGGCTTTCGATCTTGGCTTCGCCCTGTCTCTTTATTGGCGCCCAGACCCCTCCTCAGAGGACGTCGACACCACCATCAGGGACGTCACCGTGGAGGCTGCGGTGGAGGCGGAGAAGATTGCTGCCGAAGAGGGTGCCAGGGGCGCCGCCGAGGACGCCACCAAGGGGCCCGCCGAAGAGCCCGGCAAGGGGCCTACCAGGGACGCCGACAAGGCCACTGCCGAGGAGGTGGCGTTTGACGACCTGCCCTCTTCCTCTGCTACCTCTGGCTCCGGCAGGTACCTGAGGGTCAGCGACGACCTCTTTGTCCATCTCCTGGGCATGTCGAGCACCAGGGCCTCCTTTGAGGGAGAGGTGTTCGATGAGGAGATGCTTGCCGCGGCCGGGCTCGAGGTCGTTGATGAGCCGGGCGTTGGTGGCGCCGGCTCCCAGGAGGAGCAACTGCTCCAAGCCATGGGTGCTAGCTTTCGGAAGCTTGAGGCGCTCCACCGCGCTTGTCTGGACAAGGCCAAGTCCAGGACGGCGGTGGTGGAGAAGATGGAGGAGGACTTTGGTGGCGCATCGCCGAGGCGCAGGACTGGTTCCGCCAGGCCCAGGACGAATTGAAGGCCGCCCAGGGTGAGCTGGCCAACCATGAGATGGAGCTTGCCCTGAAGCTGGCCGACGTCAAGAAGGCCCAGGAGACGGCGAAGAGGTTGGCCGACGAAGCCGAGGCCGCCCAAACCCAGCACGAGGCCGCCCTGAAGACCCAGGAGGAGGACCTTCCTGAGCGCGAGGAGAAGCTTGCCGCCACGCTCCGCGGCAAGGACGAGGAGGTGGACAAGCTCGTCCTGCAGTAGACCAAAGAGCTGGAGCGGAGGCATCAGGAGGCACTCAACACCCAGGCTCAGGCCCACGCTGGTAGGGTGAAGGAGCTGGAGGAGCAAGCTCTGAAGCTGGCCCAGGAGAAGCATACACTCAACGGCGATCTGATGGTGGCGCAGGGCGAGGTCATCAGCAAATCTGGAGAGCTCTCCGAAGCCAACATCTCCATCAAGGACCTCAAGCTGAAGCTGGGAGAGCTCGAGGAGACACTTTCGGAGGCCAGGACCAGGGAGGGGATCCTGACCAAGGAGCTGGATACGGAGAAGCAACTGCTGATGAACGAGACCGCCAACCTCAAGGACCAGAAGGCGGGCGAGAAGCGCTGGCTCGAGCACCTTGCCGCTGTTGCAAACTTGGCCGCCGATCAGCTGGCCATCATGGGGATGCCGGAGATGAGGTACGCCCCAGAAGCGAGCCTGAGCCCCAATGCCAACCTGACCATATATTTTGCGAAGGTCATCGGCGCCTTGGGGTGGCTTCACTCCAACCGGGCGGCCTCCCTAGCCGAGGAATCCCGGATACTCTGCAGGGGTCCATGACCAGGGTGCTCACCAAGATCGCGCACTAGCACCCAGACCTCGACTTCAAAGCTGTGCTGAAGAGCTTGCCATAGGGCGCCGACATCGCGGCGCTCAACGAGCGTATCCAGCCCATCCTCAGCCGCATCGACAAAATCAAGAGGGTGAAGGGCTAGTGCCAGGACTAAGCACCCCGTTCTCCGTCGCTGCTGTAGGTTCATGACCAAGACAATGCTATCTTTAGTTAGAACCGTGGCGGCAATTTGTGTAATATAACTCTGTGATGCTCCTAAAACTATGCATGTTATTTTCCTGTTCGATTTTCCTTTGTAGGTCCGCCCTACGTCAACTGGGTAAGCTTGCCGGCACGTAAACCCAGGGCAGCATTTTGAGGACGGATCCTCATTAGCCTGCCAGGTGTGCTTGTTGCTAGGCAAAGCACCTTATAGACCTTGGCGCGGCCGCTCGATCTATCGAGCTTAACTCGAGTCAGAACCGAGAGCGTTGCTGATGGCGAAAGGCTACCCTGCCGCTCCCGACGTGGCCGCTTGAATTGTTGAGCGGACTCGAAACAGAACAACCGCGTTGCCAATCGCAAGAGGGCCCCTTTTTGTACATGCTTTCCATACGTAGGCCAAACCGTCGAGGATAATAACCTTATATTTAAGGAGAAAAACTTAAAATTTAGCAGGACTTAGCTCTCTTGTCGCCGCCTCGGTGTACTTTGTGCCAACGGGCAGCGCCGCCTTCTTGGCTGCCTTCTCCGCAGGAGCCGTGGCAATGAAAAACAGCTAGGTCGACTGCTAGGCCAGATTCTCACAATTGCGCCCCCTACCTGGTGCGCCAAAGATGTCGGTGCGAAACGACACCTATGGGATCACTGGAATCCCTTCTGCGGTTGCGGGGCACGGGGATCGTGAGGAGAGCAGGACTAGTAGACAACACAAGGGGGATTTACCCAGGTTCGGGCCGCAAAGATGCGTAAAACCCTACGATCCTTCTTTCGGTGGATGTATTAGTGTTCCTGAGCTCTCGAACTAGCTCTAGGTGCTGTGAGGTTCGAAAGAGCCGAATCCTTATCCCGTGCGCCATGGGCCTCCTTTTATAGGCAAAAGGGGTTGCCACAGTGGCACACAGGAGGTGGAAAGTGCTACAGCTTTGCGAGCTTATCGCTGGTTATTACAGGACAAAGCGCATTAAATGCAAGGCTTAGGTGTCCCTTCGCTTTATCGGGGACGGGGGCGAGGACCGCCCCGTCCGTCGCACCTCCTCCTTGCTTCGACACGCGCCTCTTCCAGCGATGCATGCGGTGCCATGTAGGTAGGCAGGCAGCTGAGGTGGCGCGGTGGTGGAGCCTCCACGAAGGGTTGCATGTTGCCACGCAGGCGCCTGCCCAGCTGGCTGGGTCGGCAGCTGCATGCGAACGGCGGTGAAGACTTAGCTGGTGTGGGCCTGGCAGCGGCCCTGCCGGTGTGTTTGGTGAGGGTCTTGCCGGGTGGCCCGGCAAGGATCTTGCCGAGTGGCACGGCAAGGGTCTAGCCGTGGCTTGCTGGCGTCCCCGGCAAGGATCTTGCCGGGGGTCTTGTGGGTTTCTTTGGTGAGGACAATTGCCTTCCTATCCTCATTTGATCTTGGGCGTTTTATGTCTTCACAAAGATCTGCATGCCACCACGGAGGTGCCTCCCGAGTCCTGTCCTGACGCGTTTGTCTAGAGTTGGTGGGCTCAAGGGTGGCTCGCTCGGCTGGTGGGGGCGGGCTCCCCCAGCAAGGGTCTTGCCGGGGCCGCTGAGCCTGCCCCGGCAAGGGTACTTGCCGGGGGAACCTGCTCCGCCCATCTGATCTTTGTGGTCTTGGTCCTTGTCATTGCTCTGTTTGTCTTGTGGCTTCGGTTTCTCTCCGGCTTCCCTTTCCTGCCCTGTTATGTGTGGCCGTGGCGGTAGGCTCTGACTGCCCATGCACAAGTAAAGGGGTCAAAAGCAGAGCCCCTACTTTTGTACACCGACAAAGTCATATTATCTCCTCTCATATACTTTTAGTATGAAATATTTTCAGAGAGAAAAATAATTAAAATCAAAGTGATCCTTGTTTCGATATTTGAGAAAAGTTCAAATATGAAAACTAGGAAATCCCCAACTCTCTCCGAGGGTCCTTGAGTTGCTTAGAATTCCAAGGATCGCAAAACGAAATGCAATAGAATATTATATGCATGAATGACCTATTTATAACATTCCAAATTGAAAATTTGGGATGTTACAGAGAGAAACTGACACTTGTCATTGAGAGCATCCCATCCTCCGAGGACTTTGAGTGAAAATCATCAAGTGAGGAAAACCCAAACCCAAACACCTAAAAATCCAAAGTGATTGAGCATCACTAAAGAAAATTTTCCTGTGTGGATCCGACGCTTGTTACCTTTGAAGACTATGCATCTTCCAGACGGTTATGCGTCATGGTCTAGAGCATCCAAGAGGAAATTGTGGATCGCTGAGTGACCAAGTTTGTGAAGGTTTGGAGGTCACCTGAAGACTTACCACGAGTGATTGGGCGAGGTCTGTGTGACCTTAGATCAAGGAGAATACGGTGAGGACTGTGTGTCCGGGATTGTGTGTCCTCAGGTTTAAATACCTAGACACTCCAACCAGACGTAGAACTGTCACAGCAGTTGGAACTAGTCTACCAAATCACTGTTTTCACCAAGCATACTGGTTCTATTTCGTCAGCCCTTCCATTTCATCATAACTGTGTTGTGTGCTAGTTCATATCTGTTTGAAGACTTTCTCAATTTCCTTAGTTCAATTTCTTCAGTCTGTTTGTCTTCTTCTTGTTTATCCTGTACTTATGCTTTTTGTACTCTGTGCTTGCTTTCATTTTATCATGACGACTGCTCTTATGTTCTGTTATGTATGCATCTGAGTACTTATTCCGCTGCAAGTAGTTCTTCGTTAAGGAATTTCCTCACCCTGAAATTCCTCAATGGAGAATTCATAAAAATCGCCTATTCACCCCCCTTCTAGTCGACTTAACGCACTTTTAATTGGTATCAGAGCGAGGTACTCCCTTGTTCTGTGTGATTTTGGTTTAACCGCCTGGAGTTTTAGTTATGTCGACCTAAAGTATGATCAAGGTCTTTGCTGGGTGTCCTACCTTCGATGGGACGGACTACCCCTACTGGAAGAATAAGATGCGCATGCATCTTGAGGCAATTGATAACGATCTCTGGTATGTTGTGGAGAATGGTGTCCCCTCTATCACTCCTACCATCAACGCTGCTGACGTGAAGAAATTCAAGCAACTCGACTCTCAAGAGAAGAACATCATATGTGGCCATCTAAGAAAAGGGCAGTATGGTAGAGTGAGTGCTGTGGAAACTGCTAAGCTTATCTGGGATAGGCTATCCAAGGTCAATGAAGGAGTCTCAACACAGTGTGACACTCGAGTTGATGTTCTTCGCAATCTCTTCAACCGCTTCAAAAGACTCAATAATGAAAATGTTCAGCAAACCTTCGATCGCCTCACTGACATCTCAAATGAGCTTCAAGCACTTGGTGCCAATGACATCACAGACCATGAGGTGGTTAACAAATTGCCGAGATCGCTTGATTCCTCATTTGATACTCTGGCATTGATGATACAAGAAAGTGGAGACTATAAGTGTCGGAGTAATGGGCCACGGGTATCCTAACCCGAGCCCATGAGCCTTTCAAGACTTTGGGCCGGCTTCGCCCCATGAGGCTCCAGAATGTAGCGCCGCCTTCCGGTGGCCGGCTGCCTCAACGGCCGGCTGCCCAAAGGCGGCCGAGCACCAGCAGACGGCACCAAGACGGGTCGGCTCCTAGCAGATGGCCTCCGTAGATGCCGGCTTCTAGAAGGCGGCCGCTCGGCGCCTTCAGGGTCTGCGCCCCTCATCAAGAGGACAAGACAGGGTGAGGCTACAGTGTAGTCCCTCACCCCCGAATCTCGGGCTTGGTGATGAAGCCATGTACCTAGGGTAGGGTCATGGACCTGTCCAAGGTACCCTCCCCAAGGACGCCTATAGAAGAAACTACCTTTCAGTCGACTTGGAAGGATTCCACTCGACAGACTCGAAGACAGTTGACCATGAAGCCACTCACTCGAGCCCCAGGAGATCTAGAGTCACTCTGCACCCAAACGGTCTGTAATTAAGTAGTCTTTATGGTCATGATAGCACTTTATGTAGGGCGTTACCAGTAATGACAGGCCTTAATGTACTTTAAACCTTGCATAACTGAGGGCCGGAGGGGTCTGACAGACTCTATATAAGCCACCCCCCTCCTGAGTGTAAAGGGTTCGCACCCCTGTAACTCATACGCACATAATCCAGTCGACCGCCTCCGGGCTCCAAGACGTAGGGCTGTTACTTCCTCCGAGAAGGGCCTGAACTCGTAAATCTCTTGCGTATACAACTAATCCATAGCTAGGATCTTGCCTCTCCATACCTACCCCCTATTCTACTGTCAGGCTTAGAACCACGACTGTTAGCGCCCACCGTGGGGCAGGTGTCTTAGCGACTTATTGGAGAAGTTGTGATTGTTCCGATCACCTTCATCATGGTTTCTGGCGGAGTTTTGGTTGAGGGCCGCGAGATCCGTCTCGGCGCGCTCACGTTCATCGCCGACGAATCCACTTGGCTTCAGGAGGCTCCACTCGACATCGACGTGCTTCCAGTTCGTAGGGCGACGCACTTCCGCGCGTTTGTCGATGTCCTCCTGCGGCAACCGTCGACCCCATATCGGTCGACCCATGTGTCGTCCTCCCTCCTTGTCTCCCACCAGCGCAAGCGCTCCAGTCGGTCGAGGCTTCAGCGGTGGGTGAGGCACACGGTGGCCCGCCAGTCGGCCACCCCCCAAGTCGCGGCGATCGAGCCCGACGAATCTCTCTACAGCCTATTCGACTGGCTCCGTAGAGACTGCATCCGAGTGCGACAACAGTGATCTAGCGGCGGAGGTCCTGATGGTCACTGGACCGCGCAGTCCTCCCGGCTTTCCTCACACCGACGGAGGTGACGGCGGAGGCGACCCAGCGCAGGCCCACGAGGAGTATCAACCCGAGCCACTCACTTCCTTGCAAAGGGAAGATCTTCGCCGTCGGAAGATGGATGCGCTGCATACTCCTATCGTTGGAGAAACCCCCGAGGCTCGTGCCTTGGAGGACGCGCGTTTGGCCAACTTGGCTGAGCACACTCGACTGGAGAACCTCCAGCGAGCACTCGACGAGCGCGTGCGGCAACGAGTTCCAAACTCCAGTCGACGTCAACTCTTTCCGCCACCGACTCAGGTATATCGAACTCCGATTCAGAATCTAGCAGCTGCGACCCGTATAACAGAGTCGATTCAGCCCTCCCAGTCAGAGGCTGGCAGAGGCTTGATGCAGATCAGAGATTTGTTCCAGGCAGCAGGAGATCAGAATTCAGCTGTATCGCAGTCGTGAAACCGGATTCACAGCAGATTTGTCGCTGCGAATACAGTCCAGTCGGCCCATAGCCCAAGACCGACCCCGAGGCGTGAGGGATGTGGAGGTCGGCGTGATCAGTATGATGACAGATTTGATCACGATGATCGATGTCGAGTTCCCACTCCCCCCCAAGGGGTGGGTCGTACGCTCCTCGATAGCAAGATGACAGACGTCAGCACAGTGTTGGGCGAAGGGTTCCAGTCGACCCCAGAGAACCAGGCTTTGACGCGAGATCCATTATCATGCAAGGTTTGGTCGACCAGAATAGAGCTCACCGAGAAGGCCATGACAGAGATGTGCCCACCAGCAGCAGAGTTCATTTGTTAGGACCAGCGTGTTTTAGCAGAGCCATCAGGGCCGCGGTAATTCCCCCCAACTTCAGGCTGGCGACTGGAGTTAGTAAGTTCACCGGTGAGTCCAAGCCTGATACATGGCTTGAGGAGTACCGAGTGGCTATTCTGATTGGCGGCGGCAACGATGAGGTGGCCATGAAACACCTACCTCTCATGTTGGAGGGCTCGGCCAGGGCATGGCTGAATCAGTTGGCACCTAGCAGCATTTACACTTGGGAAGATCTTGCCTGAGTGTTTGTCAGAACATTTGAAGGAACTTGCAAGCGACCAGGAGGGTTGACAGAGCTGCAGGTTTGTGTGCAAAAGTCGAATGAGACTTTGAGGGATTACACCCAGAGGTGGATCACATTGCATCACACGGTGGAGAATGTATCTGATCACCAGGCAGTCTGTGCCTTCAAGGAAGGCGTTAAGAACAGGGAGTAAAGTTTGAAGTTCAGTCGGACCGGAGACATGACTCTGAGTGGCAAGTACAAGCCGACTGCTCATGAAACCGTAGGAGGGAACTCCAGTCAAAAGCAGAAGAGGAAAGCCGAGCCAGCTTCTCCTGGAGAAGCCTTGGCCGTGACTCAGGGCAAGTTTAAAGGGAAGCCCAAAGGATCTTGGAACCCCAAGAAGGTGAAGGACAAGGAAGGAAATGACGTGATGGATTTGCTATGCCACATCCACATGAAGAAAGATGAGGAGGGTAACTTCATTTAACCGAAACATACCACTCGGCAGTGCCGGCTCTTGATCCAGCAATTTCAGGGGAAACAGCCCAAAGATAGGGAAAAGGAGTCGGAAAAGGTTGAGGACAAAGAGGACAGTGATGGAGGATACCCCCATGTCAATTCCACCTTGATGATTTTTGCTGATGTTGAAAGCAAAAGTCGATTGAAAGTTATCAACCGTGAGGTGAATATGGTTGCTCCGGCGACACCCAGTTATCTGAAATGGTCTCAGACCACCATCACATTTGACCAGTCTGATCATCCGACACACATAGCCACCCCTGGGAGGCAAGCTTTGGTGGTCGACCCAGTCGTCGAAGGCACTCGACTGACTAAGGTTCTGATGGATGGTGGCAGCGGCCTGAACATATTATATGCGGAGACGCTGAAGGGAATGGGCATTCCGATGTCCAGACTTAGTACCAGCAACATGAGTTTCCATGGAATCATTCCTGGGAAGAAGGCTGAGTCACTCGGCCAAATTGCTCTTGATGTGGTTTTCGGTGATTCAAAGCATTTCCGCAAAGAAAAGTTGACATTTGAAGTTGTGGATTTCCAGAGTGCTTATCACGCTATTTTAGGCAAGCCAGCTTATGCACGATTCATGGCTCGACCATGTTACGTGTACCTCAAATTGAAGATGCTTGGTCCCAAGGGTGTGATCACCATCACTGGCAATCGGAAAAAGGCAGAAGAGTGCTTTCAGAAGGGCTTAGAGATCGCTGATGCTCAGATAACAGTGGTGGAGCTGCAGGAGTACCAGAAAAATGCGGATTTGAGTGATTTATTGCAGGCCAAGAAGCCCGCCATAGAGTCAGCGTTCCAGTCGTCCGGTGATACGAAGCCCGTTCGCATTCACCCGACCGACCCCGGTGCTGCTCCGACTCATATCTCCACAACACTCGACTCTAAATAGGAAGAAGCGCTCATCCAGTTCCTCCGTGAGAACTGGGACATCTTCGCATGGAAGCCTGCTGACATGCCAGGTGTTCCCAGGGGGCTGGCTGAGCATCGTCTACGAGTCGACTCAAAAGTGAAACCTGTCAAAGAACATCTTCGACGGTCCGCCGTCCAGAAGAGAAAGGCCATTGGCGAGGAGGTGGCTCGGCTCCTGGCAGCAGAGTTTATCCAAGAGATTTACCACTCCGAGTGGCTCACCAATGTTGTCATGGTCCCCAAGAAGGACAAGTCACTTCGCATGTGCATTGATTTCAAACATATCAATCGGGCCTGCTCGAAAGTTCACTTTCCTCTCCCCCACATCGACCAAATAGTCGACTCGACTGTGGGATGTGAGCGCCTGTCTTTTTTAGACGCCTATTCCGGTTACCATCAGATCCGTCTGTATGGACCCGACGAGATCAAAACAGCTTTCATCAGTCCATTCAGGTGCTTCTGCTATGTCACCATGCCAATCGGCCTCAAGAATGCCGGAGCCACATTCATGAGGATGATTCAGAAGTGTTTACTCACTCAAATCAGTCGGAATGTAGAAGCATACATGGATGATATTGTGGTCAAATCACGGAAGGGTTCCGACCTGTTGACTGACCTCGCCGAAACATTTGCCAATCTCAGGAGGTATGGTGTCAAGCTTAATCCATCAAAGTGCACATTCGGAGTTCCTGGCGGAAAGTTACTCGGTTTTCTCGTTTCCGAACGAGGAATCGATGCCAACCCAGAAAAAGTTGGCACTATACTCCGAATGAAACGCTTCGTGCGTGTGCACGATGTCTAGAAGCTTATTGGATGCTTGGCCGCCTTAAGTCGATTCATCTCTCGTCTCCGTGAAAAGGCATTGCCTCTTTACCGACTGATGAAGAAGTCAGACAAGTTCGAGTGGACTCCAGAAGCTGATGCAGCGTTTGCAGAGCTAAAAGCTCTGCTCTCCACCCAGCCGGTGCTTGCTGCTCCAATCAGCAAAGAGCCTTTGTTGCTTTACATTGCAGCCACAGGACAAGTCGTCAGTACAGTACTTACAGTCGAGCGAGAAGAAGAAGGGAAAGCCTTCAAAGTTCAGTGCCCAGTATATTATCTTTCCGAAGTGTTGACCCCATCAAAGCAAAGATACGCTCATTATCAGAAGCTTGTTTATGGGATTTATATGACCACGAAGAAGGTTGCTCATTATTTCTCTGATCATTCGATTACAGTCGTCAGCGACGCCCCATTATCAGAGATTCTGCACAACAGAGATGCAACTGGTCGAGTGGCAAAATGGGCGATTGAACTCCTTCCCCTTGATATCAAGTTTGAGGCAAAGAAAGCCATCAAGTCCCAAGCTGTAGCAGATTTCATCGCCGAGTGGATTGAACAGCAGTTACCGACTCAAGTTCACTCGGAGCACTGGACCATGTTCTTTGATGGTTCTAAGATGTTGAATGGTTCCGGTGCTGGGGTGGTATTGGTTTCCTCTCGAGGTGATAAGCTCAGATATGTGCTCCAGATCCACTTTGATTCCTCCAACGATGAACAAGAATACGAAGCACTTTTGTATGGGTTGCGTATGGCCATTTCACTTGGTGTCCGTCGCCTTATGGTTCATGGCTACTCAGATTTGATGGTCAATCAGGTGATGAAGGAGTGGGACATCAGAAGCCCAGCTATGATTGGTTACTGCAATGTAGTGAGAAAGCTTGAGAAGAAATTTGAAGGGTTAGAGCTCCATCATATACCCTGACTGAAAAATCAAGCAACTGATGATTTAGCGAAGATAGGTTCCAAGAGAGAAGCCATTCCCAGTAATGTGTTTTTGGAACACATCCATACTCCATCGGTTCAAGAGAATCCTTTCACCGAAGAAGTTCCACAACCAAAAAGTGTCACAGATCCGACTGAAGTTGAAGTTCCAGCGGTGGTCGATCTGATCATGGAAGCTTTGGTCATCACTCCCGACTGGACAGAGCCGTACATTGCGTATATTTTAAGAAAAGAGCTCCCAGAGAATGAAGAAGAGGCTCGACAGATCGTCCGTCGATCCAAAGCCTTTACCATGATAAAGGGACAGTTGTTCAGAGAAAGCGCGACTGGAGTCGGTCAGAAATGTATAACGCCAGAAGAAGTTCGGATAATCCTTGATGATATCCACTTGGGGACCTGTGGCCATCATGCGTCCTCTCGGACCATTGTGGCTAAAGCATACCGAGCGAGATTTTACTGGCCAAGAGCAAATGAAATGGCAATGGAGATAGTCGACAAGTGTGAAGGATGTCAGTTTTATTCCAATCTATCGCACAAACCCGCCTTAGCCTTGAAGACCATTCCACTCGTCTGTCCCTTCGCTGTTTGGGGGTTAGATATGGTTGGACCACTGAGAACTGGCAGGAGCAGCTTCACTCACTTGCTGGTAGCAGTCGACAAGTTTACCAAATGGATTGAAGCTAAGCCTATAAAGAATCTGGATGCTGACACTCCTATCAGCTTCATCAGAGAGTTGGTATTCAGATATGGAGTTCCGCATAGCATCATCACTGATAATGGGTCAAACTTCGATTCTGAAGAATTCAGAGCCTTCTACTCATCTCAAGGCACACGAGTCGACTATGCTTCAATCGCTCACCCCCAGTCGAATGGACAAGCAGAACGAGCTAATGGTCTAATTCTCAAAGGACTAAACCCCGACTGATGCGCGATCTCAAGCATGCTACAGGTGCATGGGTCGACGAACTTCCGTCAGTACTTTGGGGGTTAAGGACCACTCCTAATCGGTCAATTGGGAGAACTCCATTCTTCTTGGTCTATGGAGCTGAAGCAGTCTTGTCGAGTGACCTGCTTCACAATGCACCCCGAGTCGAACTCTACACTGAAGATGAAGCAGAGAATGCCCGACAGGACGCAGTCGACCTTCTAGAAGAAGAAAGAGAGATGGCCATGATCCGACCGACCATCTATCAGCAGGACTTACGTCGCTTCCATGCCAGAAACATGAAGAGTCGAGCCTTCCAAGAAGGAGATTTGGTTCTCCGAGTGGATCAGCAGAAGCCACACAAGCTTGCTCCTACTTGGGAAGGTCCCTTCATCATCACCAAAGTTCTACACAATGGAGCGTACCGCCTTTACAATGTCGGTCACCAGATTGATGAGCCGCGATCTTGGAATGCGGAGCTGCTCCGCCCCTTTTATACTTAAGTATTTACTCGAATGATATGTAATAAAAGTACTTCTGTAGTTTATTTATCAAAGACAAGAGTGTTATAATTTTCCCAGTGATTGTTGTTACTTTTGTTTACATGAGAAGTCCCCCAATGGGTGGCTTAGCTGCGAATCTGTTTCGCCTAAGTTAGTAAAAAAATCCTTGCCGAGTGGGGAGCCAGTCTCCCACTCGGAGGCTGTCACGCCCAATATGCGACCCTATCCAAAAGGAACTCGAAGGTCCCACCAAGGATAGACCCGCATATTGAAACGCTTTTGCAAAGTGGATATCATTACATCAACATTACATAATAGATAGGGATACATACATAAGGCATACAATGCCACACGAATACAACATCACAATACATAAGAGCATCATCCGACTACAGATGAAACACAAACAGAAACTCAAACGATATCCACCCCGCTATCCCAAGCTGCCGACCTGGAACCTATCCCCTGATCGAAGAAGCAGAAGAAGAACTCAACGCAAGCAAGCATCGCTCTCGCGTCATGATCATCGCATAACCTGTACCTACAACTATTGTTGTAGTAATATGTGAGCCACGAGGACTCAGCAATCCCATTACCATGGGTATCAAGACTAGCAATATGGTGGCTAACATACGCAAATAAGAGCGAGAAGAGAGCAAAGGAACGGTCGTGAATCTAGCAATGATCAAGAAGTGATCCTGAACTCCTACTTACATCAAACATAACACAGAAACCGTGTTCACTTCCCAGACTCCGCCGAAAAGAGACTATCACGTCTACACACACGGTTGATGCGTTTTAATTCGGATCTGGTGCCAAGTTATCTACAACCGGACATTAAGAAATTCCCATCTGCCTATAACCGCAGGCACGACTTTCGAAAGATTATACCCTGCAGGGGTGTCCCAACTTAGCCCATGACAAGCTCTCGCGATCAATGAAGGATATACCTTCTCTCAGGAAGACCCGATCAGACTCAGAATCCCGGTTTACAAGACATTTCGGCAATGGTAAAACAAGACCAGCAAGACCGCCCGATGCGCCGACAATCTCGATAGGAGCTGCACATATCTTGTTCTCAGGGCAACACCGGATGAACACTATGTACAACTAAAACCAGACCTCGAGTTTCCCCGAGGTGGCGCTGCAAGTGGCTCTGGTTTCGGACCAACACTTAGACAAGCACTGGCCCGGGGGGGCTATAATAAAGATGACCCTCGAGAGAGCGACTCCCAAGGGAAAAGTAGGTGGTGGTGAGGCAAATGGTAAAACCAATGTTGGTCCTTACTGGAGGAGTTTTATTCAAAGCAAACTGTCAAGGGGGTCCCATAAATCACCCGACCGCGTAAGGAACGCAAAATCCGGGAACATAACACCGGTATGACGGAAACTAGGGCGGCAAGAGTGGAACAAAACACCAGGCATAAGGCCGAGCCTTCCACCCTTTACCAAGTATATAGATGCATTAAATAATATAAGAGATATTGTGATATCCCAACCAAAATCCTGTCCACCATGGAGAAATCTTCAACTTCACCTGCAACTAGCAACGCTATAAGAGGGGCTGAGCAAAGCGGTAACATAGCCAAGCAATGGTTTGCATAGGAAAGGTGTTAAGGTTAGAGGTTCATGGCAATATGGGAGGCTTGATAAACAGGTGATAGGTAGCGCAGCAAAGCGATAGAACGAAGCAACTAGCATAGCAATGATAGTAGTGAGATCCAGGGTAGCGGTCATCTTGCCTGAAATCCCGCAAGGAAGAAGAACGAATCCATGAAGAAGACAAACGGATGAAGCCGAACCAACCGTAGACGAACGAATCCTCACGATCGCAATGAAACAGGAACTATCGAAAAGAAGCACACAACATGGTAAACACACCACACATGAACAAGGCATGATGCACAACAAGCATGATGCAAGACAAGAATACATGAAGCTACTCATGGCAAGGGATGATCCAAAACAAGAGCAACACATCAAGGCAAGTTTAACTGAGGCCGGGAACAACATATAACAATTCCGGTAAGTCCTCATATGCATATTTCGAAAATGGTCCAGATCTGAACAAACATTAAGTTGAAGTTGTTAAACAGCAAGTTAAGATGCACCAAGATGATCTACACGAGATGCTAGTGAAGTTACATATAAAGTTCATTTAGTTCTGAGCTACGGCCTAGAAGATATGAGGAAAACAAGTTAAACATGACATTGATGCAAAATGCACCCAAACATCAAGCAAACACCTCAAAACAAGGATGCAACATGATAATATGAAGCTACATGCAATTCTAAGCAAGTTTCATATAGAGCACACTCAATACGGAGCAACGGTTCAACACATGCACTCTATACAAGTTTAAAGGACAAGCTGTCCAAAACAGCAACTAGGCATATTGCAAGCACCAAAACAACATGCTACAGCACCACAATATGATAACAAAAGGCATGGACATGATGTACAGGTAAAGCATTACAAAACATGAACACTGAACTATCTCCAGAAATCACTAAACATGCTCAAACACACATGGTAAGATTGCAAGTTATAACAATTTCAGACTTTGCAGAAAATAACATCAGGTTGCAATGTTTAGAGCTATCAAACAACATGTTACAGGACCTTATCATGGAAAACAAAGGCATGGCATGAATCTACACAAATCATAGATGAAAAGTCCCTTACTGACCATGAGCCAAAAAGGATCAGAAAATATGATGGCACTCACGTAAACATGGCAAGTTATAATACAGATTCATACATGGCAGAAACAGAATTATGAAGGCATGTAGATGAGCTTGTGCAATTCACTACAGAGCAATACATGGCATGGCAAGGCAACCAACAGTAAGAAGACATGTTTGAGAAGCTAGGCATGGCAATAGCAAGGTCATAGGGTGCATGGAACACTAGCAACAATCTTGGCAAAATTGAATAATATGTAAACAATCTGCCAGGAAACATTTTGAAGCAAAAGTAGAGCACGAAAATGACATACTAGACTACTCTATAATTGCAACCAAGGGCATTAATGGATATAGAACAACCATATGTTCAAAACACCCTTACTGAAGTATCTCAAAATATGCATGGAACTCTCTGTAGCATCATGTTTACATGGCATCAAAATAACAGCAGAACAGGGACTGAAAACAGCAATATCACAAAGCCTAATTTGCATGCTTGTGCTAGTCACCACATTGATCACAAAATACATGGTAAGCACCTATGTAAAGAAGATATATCATAGATCAAAACACATGTAGACATCAACCTCATAGGATGCACACATCAATCATGGCAAAAATGACAAAAGAGCTAGTTCTGTTAACAGATAGCAGAAAGCATTATGAAGCAGTCTTGCAACGATGATTTAGGCATCAAGATGACCTCAAATGAATATGATTCAATGGAATGAAATGATGTACCTGTTGAGGCGAACAATTTGGCATATTACACGCACAAAACGGAGCTAGGGATGCAGAGATACGATGCAACGAACATGGCATGATAATTACACAGATCTGGGACTTAGTGGAATTTGGACCTCGGGGAAAATTGGACGGGGCGGACCCTGGACGAGCGGATCCGGAGACGGGGCGGCCGTTTGGTTGAGATCCCGGTGGATCTCATCCCGATCCACCGGATCTCGCCGGAGAAGAAGCGACGATGGCCGGAGAAGGGCGAGGCCGGCTGGATCCGGCGAGGGAGACGACGGCGCAACGAAGGGCGGCGGCTTCCGGGCGCGGGGACGACGGGGGAGACCGGAGGCGAGGCACGACGCTGCGGCGCGGGGCGGCGCCCGGCCGGAGGCGGAGGTGTCCGCGGCCGTGGCGCAGGAGGACGGCGGGCACGCCGGCGAGGCCGCGGGGCACCGGCGCGGGCTGGTCGGGGCGGCATAGACGCGGGGCGAGCGGAGGGAGGCACCTCGGGGCGCGGGCGAGCAGGGGAGCCGAGGGCGGCGGCGCGGCGCCGGCGTTGGGGGAGTTCGCCGGCGGCGAGCGGCGGCCGGGAGGCGGCTAACTCCGGCGACGGCGGGAGGAGCCAGGCGGGGGGGGGGGCAGACGGGGGCCGCGCGGGCCTGGGCGGGCCGCGCCTGGGCCCGGCGGGCTTCGGCGGCGGGCGGCGGAGCGCCGGGACGCGTGGCAGCGTCTGGTTGGACGAGGCGGCGGATGAGGTGACGTGGTGTCGCCGGATTGGCCGGGACGTCGTGAAGGCTGGACATGTCCGGCGCGGGCGGACGCGTCCGGCGGCGCGAGGAGGAAAACTGCTAGGGTTCATCTGCGGAATTTTCGGAGGGAACACATATTTATAGATAGAGGGAGCTAGGAGAGTCCAAATGAGGAGCGGTTTTCGCCCACACGATCGTGATCGAACGACCGAGAGCATGGAGTGGAGTTTGCTGGGTTTTGGGACACTTTGGAAGGGGTGTTGGGCTGCAAAGAGAAGGAGGCTTTTACGGTTACCCGGTTAACCATTGGGGTATCAAACGACCTCCAAATGGCACAAAACTTGACAAGCGGTCTACCGGTGCTATACCAAGGACTCTTGGCAAGCCTCGGGCCATTCCGAGAAAGTTTAACACCCGCTCACAACGAGAGACAAAAAGGGGGACGCTAGAGGGCATAGGAGTGCCGGATTGCAAAACGGACAATGGGGAAAAAGCTCGGATGCATGAGACGAACACGTATGCAATGCAATGCACATGATGACATGATAAAATGCAACACGCAAGCAAATGACATGGCAACAACGACGAATAACTGGCTGACACCTGGCGCATCGAATCCGAGGCGTTACAGAGGCCTAGCTGCTTTCGCCTAAGTACTTTAAAATCCTACCAAGTGGTGAGCCAGCCTTCCACTCGGAGGCTTAGCCGCAGTCCAAGTACTCGCCTAAGTGTTTAAAATCCTAACGAGTGGTGAGCCAGCCTCCCACTCGGAGGCTTAGCTGCAGTCCAAGTACTCGCCTAAGTATTTGAAAATCCTACCGAGTGGAGAGCAAACCTCCCACTCGGGGGCTTAGCTGCAGCCCAGTGCTCGCCTAAGTACTTAATACAATGTGCGCTCCGCAAGGAGGATGAGGTGTAGGTCGACTGCTACCTTCTCCTTCCGAGCTACGCCACAAATACAATGTGCGCTCCGCAAGGAGGACGAGGTGCAGGTCGACTGCTACCTTCTCCTTCCGAGCTACGCCACAAATACAATGTGCGCTCCGCAAGGAGGACGAGGTGCAGGTTGACTGCTACCGTCTCCTTCCGAGCTACACCACAAATACAATGTGCGCTCCGCAAGGCGGACGAGGTGCAGGTCGACTGCTATCTTCTCCTTTTGAGCTACGCCACAAATACAATGTGCTCTCCACAAGGAGGACGAGGTGCAGGTCGACTGCTACCTTCTCCTTCCGAGCTACGCCACAAATACAATGTGCGCTCCACAAGGCGGACGAGGTGCAGGTCGACTGTTACCTTCGCCTTCGGAGTTACGCCACAAAAAATCCCACCGAGTGGAGAGCAAACCTCCCACTTGGGGGCTTAGCTGCAGCCCAGTGCTCGCCTAAGTTTTTGAAAATCCCACCGAGTGGAGAGCAAACCTCCCACTCGGGGGCTTAGATGCAGCCCAGTGCTCGCCTAAGTTTTTGAAAATCCTACCGAGTGGAGAGCAAACCTCCCACTCGGGGGCTTAGCTGCAGCCCAGTGCTCGCCTAAGTTTTTGAAAATCCTACCGAGTGAAGAGCAAACCTCCCACTCGGGGGCTTAGCTGCAGCCCAGTGCTAGCCTAAGTTTTTGAAAATCCTACCGAGTGGAGAGCAAACCTCCCATTCGGGGGCTTAGCTGCAGCCCAGTGCTCGCCTAAGTTTTTGAAAATCCTACCGAGTGGAGAGCAAACCTGCCATTCGGGGGCTTAGCTGCAGCCCAGTGCTCGCCTAAGTTTTTGAAAATCCTACCGAGTGGAGAGCAAACCTGCCATTCGGGGGCTTAGCTGCAGCCCAGTGCTCGCCTAAGTGTTTGAAAATACTACCGAGTGGAGAGCAAGCCTCCCACTCGGAGGCTTAGCTGCATCCCAGTGCTCGCCTAAGTTCTTAATCTATTCCGCTCTACAAGGATGATGAGACGCAGGTCGACTAGACTTACCACCTCAGAGCTGCGTCTCAAGCATTAAAATATATTCCGAGTGAAGAAGAAAATTCGCTCAAAGGCAAATGCAAGCATATTCAACGATAAGCAAAGTTCAGATAACGGATCGAGAAGTGCACATGCATCAAGCCT
Organism: Triticum aestivum; assembly: GCF_018294505.1. Classification (NCBI taxonomy): domain Eukaryota; kingdom Viridiplantae; phylum Streptophyta; class Magnoliopsida; order Poales; family Poaceae; genus Triticum; species Triticum aestivum. The sequence continues at coordinate 589,943,912 of NC_057813.1, read as the reverse complement.
GTAAAAGTTTATCGGTTACAAAAACCACTCGGCATACCGAGGCAAATTTAAGGTGAAGCATAGAAGTTTTTTACTCCTTGGGTGGAGGACTGGAGGGCACGACGAACTGGTCCAGGTCGATTCCGTCAGCAATCCGAGTGGCAGCAGCAATGAAGGTCTCCATGAAAGACTGGAAGTCATGCTTCTTGGTATTGGCCACTCTGATGGACGCCAGCTTGTCCTCTTGAGCATCTTTACAGTGAACGCGTACCAGGGACGGAGCAACATAAACACCACACCTGGCGGAAGACTTCTTCCATTCCTGCACTCGACCTGGAACGTCATTCAGTCGAGTCATTAAAGATTCGAGAAGGGTCTCCCTTGGCCAGAGTGTCGTGTCGATCCGCGACAACGCAACCTTCAGTCGAGCGAGGTAGTCGACCACTCCAGCGATGTGAGATTCCAGTCGGAACACGTCCATAGCAGCCTCGTCCTTCACAGGGGAGTTAATGGGGTCCAAGTTTGGCTCCAGTCGACTGGTCTCCTCCTTGAAGTTTTGGCAGAATTCTATAAGCACAGTTTGAAGTTAAGCCAACAGTTCTATGAAGAGTCGACGATAACAAGTCAATCGGATAGAAAAGATTACCTTCAAGCATGAGGAATAACTTCATGGCGAGCCCCTCCAGATAAGACTCCATATCGTTCTTTTTCCCCATCAATTCGCTAGCCTTGTCACTCAGGGCTATCTTGTCATTCTTCAGTCGACTGACCTCCTTGTTGGCCGCATCGAGAGCAGCTTTCAGATTGGTATTCTCCTCTTCAAGTTTGCTGACTGAAGCCAGCTTTTCTTCTGTGAGCTTCATCTTGTCCGAAGCCGCTTTCTGCGCCTCGGTGAGGTCAAGGTCCTTCTTCTTCAGAGCCTCCTTCAGTTTATCTGCAAAGTGACAGTGAGATCAGACTCAGGAATGGACAAAAAATAAGGGCAGTCGTCAAGGTTCTCACCAAACATACCTTTTGGCTCCTCATTCGCCTCCGTGAAGTTCTCCTGGACAAGCTTCAGATCAAGTTCGAGCTGGATATGCTTGTTCTCCAACTCAATATAACGAGCCACAAGCTCGCAAGATTTCTGCGAAAGATCAGTCGACAGACATCAAAGATAGGTCACTTCCCAGTGACTAAGAGAAAAATCATAGCATTTCTAAGACTACAGCCGAATCAAAATATTCAACTGTAGTCTCGGGGACTACACCCAGTGGGTGCACTGAGCGTGCCCCCACTCGTTCTACCGGCTCGGTTCGATCAGTCGACCGAAAGAGACAAAAAGGTTATGATCCTAAATCATAGCTAATTGCTAGCAGTCAGCCACAGTTTCAAAAAAAATGTTCTTCAGACCATAGTCGACTGCCAGCAGTCCACCATAGTCTTAGGGACTACACCCAGTGGGTGCACTCAGCGTGCCCCCACTGGTTCCAAAATTCCACTTGACCAGATCGAGCGGAGAACTTAGATTGAACAAATTCAAAGTGTAGAGACTACAGTCGACTGCCAGCAGTCCACCATAGTCTCGGGGACTACACCCAGTGGGTGCACTCAGCATGCCCCCACCAATCCAAACAGTCAATCGACACACCCAGTGGGTGTACAGATACTAAGATTTTCAGAAAGAAGAGTTTTGAGGTACCATATCCTAACAGAACAAGCGGTGATCAACTAACCTTGACATTGCTCTGAAGAGCTGATCTTGCATCATAAGCTGCTTGGCTGGCATCTCGGATCACCTTCACTTGGTCCATCATGACCCCCGCCTGGCGTATAGCTTCCTTAGCATCACCTGCTTGGTCGTCTGGGACGTGGTGTGTGGCGAAGAGGGAAGGCGGATCAGCACTCGACGACGAAGGGCGAGCACTTGTCAGTGGCACAGAAAAAGACACGGTAGTCCGAGTGACGTTGTCTCCCTCCGGAACCAGCGTCTCAGGTGCTGATACAACCTGAGCAGTCTTGCCAGCAGGCGCTTTCTTGTTCCTCCTTTGCATCAGAGGCTCCTCATCATCATCATCAGGGAGATCAATGATGATATTAGGTGGAGCTATAGGAAAGATTCAAAGTTAAAAATGAAGATCCAATCGACCGAAAGCGAAACTACAGAGATCATACCAGGGTTGGAAGTGGCAGCATCCTCCATTTCTTGATCTTCATGCCTGACTGAGGTCTCAGAAGTAGCAGCACTGCAATTTCAGAAATCAGTCGGTCAGCTAACGAGTCGACCAAGAGTGTATCCATGTTAAATAAGAAAACACAAGTTCTGCCATTACCCGGAAATAGTGGGAATCACCATCCTCATCTTCGGCAGGGCCTTCGTCGGTTTTAATGACGCTGCTCGGGGTTGCTTCAACGCTTTCTCAGTCGGCGCCGGAGAGGTTGTCCGAGGGCGTTTAGTCGACTGCCCGACAGGCACGGCCGCCTTGCCATGCTCGACTGCGGGGTCATGGGTGAGCTTGGATCGTCTTTCAGTATGGGGAGGCTCGGCTTCCTCCTCCTCTTCCTCACCAAAGCGGGCATCTTCTTCATCCTCCTCGCCATCGGATTCCCACTCCTCCTGGCTTTCACCCCCGCTCCCTTCCTCCTCCTCGGCCTGTTCATGCGCCCCGTTGGGCATCGAGTACATCTCAGTAGTAACTTGGAAGACAACAAACAAGACAAAAGTCAGTCGACTGAATTGTAGCAAAACGGAATGAAGGAAACAAGATCACAGTCGGAGGTACGTAATTGGACCTTGTCTGGTTCATATGACTGGTCGAGTGGAGGGATCCTCCTGGCTCCATGGGGGTTATCTTTGTTCCCTGTGATGGCAGTCATCCACCACTCCAGTGTGGCATCGTCGACCTCCTCCGGGTGGACCCGAGTGGTGTCTTCAGTACCAGAGTACATCCACATCGGATGGCCTCGATATTGAAGTGGCTGAATGCACCGTTGAAGGAAAACCTCCAGAAGATCCATGCCAGTCACCCCGTCACGGATGAGCTGGACTACACACTCGACCAACACCTTAACCTGAGCCTTCTCCTCCGGGACGACCTTCAGAGAGGGCGGCTTGTTCACTCGGTCCATGGAGAAAGGAGGGAGTCCAGTCGACTGCCCTGGTATCGGTTGGTCTTGGCAGTAGAACCAGGTCGACTGCCACCCTCGGACTGACTAGGGAAGGACCATGGCTGGAAAAGCACTTTTACTCCTCATTTGAACCCCAAGACCCCCACACATCTGCATTACTTGGGTTATCTCGTCACTCGGATTAGCCTTTTTCACCGTCTGGGAGCGACAAGTGAAAATGTGTTTGAGAAGTCCCCAATGCGGCCGACAACCCAAGAAGTTCTCACACAAGGACACGAAAGCGGCGAGATATATGATAGAGTTGGGTGTGAAGTGGTGGAGTTGTGCGCCAAAGAAGTTTAGAAATCCCCGGAAGAAAGGGTTGGGCGGCAGAGAAAACCTGCGGTCGACGTGCGTAGGACGCACTCACCCTCCTAAGGCTGCGGCTGCCACTCCTTCCCCGGAAGCCTCGCTGATCCATGAGGGATCAGTCCCTCATTAGCCAGGTTGTCGAGGTCTTTCTGGCGGATGGTCGAGTGGATCCAGTCTCCCTGGATCCAGCCTTGCGGCAGACCAGCCCGCGATGAGGATCTGCCCCGACTGGTCGCCCTCCCCTTCGCCTTCACCGTCGCCTTCTTCACCCGCTCCAAAGCCGCCGTCTTCTCCTTCGCCATCGTCGCCGGCGAAGGAGGCATAGAGCAGCAGCGCTGGGATGGTGGCGAACGCAGCATGTGAATCTGAGGAAGAGGGAGGGGAAAATGAGGGCGCACTGTTCAAAAAAACCCCGTCCAGCGCCTTATATGAAGTCGCTTCCGAGTGGCTGACTGGTAGGCCCGTACGATCCTGTCAAATCCCGCAACAGTCAAGCGCGTGATACGTGCCGAAAAAGGTGGCATGAAGATCGAGGCGTCCCTGCCTTATCCCATCCGAGTACCGCGGCCTCCTCCGCCTCGCGCGCTTCCCGAAATTCGAATCCCGCTAAATCCGCGAACATCAGAGCAACTTGTCAGACCGGAGATTTCCTCCGATCCGTCGCTTGGGAATCTCCAGGCACAGAAAAGTCACTCGACAGATACAAAGAATGGATCAAGGCGACTGAAAAAGAAGTTGATGCCATCACTTAAAGTCATTGATCCAGAACAAGACATACTCGTAGCACGAAAAACAGGTCGGAAGAATTCTCAACTCCTTCCTCACTCAAACCTCGATCCATTCGGGGGCTAATGATGAAGCCATGTACCTAGGGTAGGGTCATGGACCTGTCCAAGGTACCCTCCCCAAGGACGCCTATAGAAGAAACTACCTTTTAGTCGACCTGGAAGGATTTCACTCGATAGACTCGAAGACAGTCGACCATGAAGCCACTCACTCGACCCCCAGGAGATCTAGAGTCACTCTGCACCCAAATGGTCTGTAATTAAGTAGTCTTTATGGTCATGATAGCACTTTATGTAGGGCGTTACCAGTAACGGCAGGCCTTAATGTACTTTAAACCTTGCATAACCGAGGGCCGGAGGGGTCTGGCAGACTCTATATAAGCCACCCCCTCCTCAGTGTAAAGGGTTCGCACCCCTGTAACTCATAGACACATAATCCAGTCGACCGCCTCCGGGCTCCGAGACGTAGGGCTGTTACTTCCTCCGAGAAGGGCCTGAACTCGTAAATCTATTGCGTATACAACTACTCCATAGCTAGGATCTTGCCTCTCCATACCTACCCCCTATTCTACTGTCAGGCTTAGAACCACGACACTTGGCGTGGCCACAGTGCCCCGTACAGGCGGAGATCTCCGCACAACGCGACACTGTTGCCACTCCCCCCTTGACGTCATTCCTGGTAGGCGGAGCCCTGTTCCCACGTCGGCCTGGCAGTACGGCCTGCCGGCGGCAGGACCTACCAGTAGTGAGAGCCCGGAAGACGGCTGAAGCCAGACCAGCCGGACTTAAGGGAGGCTAGCCTCCAGCAGGCGGCCCATTCCTCCCTCGGGACCCGTGCACCATTAACCAGATAAGCCGTGGTGTGGCTAAAGTGATCTCCCACCTGGCGGCAGGACTGTAGCCACACTCCCCTGACCAAGCCTGCGTCATTAGCATCATGGCTACAGTGATCAGCCACCAACTAGACCTGCCAGCGACGGAAGCGGCATGTGGGCTCCGTACCAGACCAGTCGGAGGGGCCCACCAGGCGACGGGCCCCAGCTGCCGGTGGAGAAGCCGGCGACCAGAGATAGTGACAGCCGGGTCCTACACTCGACCAAGTTACCATTGTACCCCTGGGTGGTAGGCCTATATAAACCCCCCAGGGCACCCATGCAAAGGGTTGCCAACCTGGTAGAACTAGACTCACATCTAGAGGAAGAAGAGAGCTAGCCCTGCCTCCTTCTACCTCTAGCATACAGCTCAAGGAGCACCATTGTACTCACTAGTGCCTTAGTGATCAAGCGGAGACCCCCTAGAGTAGGACTAGGGGTGTTATCTCCTAGGAGAGCCCCGAACCTGGGTAAAGTGCATCGGCATTCGTGTCTACGCCTCATCCTGCTTTCAGGCACCGGTGACGTTCTACTTGCTCCCACCATGATAAGCCATCCTTTGGCATATGTCGCACCCAACCCCCGACATTTGGCGCACACCATGGGGCGACGTGCACCGTCATCCGGAGACCTGCTCTGGATGGGAACCTTGTTCCTTCCTGGCGAGCACAGCCAGCCCAGCACGCCCGACGGTGTCAGCCTTGACACGCTGCACGACGGGCAGATCGTCTGCGCAGCAAGCTGCCTCGCCGACCTTGTTTGTGAGATCCGTCTCTTCGACGAGCCGGCGTCCGATGCAGGCACTGACTGCCCTGAGAGCCGCCTTGTCAGCCTCCTTTACCAGCTCCACGTCACCAGCAAGCCTGCCGTGGACTTGGAGTCTGTTGGCTCCACCGACCCGATGATCGTCGACTCCCACACGGCGTCGCTTGATGCGTTCCCCACCAACGTGGTGGTCTACGACGAGCCACCTCCTCGCGAGCATAGCAGCGGGAGCACCATCACGGAGGTGCTTTTCATCCACAGTGGCGAGCACTCGAACGGAGGCGTTCGAGACCCACTCGATGTGGCGCTACGAGACTTGTCAACGCCCATCCTAGAAGACGCAGACGCTGAGATGCTGGAAGCACACGCGTCCAGCTCGTCGAAAGCACCAATCGACTGGCCAGCATGCGACGCCTCTCGGAAGCCTACCAACGCAAGATGGACCGGGCCGTCGGCGGCACGCCGGCTCCCGAGGGGCCTAGCCGCATCGGCTCAATCCGAAAGCATGGCACGACCATCGCCAGCATGTTCGGGATGGATCGTCCCATCTACGCCACGCCCGCGGAGAACATACGAGCCGCCCAGGTGGTGATAGATGAGCTGTACAAGTACGAGGGCAACGAGCGTCGCCACATGACGGAGCGCGTCCAGCAGCTCCTTGACGCAGCCGCCGAGCAGCATGAAGCCGGCTGCCGCGCTGAAGCGCCCGTCCGGCGGAATGACAAACCGCCCCATCGTCAGGATCATGGTGTGACATCTCGGACACCGACTGGTGGTGTCCGTGGCAGAAGAGGCAATGAGCCGACTGCCAGCCGCAGTCGGACTCACCTGTCCATCGAGCGTGACACATACGACCGCCCTCGAGCTATGGAGCGATAAGGCGACCCGCCTCCCCCTCCGCCTCGCGGAGAAAGGCATCCCACTCCGCTGCCTGTCACGCACCCGACACTCGGCGATTGCCTTGGCCGCCGAGAAGGAGTCAGAGAGAACGACGCCCGCCATCGGATCGACCGCCTCAACCGATCCCTAGTGCTAGAAGAAGAAGACGTGTTGGGTCCGCCCTATTTTGGCCCTCGAATCCGAGACGAGCCCTTCCCCAAGGGGTTCACGCTCCCAAGAGATATGCCCAAATACACCGGGTCCGTGAAGCCGGCGGAATGGCTGGTCGACTACTCCACGACCGTCAGCATAGCGAACGGCAACAAGCGCGTTGCCATGAAGTACGTCCCACTCATGCTTCAAGGCACAGCCCGGACATGGCTTAACAGCCTAAAGCCCCACAACATCAACAGCTGGGTTGATTTCACTGAAGCCTTCATCCGCAACTTCACCAGGACCTACAAGCGGCCTCCCAAGCTCCGCCAGCTCTCCTTGTGCGTCCAAGGGCCCAACGAATCAACTCACGACTATCTCACGCGCTGGGCCGAGCTACGCAACTCCTGTGAAGGCATGCACGAGGTGCAGGCCATCGAATACTTCACCGCCGGGTGCTGAGAGGGCACCCTCCTCAAGCAACGACTTCTCTGTGACGAGCCTGCGACTCTCGACGAACTGCTGATCATCGCTGACAAACACGCCACGGCCGATTCCTCCATGAAGGCGGAGATCCTAGTCGGTGCGTTCGGCAAGGTAGCTCCTCTGGCTCCTCGGACTCCAGCTGGTGACACCAGTCAGCGACAGCAACCAAGCGACAACAAGCACAAGACCCCACACCCGGCTTCCACCAGTCGGCATGTGGCGACAGTCGAGGACCAGCAGCCGGAAGGGCATCCTCCGCCCAAGCGTCAGAAGGGCGGCTAGCCCAATTGGTTGCCCGCCTTTTCGTACGAGAAAACTCTTGATGCACCCTGCAAGTTCCATAGCGGCGCGAAGCCGTCCAACCACACCACTTGGAAGTGCCATTGGCTCACCAGAATCGCCAAGGGAGGTGGACTCCTGCCTCCTCCGCCTACCGGCCCGCCACCTACTTTGCCCCAGCAGCCGGCGGTTCGGCCAATCGGCGCCATACAAGATGAGTATCCAGAGGAGGACGGAGCCTACATCATGTTCACCAGTGTGGCCGATGACAGGCGCAGCAGATGGGAGCAACAGCAAGAAGTACATGCAGTGGCGTTAGATACCCTAGAGTTCATGCACTGGTCTAAGAAACCCATTAGTTGGAGCAGGACTGACCACCCGGAGGTGATGCCCTCCCCTGGTTCTTATGCCTTTGTCTTAGATGCCACCTTGACAACAGAGAGGCGGGCAGCTCGTTTCTCCCAAGTCCTGATAGTTGGCGGCATCAGCATCAACATCCTGTACCGTCACACGATGGAGAAGTTGGGAATCAAGCAGAAGCAGCTTCACCCCAATCGGACTGTATTCCATGGCATAGTCCCTGGCCTTTCTTGCTCACCAATCGGCAAGACCCAGATCGATGTTCTCTTCGGGGACAAGAATCACTTCCGCTGAGAGCCAGTCTGGTTTGAGGTGGTGGACCTTGAGATCCCCTACCATGCGCTACTTGGCCGGCCTGCTCTGGCCAAGTTCATGGCGGTCCCCCACTATGCTTACCTCAAGATGAAGATGCCGACTACCAAGGGAATCCTGACCATAGTCAGAGACTACAAGAAGTTGTCCGCCTGCGTTGTAGACAGCAGCCGGCTGGCGGAGTCCCTTGTGATTGCAGATGAAAAGAGGCTCCTTGACCGGGTTGTGGTGATGGCAGGCAAGCAGCCGGAAATGTCACCCAATCCCAACGAGTCGGAAATTAAGGGCTCGTTCAAGCCGGCAAAGGAAACAAAAAATATACCCTTGGACCCGAAGCACCCGGAGAGGCACGCTGTCATAGGTGCAAACCTCGACAGTAAATAGGAAAGAGAGCTCGTCGATTTCCTCCGTGAGAATCAGGACATCTTTGCATGGTCTCCCAAAGACATGCCGGGTGTCCCGACGGATTTCGCCGAGCACAAGCTACATGTCCGACCTGACGTCAAGCTGGTTAGGAACACTAGTAGAAAACAGGGATTTCGTCTAGGCCAGTTTAGCCCATTAGTCCCGGTTCAATCCAGAACCGGGACCAATGGAGCTATTTGCCCCGGTTCGTGAGCCCAGGGGCCGGCCGGGCCACGTGGGCCATTGGTCCCGGTTCGTCCGGACCTTTTGGTCCCGGTTGGTGGGACGAACCGGGACCAATGGTCCTGGCTCCTGGCCCACCACTATTGGTCCCGGTTGGTGGCATGAACCGGGACCAAAAGGGTTACCTTTAGTCCCGGTTCATGCCACCAACCGGGACTAAAGGGTTGGCCCTCGTTGCACCCAGCTTTTAGTCCCACCTCGCCAACAGAAGGGCGCCCACACCTGTTTATAAGCCCGTCCCTCTCTCTGTTGTTGATCTCCTCTCAAAGTGAAAATAGATGCACCTATAGAGGAAATTGGACCTAAATTTATAAATAAAAATTGATTATGAATTTATGTTTAATTTTCTCTATAAGTGCATCTATGTTCACTAACAGAGAAGTTTTTATTTTTTGTGACCTAAAAGAAAAAAGAAATCACCAAAAAACTGTAAGTATTTATTTCTAAGTAGAACTGAAAAAATAATGGCACTAGTAAAGTTAATCACAAACTTCAAATTCACACAAATTTCAAAGAATTCAATTTAACTATTCACACAAATTTCAAAGAATTAAAAAATAAAGCAAAAAACCAAAAGAAAATAATTAATGCAGAAAACAAAACCAAAAAACTGGAAAAAACTAAAAATAGCAACAATAAGTATTTTATTGTAAGTAGAAACAAAATAAAATGAATAAAGCAACAAAGAAAACAAAAAAAGAGTTTCCAAATTTGAAAACTAATGGCACTAACAGAAAGTTTATAATTTTTCTAAAACTAAAAGCAAAAAGAATTAAAAAATAAAGCAAAAAACAAAAGAAAATAAATAATGCAGAAAACAGAACAAAAAACTGAAAAAAATAAAAATAGCAACAATAAGTATTTTGTTGTAAGTAGAAACAAAATAAAATAAATAAAGCAACAAAGGAAACAAAAAAAGAGTTTTCAGATTTGAAAACTAATGGCACTAACAGAAAGTTTATAATTTTTCTAAAACTAAAAGCAAAAAGAATTAAAAAATAAAGAAAAAAACAACAAAAACTAAATAATGCAGAAAACAGAACAAAAAACTGAAAAAAAATAAAAATAGCAACAATAAGTATTTTGTTGTAAGTAGAAACAAAATAAAATAAATAAAGCAACAAAGAAAACAAAAAAAGAGTTTTCAGATTTGAAAACTAATGGCACTAACAGAAAAATAAACCAAAACCAAAATAAACTAAATAAAGCAACAAATAAAACAAAAAAACAAAAAAAATGCCACCTACTGGGCCCCCACGGCCTGAATACGACTAGAAACCCTATGGGCCAGGATTCAGGCCCGTGGAAGGCCCAGTAGGCCCACAGGCACAGATGGCAGAGTTAGGCCCGAAAGCCTGCTTTAGAGAGGAGCTCGAGAGGGGAGCCGCACCGCACCTTATAAACTGGTGCGGCTCCCTCTCAACTAGCGAGGTGGGACTAAACATTTGGCGCGGGGCAGCACAAGGCCTTTGGTCCCGGTTGGTGGCTCCAACCGGGACTAATGCCCCCCTTTAGTCCCGGTTGGTGCCACCAACCGGGACCAAAGGCCGCCACTTCCCGCCCTTTGGGCTGCTGAAAATTGGCCTTTGGTCCCGGTTGGTGGCACCAACCGGGACTAAAGGGGGGCATTAGTCCCGGTTGGTGCCACCAACCGGGACTAATGCCCTTGCTATATAACCAGGACTTGTGAAAATTTCACATCTCCCTCGCCAGTTGCCCCCGCCGCCAGGCTGCCCAAATCGCTCGCGCGCTCCTCGTCGCCGTCGCCGCCGCCGGCCGCCATCCCCGTCTCCCCGTGCCCCTGCCCCGCGCCCGAGCCCACGCCGGCCGCCGCCCCGTGCCCCTGCCCCGTCCCCGAGCACGCACGGCCGCGCCCCTGCGCCCCGGCCCGCCCCCACCATTGTCGACGTCGTCGCCGGCGCCCGCCCCCACTGCCGCCCCTGCCTCGACGCCGCCCCTCCTCCCCGTTCGGTCCGGCTCCGGCGACCCCCTTTCCTCCCTGTCCCCTCGATCCTCTTCATATAATTTTTAGATTTTTTTAAATTTTGTTGATGTATATTTAGAAAAACATATATGTTGATGTATATTTAGAAAAATGTATGTATGTATGTTCATATGAAAGAAAAATGTATGTATGTATATCTGTTTATATGTCTTTTTTTTAATTTTTTTTGTTTTTTGCATTTTTATAAAAATGTATATATGTTCTCTGTGTGTATATATGTTTTATGTTCATAGATTTTTATTTGAACATTATTTAAAAAAACAAGCAATACAAGAAGAAGAAAAAGAATGAGAGGAAAAAGGAAAAAAGAAGAGGAAGAAAGGAGAAGAAGAGGGGATAGGAAGAAGAGGAGAAATAAATAAGAAGAAGAAAAAAGAAGAAAAAGAAGAGGAGAAGAAGAAAAGAATAGAGGAGAAGAAGAAAAAATAGAAAAAAATTCTATTTTTTCTTCTTCTCCTCTATTCTTTTCTTCTTCTCCTCTTTTTTTTCTTCTTTTTTTCTTCTTCTTCTTCCTTCTTCCTTCTTCCTCTTTTCTTCCTTTTCCTTATTTTCCTTTCTCGAGGGATAAGAAGAAAAGAAGAGGAGAAGAAGAAAGAAAGGAATAGAGGAGAAAGAAGAAACTTTGACACGAGGGGGGGGGTACCGATACCCCCTCCCCGATAACATTATTTTCCCATGTATATGTATGTTGCGTCGTTGTCGATATAACGAGGGTGTCGAGGATCGCCGAGGGGTCGAGGGTCGGGAACTAGGGTAGAGGGTCGAGGGTCGTTAAGGGGTCAAGGGTCGAAGGTTTCAGGGTCGAGGGCTCCTATAGTGTCAAAGTATTGAAGAAATCCAATAGCTTGTGGGCGTCGATGCCCACGTCGATGCCCACGTCACTTGTGGGACATAGATGTACTGTTCAACGCCGACCCCCTCCCGATAGCTTCAACACGTGGGGGGGGGTCGATATTACCCCCTCCTAGCTTGAAGCGTTCTCGAGGCCACCCCCTAACCCTTGAAGCGTTGTCGAGGCCACCCCAAACCCTAGACGAATCCTTATTGTGATTAGCTAGCTAGTTCTACGTTTGCCACTAATATATCCATATCTGTCATGTTTGAATAATAATTGCCATGTTGTAAATATTTGTAGAAACTATGGACACCCCCCGAGACGAAGCACAAGAAGCGTTGTTGAGGGACATAATCGCAGAAGGAAGTGATGCCCTCTCGATGTTTCTCAACGACAACGATGGTCTGGAAGGAGAGGGTGAAGAAGCAGCTGGCCCTCTCCTCATTGATTTACATGGCTCCGATGACCCAATGCCGGTGCAAGAAGGAGAGGGTGAAGAAGTAGACCGTGAGGACGGCTCCGGTGATCACCAAACCGAGTCCGGCCAGGTATATATATTAGTTAAGCCTGTGCTGACTAGCTAATTGATGCATTCATTGTTTTGGTATGTACACATATTAATTAACTCTCGTCTTTGTTCTTTTTTCTAGCCCTCCGGATCGAGCACAACTTCGGTAAAGAGACGAGGCCCGAAGAAAAAGTTGAGCTCGGATGAAAAGTTTGAGATCATACAAATCGCGCGCGACGGCCAACCGATTGAACCCTACCGGACAAAGAAGGCATTTGTTGCTCAGTGTGGGGTTCTGGTTAGGGACAAGATCCCGATCAGCATCCAGCAATGGTATAAGCCTAAGAACGAAGACCCTGAGGTGTCTTATGTCCATGAGATGCAGAAAGAGAATCTTTGGACTGAGCTGAAGTCAAATTTCACCCTACCGCCGGAGGATGATCCGGAGAAGCCAGTTATAGAGCCATTAATCAAGTCTTTTGCTCTGAGGAAGATGGCAGACCTATTCAGGAATTGGAAGAAAGACCTCAATAGGTATGTCGAAAAAAATGAGATACCAGAATTCATTGGCAAATATGAGAAGATCAGAGATGACTGGCCCGCATTTGTGGCCCACAAGACATCGGAAAAGAGTAAAAAAATGTCGGCGACAAACAAGAGAAATGCTGAGAAGAAGAAGCTTCACCATCGCACGGGGTCAGGTGGCTACCTCGTAGCCCAGCCTAAGTGGGCCAAGGCTGAGAATGATCTGCTTGATAAAGGGATCGAACCAGAGACAATGAACTGGCCAGAACGTTGCCGGACTTGGTTCTTTGGGGTCGGCGGATCCTTGGACCCTATAACAGGGAAGTGCATTTGGACGGAGGAACAATTGGACATACCAGTCAAGAAGCTTCAGCAATATATCGAAGCAGCGCAGCAAGGGACGTTCGTTCCAGACAGGGAGAAGGACGAGCTCACAATGGCCCTCGGCAATCCTGAGCACCCTGGACGGACACGAGGCACGCCAGGCTCCGTTTCGTGGAAGGCTGGATTTCCGGACGCAGGGGGTTACAAAACCCACGAGAGGAGGAAGAAACTGGAGCAGAGCCAACTGCAGTCGCTGCACGAAAGGGTAATGGGGCTAGAGGAACGAGAAGCAGATCGCAGCAAACGACCTGCCGAAGCTTCCCCCGAAGCTACCCCGCCATCTCAGCGGAAAAGCAGCGTGGCTTCCACCGAGCTGCTTCAGCCAGAGCATGCCTTGACGGCTCCTGCCAGCTATCCCGTGGATGCTATCACGGATGCTGAAAATTGCCACCTTATGGCGCAATGGAGCAATTTGAAGGTCAAGGCGGCTGTTGGCTCTGTTTATCCTACTAAACCCGACTCAACTTTTCACTGCCGGCCGATTCCAGAAGGATATGCTAAGGTGATGGTCGATGAAATAACGGAGGGATTTGAGGACCTCCGGCTTGACCACCCTACCGGTGAAGGGGAGTATCGGCTGGGTTCTGCTCTGAAGACTCCATGCCTATGGCGGAAGGATCTCATCAACCTTCCGAACTGGACGCCTCCGCCTCCTCCTCCTCCTCCGGCGAGTCAGGGCACTCCGCCTCCTCCACCGGCGAGTGACGATCAGGGCACTCGGCCCGCTCCTTCTCCGGCGCGTGGCGGCACTCCGCCTCCTTCTCCGCCTGCGCCGGCGCGCCCGAGCAGCCAGCCTCCTCCTTCTCCGCCTCGTCAGCAAGGGCGGAAGAGACCTGCCGCCGCTCCGGCTTCTACGGCGCGTCGCAGTCCTTCTCCTCCACCTCGTAAGCAAGGAAAGAAGACATCCGCTCCGTCTACTCTGCCGGCGTCTAGCAGTACAGCCAAAGGCGGGAGGAGATACAGATTCGGTCCTTCTCTGAAGACTCCAGAGAAGTTACCGTACGAGAGGAGCGAGGAGGAAAACGCGAAGATCGCGCAGACCGAAGTGGATGACTGGTTTCAAGGGTTGAAAGCAAAGAGACATCCACCTCCGGAGGAGAAGGTAGATCCGGTGAAAGGGAAGCGCACTCTGGCTGCCCTGAGAAAACCACCCAAGTCTTCGCCGAAAGGCAACTATGAGCGCATTATTGGAAAGGCATTTGCCGAAGCGGAGAGGTCGGGAAGTACTAAAAGTGATCAAAGGATGAAAGAACGACGAGCTGGGAAACAAATTGCCCAGCTCGGCGAACAAGCGAAGCAATCGTGCCCCCCGCTCAAGGTGCCTGCTAGCGACATCGTCGATCCGAGGATGGTGCCCGTTTATGGCAATCCTGCAAATTACCTGCCCGACGATGTACATTATGATATCTTGGAGGTGCAGATACAAAGATACGAGTACGGGAAGCCTCTCGTCAAAGATGAAAGTTCTCTATCAACGATGATGCGAAGATTGCATGATTGGTACATGAAAACCTGCAAAGAGTCTGAGGGGAGGAATACTTTGTATATGAGAGTTAAAAAGGAGCATGACCTCCTTGGAATTGAACTGTTGCCTATTCCATTTGAGGAGTTCTATCAGTTTTTCAATCAATTGGCCATCGATAAAGCAACGGTCACCTCCTACTGTCTGTAAGTAGTACTACTTCCGTCATTAAGTCTCTCTATATAACTCAGCCCTTTCATTTGCATGTATTTATAATTATCCTCACTATATTATGCAGATTGAAGATCGCCGAATTGAAGAAAAGACAAGTGGGAGATATTGGGTTCATTAACACGTATCTCATAGATGCAACTGAGGTTCAATATCGTGCCCAAGAAACCGAGGCCAACTTGCTACGATCGTTGGAAATAAATGAACACAAAGATATAATACTCTTTCCTTACAACTTCAAGTGAGTGTTACTGTCTTGTGGCATATTCGGTTTCCTTATTAGTCCAGGTTATAGTAATGTAATATTGATGAGTTATGCATGTGTGCGCAGCTACCACTATATTCTCCTAGAGATTAAGCTTGAGAAGGGAGTAGTAACTGTCTTAGACTCCAAGCGAAAAGATCCCAAGGAGTATGCGGACATGACTGAAATGCTCGAGAAGTAAGTTAAATCGATCATTATCCACCATATCAGCAACTTAATTTGTTCATTTCTGATATCAAGTAATTGTTTTCTTGTATGGCAGGGCTTGGAGAAAATTCACCAAAAAAGCTCCGGGACTACCGAAGAAGCTGCAATTTAGGCACCCGAAAGTAAGTACTATATAGTAGCATATTCCAGGCATCTCCTAGTGATTCAAGCGCTAGTTTCATCAATACCATTTAGCATGCTTGCTAATTATCAGTTTGATTGACCTCTATTTCTTGTAAAGTGGTTGTGGCAGGAACAAGGGAATGATTTCTGTGGATACTACATTTGCGAGTCCATCCGCCACACGACCTGTGAGCGGGGCTACTCCGACAAACAATATGAAGTGCGTAAATAACAATATTCACAATTTTATTTTATTACCATCATTTGTGTTGAGTTTCATTCATTCATATATATATATATATATATGTATTGACCCCCTTCTTAAAATTAGATGTTTCGGATGCGGGATGAACTCCTAGCACCAGATCGCATGCGAGCAATTCAAGAGGAATTGGCGGCATTCTTTCTTGACCACGTGATCGCTGAAGACGGAGAATACTATGTGGACCACGCGTCCGTATTTTAGGAGATTATATATTTGTAAAAGATAATTATTGTATATATGTAGCCGGTAGTGTCGGATAGATATACGAGAACTTGTTTGTTCGACCAATCTCTCGGAGAAGGAGAGGTGGTCGATATCACTTCTCTCTGTATGCATATATGTTCATGACGATCTTCTGTTTGCTTACTAGCTAGCTAGCGTGTCTAGCTAGTCCTCTCTATACGTATGTATGTATGGTACGTAGCGTCGACCAAGCACGGACAAAAGAGAGGACACTTCTCTCTATTAATTAGCTAGCTATAGCACAATATATGAAACACCTAAATTAACCCCCCAAAACCCCCCAACCCCCCCCCCTTTCAAAAAAAACAAAAACCACAGCCACATAAACGCTGACGCGTGGATGCCTATTGGTCCCGGTTGGTGCCACCAACCGGGACCAAAGGCCCTCCTGCCTGGGCTCAGGGGACAGGCCACGTGGAGGCCCTTCTGTCCCGGTTCTGGATTGAACCGGGACTAAAGGGGGGAGGCATTAGTACCGATCCTTTAGTCCCGGTTCACCAACCGGGACTAAAGGCCCTTACCAACCGGGACAATAGGCCCTTTTTCTACTAGTGGAAACCCTTGCGCCGCTTGTCAGAAGAAAAGAGAAGAGTTGTTGGTGAAGAGATAGCCCGGCTTCTAGCAGCCGGCTTTATCATGGAAGTATTTTTCCCAGAATGGTTGGCCAACCCAGTTCTCGTGCTGAAGAAGAATAAGCAGTGGCGCATGTGTATTGATTATACCAGCCTCAACAAAGCTTGCCCCAATGATCCCTTTGCTTTGAGAAGAATTGACCAAGTGATAGACTCCATAGCCGGATGCGAGCTGTTGAGTTTTCTGGATGCATACTCAGGGTACCATGAGATCAAACTGAACCCGGCCGACAGGCTGAAGAGCGCCTTCATCATGCCATTCGGAGCCTTCTGCTACTTGACCATGATGTTCGGCTTGACAAATGCCGGCGCCAAATTTCAGCGTTGCATGCAGAAGTGTCTCCTCAAGCAACTCGGCAGAAACGCCCATGTTTACATGGACGATGTGGTGGTGAAGACAGAGAAGCATGGCACGCTGCTAGAAGACCTCAAGGAGACATTTGAGAACTTGCGCCGATTTCCAAATCAAGGTCAACCCGGAGAAATGCATCTTCGGAGTACCAGCCGGCCAGCTTCTTGGCTTTCTGGTCTCAGAGTGCGGCATAGAGTGCAACCCTGTGAAGATCAAGACCATCAAGAAGATGG
The DNA here is from genome assembly GCF_018294505.1 of Triticum aestivum. Taxonomy (NCBI): domain Eukaryota; kingdom Viridiplantae; phylum Streptophyta; class Magnoliopsida; order Poales; family Poaceae; genus Triticum; species Triticum aestivum. The sequence goes on along the minus strand of NC_057813.1, from coordinate 589,926,665 downwards.
AGGTGCCCACCTGACTGCTGGACATACAGAAGTTCATCGGCTGCCTAGCATCCATCAGCCATTTCATCAGTCCGCTGGGCGAGAAGGCTCTTCCCCTATACCAGCTCATGAAGAAGACCACCTTTTTCGAGTGGACAAAGATTTTCTCTAGCTCAAGAAGATGTTGACCACTCCGCCTATCCTGGCGGCTCCGACTGATAAAGATCCCATGCTCCTCTACATCGCCGCCATCAGTCGGGTGGTCATCACGGTCATAGTGGTGGAGCGCAAGGAGGAGGGCAAAGCACTGCCAGTCTAGAGGCCGATGTACTACCTGAGTGAAGCGTTGTCCGCCTCCAAGCAGAACTACCCCCACTATTAGAAGATGTGCTATGGTGTGCACTTTGCCGCCAAGAAGCTGAAGCCTTACTTTCAAGAGCACCCAATTACTGTTGTCTGCTTTGCTCCACTTGCTGAGAGCATTGGAAGCCGAGACGCTTCAGGCCGAGTGGCCAAATGGGCCATAGATCTGGCCCCATACACCATCTACTACCAGCCTTGCACCGCCATCAAGTCACAAGCGCGGGCTGACTTCCTCGTCGACTGGCCGAGACCCAGTACCTGCCGCCAAAGCCAGACTCCACCCATTGGCGGATGCACTTTGATGGTTCAAAGATGCGCACCGGTCTGGTAGCCGGCATCGTCCTGACCTCTCCAAAAGGCGACAAGCTCAGATATTGCTGCAAATCCACATTGCCGCCTCCAACAATGTAGCTGAATATGAGGCACTCATACACGGGCTCCGGCTTGCCAAGGAACTCAGCATTCGCCGGATCTTGTGCTATGGTGACTCCGACTTGGTGGTCCAGCAGTCGTCAGGCGACTGGGATGCCAAGGATGCAAATATGGCAAGCTATCGTTTCCTCGTGCATCAACTAAGTGGATACTTTGACGGGTGCAAGTTCCTCCATTTGCCAAGAAATGACAACGAGCAAGCAGATGCCCTGGCACGGATCTGCTCCACCCGGCAAGCAATACCAGCCGGCATCACCCTCTAGCGTCTCCTCAAGCCGTCTGTCAAGCCGTCGCCAGAGTCGGACTCCATCTTCGTGCCAACCCCTCCTGAAGCAGTCAGATCCGACTTGAGGGCCCCAGAAGCCAGTGCGGGGACTTCGGCACGCGGCCCGGGGACTTCAGAACCCGGCCCGGGGACTGCAGCAGTCGGCCCGGGGACTTCTCCAACTCAACAGGTGGCAGACAACTCCAACCCGCCGCCTCCCGACCCAACCGCCCTTATACAAGTTGCAGTCGTGGCAGTCGAAGAAATAGCAGCACCTTCATGGGCTCAACCCATCCTCAACTTTCTGGTGAACAAAGAACTGCCGATTGATGAGATCCTAGCCCAACAAGTGCAACGACGGGAAGCAGCATACAACATCGTCAACAAAGAACTGGTGCGGCGTAGTGTCACTGCGAGATGCCGACCCTCCTCTAGAGCCTGCACACAACTCCGAACAAGTCAACCGGCTTCACGCCCTTCTTCCTCGTCTATAGTGCCAAAGTCGTCATCCCGACGGACATAGAATTTGACTCCCCTCGAGTCACCATGTACACCGAGGAGGAGACCAAAGAAGCACGAGAAGACGACATCGATCTGCTGGAAGAGAGCCGGCTGTAGGCACTCAGCCGGTCCGCCATCGACCAGCAGAGTCTATGCTGATACTAAAATCGCAAGGTCAAGCCAAGATCCTTCTAAGAGGGAGACCTTGTGCTCCGGCTGATACAGCGAACAGCCGGCCAGCACAAGCTCTCGGCACCTTGGGAAGGCCCTTTCATCGTCAGCAAAGTGCTGGGCAACGGTTCCTACTACCTGATCGACGCTCAGAAGCCCAGAGCACACAAAAGAGATGACTCAGGCAAGGAGATGGAGAGGCCATGGAACGCAAACCTCCTCCGAAGATTTTACAGTTAAAAGTAGTATGTATCACACTACCTTTTGTATTAAGTACAAAGACTCCGGGTCCCCCGAGTAGAGCTCGGGGACTACCCTCTTTTATCTATATGATAAGTATAATGCCTATGAATGTGTTGTTTTATTATTCCGCCTGGCACCGGGTCGACCAGTCGGCCCGGAGGCTCACCGCCTTCTACTATGTGCCGTTTCCAGCAGTCGGACAAGTAGTGTGTCGGCACCAAAAAACTTCTCCTGTCAAAAGCCGCAACTCGCAGAGCGAGTGTATGGTGGACAGGGGTTGCAAAGAGATGCCCACATGAAAAATGGATAAGGAAAAATGCGCACATAGCCGGGGCCGGCATCCCGCCTCTCCGACCGGATGCCGAGCAGCCGGCCGACCGGCTTCTACTTACCTTGCTAACACTCCAAACGGCTAAGTACTTGACCTCCCGTAAATAGCTAAGTACTCAACCCAGCCGCAGTCCGCAGAGCGGGTGTTTGGCTGGCAAGAAGGTAGCCAAGGGAGGGCAGCAAAGGAAAAAAAGCAAGGAGCAGAAAGCAAGAAAAGTTAGAATTTGGCAAACAAAAGCATAATTTGCGACGAAGGATATTTACATAGCAAAAGGCCCATTGGCCAGCATTCAACAGAGTTTGAAATACACCCCGTGGGTGGAATTGTGCAAATTTAACCAAAGTTTGTCGGGACCGATAAGAAGAAAAATAAAGGCAATAACCTAAGGAGCAGAAGAGGGCTCCGGCTGGACAGTGGAGTTGGTGGCGCCAGTTGGAGCAGTAGAGGGTTCTGGCTGGACAGTGGAGTCGGTGGCGCCGGTTGGAGCAGCGGACGGCTGGACGGCAGAGTCGGCAGCGCCAGTTGGTGGAGCGGACGGCTGGTCGGTCTCCGCCTGGCCGCCTCCAGCAGCAGTCGGCGCGCTTAAGCATGGATCGTTGCTCGAGGCATGGTCAGGATGAGGCTGGTTGTCCTCTCCAACCTCCGGCGCGTCCTCCTCGCTTTCCTCGTCCTCCGCCTCCTCCCCTTCGTCGCTGCAATCAATCACCTCAGCCGAGTCCTCGCTGTCCTTCGGATTCAGCCCGAACCACTCCAGTGGCGCCTCGGCGCCGTTGTCAACTAGCTTTGGGACGAAAACGCTGGTGTCGGTGTAGTCGGCGATCGCCGCCGCTCGCTTGACAAGGTCGCCCTCCACCGCCACTAGCTCCTCCTGCGCCTCCAGCCGAAACATGGTTAGCTGGGCTAGATCTAGCCCAGGATACCATGCCTTGACGAATTCCAGAACCCGACACGCTCCAGCCTGGGCCGAGGAGTCCTTCTAGGCGTCCGGCCGCCACCTCCAGCCAGTCGGCAGTCCGACTAGGAGTGCGCGGAGCCGGCATGTCTAGCCAGAGGGCAGAGATCGCGTAGGCCCTGATGCGTTGAAGACGACGCAGCATCTGGTGAGCCAGCCGAAGGCGGGCCTGGATGCCGAGAAGCTGCTCGTTAAGGGTCCGGGGAGCATCGGCAGCAATTTTCACGCCTTCTGCCCTCCGCTCCTGGCGATAAGCCTCAATGGCCTGGTTCGCGGCGACGGAGTGGCCTGGGAAGAAGTCTGTGTGGGTGAAGGGCAAGGAAGCTAGAGGTTAGAAGCCAGCTGTCGGCCTGAATAGAGGTCGGCGACTCGAAGAAAGAAAAAAGAAGAAGCTTACCATCGACCATGTCCTCGATGCTACCGAAGCCGGCAGTCAGCTGCGCCTCCTTGTCGGCCCAGGCTTATATAGGTGAAAGAAGTCTGTCGGGAGGTGCTTGAGGGGCCCACCAGACAGGGGGCCATGCCTTGTAGGGGGGGGGGCGCCCCCTATCTCCTGGGCTCCTCGAGGGTCTTCTGACTTGATCTCCAAGCCTCCAGGATGATATTCTTCCAAAAAATCACGATGCCAAAGGTTTCATTCCGTTTAGACTCTGTTTGATATTCCTTTTCTTCGAAATACTGAAACAGGCAATAAAACAGCAATATGGGCTGGGCCTCCGGTTAGTACGTTAGTCCCAAAAATGATATAAATGTGTAAAATAAAGCCCGTAAACATCCAAAAGGGGTAATATAATAGCATGAAACAATCAAAAATTATAGATACGTTGGAGATGTATCAAGCATCCCCAAGCTTAATTCCTGCTCGTCCTCGAGTAGGTAAATGATAAAAACAGAATTTTTGATGTGGAATGCTACCTAGCATAATTCTCAATGTAATTTTCTTTATTGTGGCATGAATGTTGAGATCCAAATGATCCAAAATAAAAGTTCATATTGACATGAAAATGGTGATACTTCAAGCATACTAATCAAAGTAATCATGTCTTCTCAAAATAACATGGCCAAAGAAAGTTATCCCTACAAAATCATATAGTCTGGCTGTTGCTCTATCTTCATCACACAAAGTATTTAATCATGCAAAACCCCGAGGACAATCCAAGAAATTGTTTCATACTTTAATAATCTCAAACTCTTTCAACTTTCACGCAATACATGAGCGTGAGACATGGACATAGCAGTATATGTGGAATAGAATGGTGGTTGTGGAGAAGACAAAAAGGAGAAGATAGTCTCACATCAACTAGGCATATCAACGGGCTATGGAGATGCCCATCAATAGATATCAACGTGAGTGAGTAGGGATTGCCATGCAAGGGATGCACTAGAGCTATAAATATATGAAAGCTCAACAAAAGAAACTAAGTGGGGTGCATCCAACTTGCTTGCTCACGAAGACCTAGGGTACTTTTGAGGAAGCCCATCATTGGAATATACAAGCCAAGTTCTATAATGAAAAATTCCCACTAGTATATGAAAGTGACAACATATGAGACTCTCTATCATGAAGATCATGGTGCTATTTTGAAGCACAAGTGTGGCAAAAGAGATAGTAGCATTGTCCCTTCTCTCTTTTTCTCTCATTTTATTATTTTTTCTTTTTCTTCCCTTTTTTTCTCTTTTTTTCTTTTTCTTTGGCCTTCTCTTTTTTTGGCCTTTTTCTTTTTCTTTTTCTTTTTGTAAAGTCCAAAGTCTCATCCCGACTTGTGGGGGAATCATAGTCTTCATCATCCTTTCCACACTAGGACAATGCTCTAATAATGAAGATCATCACACTTTTATGGATTTACAACTGAAAGCTAGAACAAGATATGACTCTATATGAATGCCTCCGGTGGTGTACCGGGATATGCAATGAATCAAGAGCGACATGTATGAAAATTATGAAGGTGGCATTGCCACAAATATAATGTCAACTACATGATCATGCAAAAAGCAATATGACAAAAGTAATGCGTGTCATATGAACGGAACGGTGGAAAGTTGCATGACAATATATCTCGGAATGGCTATGGAAATGCCATAATAGGTAGGTATGGTGGCTGTTTTGAGGAAGGTAATGGTGGGTGTATGGTACCGGCGAAAGTTGTGTGGCACAAGAGAGGCTAGAAATGGTGGAAGGGTGAGGTGCGTATAATCCATGGACTCAACATTAGTCAAAACAACACATGTACTTGTTGCAAAAATCTAGAAGTCATCAAAAACCAAAGCACTACGCGCACACTCCTAGGGGGATAGATTGGTAGGAAAAGACAATCGCTCGTCCCCGACCGCCACTCATAAGGAAGACACTCAATAAATAAAATTGTGCTCCAACTTCATCACAAAGCGGTTCACCATACGTGCATGCTACGTGAATCAAAAACCTCAACTCAAGTATTTTTCATAATCACCTCAACTAGCATGACTTTAATATCACTACCTCCATATCTCAAAACAATTATCAAGCATGAAATTGATCATAGCATCCAATTCACTTCCTATGATAGTTTTTATTATACCCAACTTGGATGCCTACCATTCTAAGACCAATTTTATAACCATAGCAAATATCATGCTGTTCTAAAAGACTCTCAAAATAATATAAGTGAAGCATGAGAGACTAGCAATTTCTATAAAATATAACCACCGCCATGCTCTAAAAGATATAAGTGATGCACTAGAGCAAATGACAAACTACTCCGAAAGATATAAGTGAAGATCAATGAGTAGTCAAACAATTGAGCAACTATGTGAAGACTTCTCTAACATTAAGGAATTTCAGATCTTGGTATTGTATTCAAACATCAAGCAAAACAAAATAAAATGACAATGCAAGGATAGCACAACTCATGTGAAGAAGCAAAAACTTAGGCTCAACCGATACTAACCGATAATTGTTGAAGAAGAAAGGTGGGATGCCTACCGGGGAATCCCCAAGCTTAGATGCTTGATACTTCTTGAAATATTATCTTGGGGTGCCTTGGGCATCCCCAAGCTTGAACTTTTGTGTCTCCTTAATTCCTCTCATATCATGGTTTCTCTTTTTATCAAAAGCTTCACCCACACCAAACTCAACAAGAACTCATGAGATAGGTTAGTATAAACCAATGCAAAACCTTATCATTTTCTACTGTAACAAATCACTAAAATTATTATTCCACATTTAATACTAAACGCCTCTGCATATTTAATACTCATATCCTCAAATAGAATCATTAAACAAGCAAACATATGAAAACAATGCAAACATAACAGCAACCTGCCAAAACAGTACTGTCTGTAAAGAATGCAATAGTATCAATACTTACCTAACTCCAAAAATTATTAAATAAAATTTCCAATGTAATAAATTTATCAGATCTCAATATGCAAAAAGTTTCAACATTATACGATGCTCTGACTTTTCTAGGGAATTTTTGCAACAGCGGTAAACTTTCTGTTTTCAAACAGAAACATGTATACTAGCAAAATAAGCATGGCAAAGGATATCCTTGACTTATTTATTGAAACTACAGATGCAAAACATTATTCTAAATAACAGAAAGCAAATACTAACGAAAGAAAATGACGCTCCAAGAAAAACACATATCATGTGGTGAATAAAAATATAGCTCCAAGTAAAGTTACCGATAGACGAAGACGAAAGAGGGGATGCCTTCCAGGGCAGGCATCCCCAAGCTTATGCTTTTGGCTATTCTTGAATATTATCTTGGGGTGCCTTGGGCATCCCCAATCTTAGGCTCTTGTCACTCCTTATTCCATAGTCCATCAAATCCTTACCCAAAACTTCAAAACTTCACAACACAAAACTCAACAGAAAACTCGTAAGCTCCGTTAGTATAAGAAAATAAAACCACCACTTAGGTAATGTAATAAACTAATTCTAAATTCATATTGGTGTAATATCTACTGTACTCCAACTTATCTATGGTTCATACTACTTAATACTAGCCATAGATGCATCAAAATAAGCAAACAACACATAGAAAACAGAATCTGTCAAAACAGAACAGTCTGTAGTAATCTGTATGAAACATATACTTCTGTAACTCCACAAATCCTACTAAATTAGGAAGACCTAAGAAATTTGTGTAACAATCAAGATCAGAAGCACATTTCTGTGAATTAACAAAACTAATTTACTGGGTGCAAAAGTTTCTGATTTTCAGCAGGACCAACACAACTATCACCGCAAGCTATCCGAAAGGTCTGACTTGGCACTTTATTGAAACAGAAGCTATTAAACAGGATTACTACAGTATCATAATCATGTGAACACACAAAAACAGTAAGGGTAAATATTGGGTTGTCTCCCAACAAGCGCTTTTCTTTAATGCCTTTTAGCTAGGCATGATCATGACAATGATGCTCACATAAAAGATAAGAATTGAAACATAACGGGAGGATCATGAAGCATATGACTAGCACATTTAAGTCTAACCCACTTCCTATGCATAGGGATTTTGTGAGCAAACAACTTATGGGAACAATAATCAACAAGCATAGGAAGGCAAAACAAGCATAAGCTCAAAACTTGAAGCACATAGGGAGGAAACTTGACATTATTGCAATTCCTACAAGCATATATTCCTCCCTCATAATAATTTTCAGTAGCATCATGAATGAATTCAACAATATAACCAGCACCTAAAGCATTCTTTTCATGATCTACAAGCATAGAAAATTTACTGCTCTCCACATAAGCAAAATTCTTCTCATGAATAGTAGTGGGAGCAAACTCAACAAAATAATTATCATGTGAGGCATAATCCAATTGAAAACTAAAATCATGATGACAAGTTTCATGGTTATCATTATTCTTAATAGCATACAAGTCATCACAATAATCATCATAGATAGCAACTTTGTTCTCATAATCAATTGGAACCTCTTCCGAAATAGCGGAATCACTAAATAAAGTTGACACTCTTCCAAATCCACTTTCATGTTCATCACAATAAGATTCAACATCCTCCAAAATAGTGGGATCACTACTTTCTAAAGTTGACACTCTTCCAAACCCACTTTCATCAATATAATCATCGTAAACAGGAGGCATGCTATCATCAAAATAAATTTGCTCATCAAAGCTTGGGGGACAAAATATATCATATTCATCAAACATAGCTTCCCCAAGCTTGTGGCTTTGCATATCATTAGCATCATGGATATTCAAGGAATTCATACTAACAACATTGCAATCATGCTCATCATTCAAAGATTTAGTACCAAGCATTTTCAAGCATTCTTCTTCTAGCACTTGAGCACAATTTTCCTTTCCGTCATACTCACGAAAGATATTAAAAAGATGAAGCGTATGAGACAAACTCAATTCCATTTTTTTGTAGTTTTTCCTTTATGAACTAAACTAGTAATAAAACAAGAAACAAAAAGATTCGATTGCAAGATCTAAAGATATACCTTCAAGCGCTAACCTCCCCGGCAACGGCGCCAGAAAAGAGCTTAGTTGACGGGGTGTGAGTGTGTGCCCTTTACCTAGTGTCGGTGTCAAAACCGGTGGATCTCGGGTAGGGGGTCCCGAACTGTGCGTCTAGGTGGATGGTAATAGGAGACAAGGGGCACGATGTTTTTACCCAGGTTCGGGTCCTCTCGGCGGAGGTAAAACCCTACTCCTGCTTGATTAGTATGGATGGTATGGGTATTACAAGAGTTGATCTACCGCGATATCAGAGAGGCTAAACCCCAGAAGCTAGCCTATGGTATGATTGTTGTTCGTCCTACGGACTAAAACTCTCTGGTTTATATAGACACCGGAGAGGGATAGGGTTACACAGAATTGGTTACAATGGGAGGAAATCTTCATATCGTATCGCCAAACTTGCCTTCCACGCCAAGGAAAGTCCCTATCCGGACACGGGACGGAGTCTTCAATCTTGTATCTTCATAGTCCGGGAGTCCGGCCAAAGGTCATAGTCCGGCCATCCGGACACCCCCTAATCCAGGACTCCCTCAGTAGCCCCTGAACCAGGCTTCAATGACGACGAGTCTGGCGTGCAAATTATCTTCGGCATTGCAAGGCGGGTTGCTCTTCCGAATACTTCATAGAAGATGTTTGAACACAAGGACAGTGTCCGGCTCTGCAAAATAAGTTTCACATGCCACCGTAGAGAAAATAATATTTACACAAATCTAATCTGCTAACGCATTCCGCGGCGTGACATCATGCCATGGCCTAGCCTTTATTCATTTTACCGTTCCACCTCAGTGTGTTTAGCGAGGCGGTTTCCTTGGCAAGTCTTGTCGAAGCAGGGATCGTGTCCCCTTATTCCGGGATTCTCATCAATATGGGCGTGGGTAACCCAGTCGTGCCATTAACCGCGGCGCTTGGGAGATAAGCGAGTTTTATTAGGCCGGTGGGGGCTCGTAGTTTTGGCCGCCCATATAAGGGGATAAGCATCTACCCTTTCCATTCACGCCTTCTTCCTCCTTTGCTTATTCGTCCTTGCGCACTCGAGCTCCAACGCCCAAGCCCGCACATCTCGCCTCAACCTACTCCAACCATGTCCGGAGCGGGAGGCAAGTGGATGGCCTCCTCCGTCACGGAGGGGCACATTAAAAGGTTGCGGAAAGCCGGATACCTGCACAACGACATTGCGCACTGGCTTCCAGACGAGGGGCAGCTCATCCCCACCCCTGGGCCCCATGAGAGGGTAGTGTTTCTTCCCCATTTCCTCCATGGACTGGGCTTTCCTCTTCACCCGTTCGTCCGGGGGCTCATGTTCTATTACGGCCTGGACTTCCACGATCTGGCCCCGAACTTCATCCTCAACATCTCGTCATTTATCGTCGTGTGCGAGGCCTTCCTCTGCATCGAGCCCCACTTCGGCCTGTGGCTGTAGATTTTCAGCGTCAAGCCGAAGGTAGTGGGCGAACGCCAAGCGGAGTGCGGAGGCGCCATGGTGGGCAAGATGCCCAACGTCACATGGCTCGAGGGCGCCTTCGTAGAGACCATCAAAGGGTGGCAATCGGGGTGGTTCTACATCACCGAGCCGCGTGACCCTGAATGGGCAGCGGCCCCCGAATTCCAATCTGGCATTCCCACACGGCTCACGTCTTGGAAAGAGACGGGCCTGTTGTGGGGCAGTCCGGCAGAAGTGACTACACTTCAAACCTGCATCAAAGACCTGATTAGCAGGAAGGTTAAACTTGTCACCGTAGTCCAGGTCATGCTCTTCCGCCGGATTCTCCCGTGTCAATGACGGGCTTTCAACTTGTGGGAGTTCGACCCGGCTCAGCACCAGACTCTGTCCCGGCTCTTCGACACCAAGCACGAGGATGCCTGGAAGGTGCTATTCAAGAGCTCTGAGGTTTCGCCTCCCGTCACCGAGGATCGCGGATTCTGCGCCAAGTGCCAAGCCAGCGCGGTGAGCTAATTTTCACATTACGGGGTATCTGTTTTTCATAGATTTGATTTTATGCGGGATCTAAACCCCCATCCCTTTGCCAGGACTGGCAGACGAGGGCCAGACTGATCAGCTGTCTGGCTCCTTTGCCTGAAGGCCCAGCGGACGCTCGCTTAACGAAGCTGCTGGTTCCGACACCTCACGTGGTGCCGGAGAAGAAGGCCAAGAAGAAGGGCACGAGGACTCGAAAGAGCTCCCAGCACCTGGTGGTGTCGGATTCATCGCCCGACGACCCTGACGCCCCCTCCACCTCGGAAGACGAGGAGGAGGAAGAAGAAGAAGAGGCCTCTCCCCCTCCAACGGGGGGAGGAAAGAAAAGGAAGGCTGCCCCCACTGGGGAGGCCCAGGGGGCCAAGAAGGGGAAGATCCTTCTGCCGGACTATGCCTCCGATGCCGAACACGGCGGGGAGGAATGGCCATCCAGGGTCATGCCCCTGGCAAAATCGTAAGTGTCCGGCTACCTGAATGACTCATGGCGCCCCTCTAGTATTTGATAGCTTCTGATGCCGAATTTTAATTATGTAGTCCACCCAGAGTCCAGCTTGGTGATTCGTCGAGCGGCTCTCTGAATTTGTCGGACGTGAATAGCGCTTCGCTTCCGACGGCTTCCTCCCCGCTCCCTGCGGACGACACCGAGGCGTAGTCCCAAAAGGGACCGAACCAGGAGGAGGTGGTCCTGGAGGCGCCCCAAGGCGACCTCCCGGACTCCAGGCCCACAGGGGGCAAAGCCCCGGAGGGATCTAAGTCCGGCCCAGGGCCGGACACTGCTCCGAAACCACCAACGGTTCCAGAGTCCGATAGGCGGCGCCTTCATAAGAAGGGCGAGCCTGCGCCTCCGGCGACCTCCGTCCATCCGGAGGTGCCGGACAATTTGCTGGAGGCGCATAACGGCGCCTCCATCGGCAAGGAACACCGCATTGTTATGAGTGCGGTGATTCAGAAGGTTTAGTCTGCTAAGAGCGGGCTGACAGAAGCCTGCACAAGTCTGCTAATAGGCTTCGAGGTATGTGTTTAAAACATATAAAAATGTTACCGCATAGAAAGTAGCCCCTGATGCTCGATTCGGCGTTCGGCAAAGAAAAGCCGAGCTGAGGATCTAAAAAGATATACGCAGGAGTCTAATAAAAATATGTCGATATGGGAATGCAGGCTGCGCTGCTGACCTCTTCTACACTGACTGCGGAGGTCAATGTATTGAAGGGAAGCCTCGAGCAGTTCGAGAGCGAGATCGGCCGTGCTAAGAAGCAGCTCGAGGACAAGGAGGGTATGTAATACCGTATGTAAATGTATGTAAAAATACTTGGTTGCAAATAATGACAAGACCAACTTAAATGTTGCAGGGGCCATGGCCGAGGTGGCGGCCCTAAAGGAGGCGGTCTCCAAGGCCGAAAATAGTGTGGCCCTAGAGCGCGCCGAGCGAGAGAAGCTGGAGGCGCGGGTGGCGGAGGTGCGGCAAGAGCTCCAGGCTCTCATGGAAAAACACGAGAGTTTGGAGCGCGACTTGAAGACTCGAGAGTCCGAGCTCGCCTTGGCTCTTGAGAGTGCCAAAACCGCTAAGGCCGAAGCCCAGAAGGCCCTCCAGGGGATCGAGGGGATGAAAAAGATAGCGGCGAGTAAGGCGTACTTTATGCAAAGCAAGAATATAAAAGTAAATTATCTGTTACCTACCCAGATCCGGAGCTCTCCAGGAGCGTTCGCCGATCTGCCCCGTAGTGTGACTGATGCCGCCATGTACTACCGAGCCGAAGAGGGGAGCTCAACGGAAAAGGTGTTCTAGTCTCAGTATGCTGAGGCCGAACATCCGGTGCCACTGAGAGACCAGCTGAAGCAGCTGGTCGAGCTCCACAAGGTGGTCGAACAGGCCATGAAGGGCCTTATAGCTCGGCTGTGGCCTGGAGAAGCCATGCCTAGGAGCTACTTCGGTCTGGTGCGGCGACTGGTGGACGCGTGTCCGTGGCTTGAAGTTGTCAAGCGATCCGTCTGTATCGAAGGTGCCCGTCGGGCTCTTGCCCGTGCTAAAGTGCACTGGGGCAAGCTGGACGCTGAGAAGCTGTTGACGGACGCGCCATCGTCGGGCAAGGAGTATCGCACGCCCGAGATGTATTATAAGGGCGTCCTGAAGGGTGCACGAAAGATGTAATTTTAGAGTAGTCTCGCATATGTTATCCTATACGCTGAAAACATTGTTCATATGCGTTAAGCAACGCATATTTATTTAAAATATTACCTTCTGTGTGGCCGTTTATGAAATCTGAGAGATGCAAGTCGTCGGCTTCGACCCCCATGCCACGAGTGCTGGGGTGATCGGGAGAAACCTGAGCGCTCTTGTTCCCATTCTTGGGTCCATCTAAGGAGGCGCTCAGCACAACGAACCAGGCCACCGGACTTATAATGCTTTATCACTCTCACTTAGCCATAGAATTCTATAATTTTAAATTTCGGCGAAGCCCCTAGTATTCGGAAGACCGAGTTTGGGGCGCTATCCACGCCTAGGCCGGATAAGTCCGGTTCCTCGCTCTAAGCGGCATAAGCCTTTAAGGACTCGAAAAAACCTCACGAACAGCGACCGGTCTCTCGCACTATCATGACAGTCAGTTTTAGCTTTCTCTACTGAGGTGTTAACCCAGCTCAACTGGGGCACAATTGCAGTAGTTCTCCCAGCGCTACCTTAGCCAACATTGCGGAACGTAAGGTACCAAAACATGGGAGCCGGGCAAACCCAACTACTGACCAAAGACATGATTCGGAGACGATGCATATAGTGCTATAAGTTCGGGGTGTCGCACTCGTGAGAGTGTTCGGTCTTCTCACACCATGTTATGGGGTGCTTAAGCCCCTGGTGTATTGGCCGTACCAAAGTGTACGGTTGCATAATGTCATGACTGAACATATTTGTATAAAAATAGATGAATGCAATAATAGATAAGAGCTATATATTTTTTTATTAAAAAGAGCTGCATTGAAAGCAGAATGATACAAATAGTGCGATAAGCAAGGGATGGGAATATTTGACGTGTCCCCCTCCAAGGGCAAGCTGCGTAAATTTAAGAGAAATAGGTATTTAGCTCGTTATAGAGACCACCTGGACATATGACGTAGCTTGTTCGCGCCCTGGCTGTTGCATCGTGTGTTTGGTGAGTTTATTGCCGAACAGGCCTTCCGAATAGTTGGGTCCTGAAAGTGTACAAAAAAAGAAAATGGTGAAATAGGGAGCCCCTTTGTGCGGTTGAGCCGCCTTCTGGGCATGCCGTAGTTGTACCCCTCCCCTTATGACCATGGTATTTTCAAAGCGTAATTATGTACGCGTGGTACCGATATCACCGTCTTGCGAGGGCTGGGGTTGGGGCCGCACTGCTATGCTCGCTCGGAACGTGCCAGCCGGCTTTGTTGGAGGTTGCTTCGGGCGCGCTTGACATTGTCCGGTCGTTTAACACCCGGATTGGGGAGATGCCTTGAGAGGCTGCTCTGTACCTCCGCCGCCAGGGCCGCTGTGTGCTCCTCCGATCGGAGAGAGCATTCAGTGTTTCCATTTATCGTAATGACTCCGCAAGGACCTGGCATCTTGATCTTGAGATATTCGTAGTGCGGCACCGCATTGAATTTTGCAAATGCGGATCGTCCGAGCAGGGCGTGATAGCCACTGCGGAATGGGACTATGTCAAAGATTAACTCTTCGCTTCGGAAATTATCCGGGGATCTGAAGACCACTTTGAGTGTAACCGAGCCTGTACAGCTGGCTTCTACACCTGGTATGACGCCTTTAAAGGTTGTCTTTGTGGGTTTAATCCATGAGGGATCTATACCAATTTTTTGCACTGTATCCTGATAAAGCAGGTTCAGGCTGCTGCCGCCGTCCATGAGGATTCTAGTGAGGTGAAATCCGTCAATGATTGGGTCTAGGACCAATGCGGCGAATCCACCGTGACGGATGCTAGTGGGGTGGTCCCGTCGATCGAAGGTGATCGGGAAAGAGGACCATGGGTTGAACTTTGGGGCGACTGGCTCCAATGCATAGACGTCCTTGAGGGCACGCTTCTGCTCCCTTTTGGGGATGTGGGTTGCGTATATCATGTTCACCGTCCGCACTTGCGGGGGGAAGCCCTTCTGTACTCTGTTGTTCGGCGGTCGGGGCTCCTCCTCATCATCGCTACGCAGCCCCTTGTCTCTGGTTTCGGCACTTAACTTGCCTGCCTGCTTGAACACCCAACAGTCCCTGTTGGTGTGGTTGGCTAGTTCTTCGGGGGTGCCGTGTATCTGGCACAAGCGATCGAGTATCCGGTCTAAGTTGGATGGGCCCGGAGGGTTTCTTTTGAATGGCTTCTTCCGCTGAGCGGGTTTAGAGCCTCTGAATCCGGCATTGACTGCCGTATCCTAAGTAGTGTCGCCGCTAATGCGGCGCTTGTGCTTGTTGCGACGTGACCTACCATTGTTGTCCTTGGTATCCGAATTACCAGGGCTTTTGATTATGTTATTGCTACGAGCTAGCCAGCTGTCTTCGCCCGCGCAGAAGTGGGTCATGAGTGTCGTTAGGGCTGCCATAGATTTCGGCTTCTCCTGTCCTAGGTGCCGGGCCAGCCATTCGTTTCGGAGTTGTGTCTGAAGGCAGCAAGGGCCTCAGCGTCCGAACAGTCGACTATTTGATTTTCCTTGGTTAGGAACCGTGTCCAGAATTGTCTGGCCGATTCCTCTGGCTGCTGGATTATGTGGCTTAGGTCATCGGCGTCTGGTGGTCGCACGTAAGTGCCCTGGAAGTTGTCAAGGAATGCGGATTCCAGGTCCTCCCAGCAACTAATTGACTCTGCTCGCAGGCTATTAAGCCAATGTTGAGCTGGTCCTTTAAGCTCATCACCACGGGCCATGTGGATATGAAGGAGGTAATCCTCGATCCATACCGCGGGATAAGTTGTGCCGTCATATGATTCAATGTTTACGGGCTTGAAACCTTCGGGGATTTGATGATCCATTACTTCGTCTGTGAAGCATAGTGGGTGTGCGGCGCCCCTGTACTGGGCTATATCACGGCGCAGCTCGGATGAGCTTGGTCTGTTGTATTCGGCCTGGCCGTATTTATCATATGCGGTGTGACGGTTATCATCACGTGATGTGGGGCGCCCACGCGATCCATAGATCGATCTTGATTGCCTTGCCTTGTCCTCTAGTATATCTCGCAGGTCTATTGCGTCTCCCCGTACTCTGTTATGTTTTGAGCTGTGCCGGTATGCGGCTTGGGTCGAGGGCCCGAAGGTCTCTCTGTCGCGGCCACGGGGTGGCCGATCGGGAGCATCGTACGCTGGTAATGTAGGTCTAGGTTCTTCCTCCTCAAGTCGGGGTAGCAGCCTGCGCTTTGGGTAGCTCTTGGAGGGGCGCTCGAGTTTATACTCTTCGGCCGCCAGGACTTCGGTCCATCTGTCAGCTAGCAAGTCTTGATCAGCTCTAAGCTGCTGCTATTTTTTCTTGAGGCTGCGTGCCGTGGCCATAAGCCTGCGTTTGAAACGCTCTTGTTCGACAGGATCCTCTGGCACGACGAATTCGTCGTCGTCGAGGCTTGCCTCATCTTCGGAGGGAGGCATATAGTTGTCGTCCTCAACCTCTCTGTCGGCCGCTCTCTCATGAGGGCTGGCTCCTTCGTCCTCCTGCACTGAATCCTGCTGGAGGGGGTTATCTTCAGCACTGTCCGGCGTGTTGTTATCTCCGGTGCCGGATTCGCCGTTTTTGCTTTGGCGGGATTTAGAGCGGCGCCGCTGATGTCGGCGCTTGGGTTGCTTCTTGGAGGGGTCATCTTCCGTTTGTTCCTTGCCATCCCCTGCTTTGGGGGTGTCCACCATGTATATGTCATATGACGAGGTGGCTTTCCAGTTCCCTATAGGTGCTGGTTCTTGGTCGTCTCCTTCATCGGTGTCCATACCATCGATGTCTTCGGAGTCAAAGTCGAGCATGTCGGTTAAATCGTCGACAGTGGCTACCAAGTGAGTGGTGGGTGGGTTTCGAATTTCTTCGTTGTCCGTATCCCAACCCTGCTGACCATAGTCCGGCTAGGGCTCTCCTGATAAAGAGAGAGACTTTAGGGAGTTCAGGATATTGCCAAAGGGCGAGTGCTGAAAGACGTCCGCGGCGGTGAACTCCATGATCGAAGCCCAATCGGGTTCGATCGGAAAGGGTGCGGAAGATTCGGAGTCCGGAACAGAGTCCGGCACCTCAGAGTCACGGGCTTTGCAAAGGACTAAGCAGGTATTCCGGTCTATCGCCGTAGAGATTGCGGCTCTTGGGGCGGCGTCCAACCGCCCGCCCCTGGTTAGCGCAGTCGGCTCCGAACTAATGGTCGGAGCGGACTCCCGAGCGGCACTCCGGGCGCTATCCGGTGGCAGAGCTAGATCATGCCCATCGAGACAGTGCGGCGCGCTAGGCCGTGGCTCGAATCCGTCGAAGATCAAGTCCCCGCGAATGTCGGCCATGTAGTTTAAGCTTCCAAATCTGACCTGATGGCCAGGGGCGTAGCTTTCGATCTGCTCCAGATGACCAAACGAGTTGGCCCGCAGTGCAAAGCCGCCGAACACGAAGATCTGTCCGGGGAGAAAAGTCTCGCCCCGGACCGCGTCATGGTTGATGATCGAAGAAGCCATCGGGCCTAAAGGCGACGACACAGAGGAAATCCCAATGAAAGCACCAATGTCGGTGTCAAAACCGGCGGATCTCGGGTAGGGGGTCCCGAACTGTGGTTCTAGGCGGATGGAAACAGGAGACAAGGGACACGATGTTTTTACCTAGGTTCAGGCCCTCTCGGTGGAGGTAAAACCCTACTCCTGCTTGATTAATATTGATGGTATGGGTATTACAAGAGTTGATCTACCGCGAGATCAGAGAGGCTAAACACTAGAAGCTAGCCTATGGTATGATTGTTGTTCGTCCTACAGACTAAAACTCTCCGGTTTATATAGACACCGGAGAGGGCTAGGGTTACACATAGTTGGTTACAATGGGAGGAGATCTTCATATCGTATCGCCAAGCTTGCCTTCCACGCCAAGGAAAGTCCCTATCCGAACACGGGATGGAGTCTTCAATCTTGTATCTTCATAGTCCGGGAGTCCGGCCAAAGGTCATAGTCCGGCCATCCGGACACCCCCTAATCTAGGACTCCCTCACCTAGCCTCCCCGGCAACGGCGCCATAAAAGAGCTTGATGTCTACTACACAACCTTCTTCTTGTAGACGTTGTTGGGCCTACAAGTGCACAGGTTTGTAGGACAGTAGCAAATTTCCCTCAAGTGGAAGACCTAAGGTTTATCAATCCATGGGAGGCGTAGGATGAAGATGGTCTCTCTCAACCAACCTTGCAACCAAATAACAAAGAGTCTCTTGTGTCCCCAACACACCCAATACAATGGCAAATTGTATAGGTGCACTAGTTCGGCGAAGAGATGGTGATACAAGTGCAATATGGATAGTAGATATAGGTTTTTGTAATCTGAAAATATAAAAACAGCAAGGTAACTAATGATAAAAGTGAGCGTAAACGGTATTGCAATGGTAGGAAACAAGGCCTAGGGTTCATACTTTCACTAGTGCAAGTTCTCTTAACAATAATAACATAGATAGATCATATAACAATCCCTCAACATGCAACAAAGAGTCACTCCAAAGCCACTAATAGCGGAGAACAAACGTAGAGATTATGGTAGGGTACGAAACCACCTCAAAGTTATTCTTTCAGATTGATCTATTAAAGAGTTCGTACTAGAATAACACCTTAAGACACAAATCAACCAAAACCCTAATGTCACCTAGATACTCCATTGTCACCTCAAGTATCCGTGGGCATGATTATACGATATGCATCACACAATCTCAGATTCATCCAACCAACACAAAGTACTTCAAAGAGTGCCCCAACGTTTCCATCGGAGAGTCAAGAACATGTGCCAACCCCTATGGATAGGTTCATGGGCGGAACCCGCAAGTTGGTCACCAAAACATACATCAAGTGGCACATGATATCCCATTGTCACCACAGATAAACACGACAAGACATACATCAAGTGTTCTCAAATAAAAGACTCAATCCGATAAGATAACTTCAAAGGGGAAACTCAATTCATCACAAGAGAGTAGAGGGGGAGAAACATCATAAGATCCAACTAAAATAGCAAAGCTCGGGATACATCAAGATCGTGCCATAGAGGGAACATGAAAGAGAACACGAGAGAGAGAGAGAGAGAGATCAAACACAAAGCTACTGGTACATACCCTCAGCCCCGAGGGTGAACTACTCCCTCCTCGTCATGGACAGTGCCGGGATGACGAAGATGGCCACCGGTGATGGGTTCCCCCTCCGGCAGGGTGCCGGAACAGGCTCCCGAGAGATTTTTGGTGGCTACAGAGGCTTGCGGTGGCGGAACTCCCGATCTATCTTGATATTCGATGGTTTTAGGGTACGTAGGCTTATATAGGTGAAAGAAGTCAGTCGAGAGGTGCTCGAGGGGCCCACGAGACAGGGGGCCGCGCCCTGTAGGGGGGGGGGGGCGCCCCCTATCTCCTGGGCTCCTCGAGGGTCTTCTGGCTTGATCTCCAAGCCTCCAGGATGATATTCTTCCAAAAAATCACGATGCCGAAGGTTTCATTCCGTTTGGACTCCGTTTGATATTCCTTTTCTTCGAAATACTGAAATAGGCAATAAAACAGCAATATGGGCTGGGCCTCCGGTTAGTAGGTTAGTCCCAAAAATGATATAAATGTGTAAAATAAAGCCCATAAACATCCAAAAGGGGTAATATAATAGCATGAAACAATCAAAAATTATAGATATGTTGGAGACGTATCAAGAAGTAGACCTCTGTCGGAGCAAGCTAAAGAGCCCACTTTATATCGTCGATTTTAGGTAAGGCACTGGATCAAGCCTATACATTCGGGAATTTCGGTCTAAACCAAAGATGACTTGCTTCGCTGCATTTCTTGGGCGGGGGCTTTACTTGATTTTGGCGAAAGAAAGGCCATATGATCTACTTTCTGGTGTCGGTCCCTTCACAAAGATAGCCCCTTCTTGCTCTTATTCTTATTCTTATTCTTATTCGATGGAATACAAGAGTTTTGAAGCTCCTTTCTTTCAAGTGAAAGTTGCCTATCTTTCTTGTGGCGGCCCTTAAGAAGGCGTTGTCTGAGGCCGAAGACAAAGCGGCCAAGGAGCGCACCGAGCACGAAAAACAAGAGGCTCGGGTTGATGAGGTCTAGCAAGAGCTCCAGGATTTCGTCAAAAAATTCGATTCCTTGGAGCGTGACTCCAAGATGCAAGAGTCGGAGCTTGCGAAGGACCGTCAGAGCACACAAGACACCAAGGTCGAAGCCCAGAAGGCCCTCCAGGAAATTGAGCCAGCCAAGAAGATTGCGGTGGGTAAGGCTGCATTATGCAAAGCAAGCATGTGAAGGAGACTTTCTTTTACTTACCCGAATTCGGAGCTCTCCAGGAGCATTCGCAGATCGGCCGCATAGCATCTCTGATGCCGCAGAGTTATACTGAGCTGAGGAAGGGAGCTTGACGGATAAGCTATTTTGGTCCTAGTATATTGGGGCCGAAGACCCGATGCCCTTGAGCGACCAGCTGAAGCAACTGGTCGAACTTCACAAGGTGGGTGAACTGGCCATCAAAGACCTCATAGTCCGGCTGTGGCCTGGCGAGCCCCTGCTCGGCAGCTACTTCGGCCTTGTCAAGCAGATGGTAAATGCCTGTCCGCAGCTTGAAGTCATTAAGCAGTCCGTCTGCATTGAAGGTGCACGCAGGGCCTTGGCCCATGCGAAAATGCACTAGGCAAAGATGGATGCCGAGAAGTTGGTGACAGAGGGGCCGCCGAAGGGCAAGGAGCATCGCCACCCCGAACAGTACTATGACAATGTCATTAAGGGTGCCCGTCTTGTGGCGGATGAATGTGCTAAGGATGTAATATTTGAGTGAATTTACTCATATCATCATGGAATACAAAAACGAGTTCATGTGCGCTATATGGCGCTTGTTAATTTAAAATATTACCTTCTGTGCGGCCATTTATAAAATCATGAGAGTTGTCCAGTCGTTGTCTTCTACCCGCATGTAACTAGTACTGGGGTGTTCAAGATAAATATAAACACTCTTTATCCAAATTTTTGGTCCTTTTAAGGAGGTGTTTAACGTAGCGAACAAGGCAATCGGACTATACAACTTTATCACTCTCACTTGGCCATAGAAGTCTACAATTTTAAATTTTGGCAAAGCCCCTAGTATTCGGAAGGCCGTACTTGGGGCGCTATACACGCCTAAATCGGACGAGGCCGATTCCTCGCCCGAAGCGAATTTTTTTTAAGGATTTGAGACCTCTCGAACAACGACCAACTCTCGCCTCATCATGACAGTCACTTTTCAGCTTTCTCTACTGAGGTGCTCGTCCGGAAGAACCGGGACACAATCGCAGTAGTTCTCCCTGCGCTACCTTAGCCGATATAGTGGAACGTAAGGTACCAAAACATGGGAGCCGGGCAAACCCAACTATTGAACCAAGACATGATTCGAAGCTGATGCATATAATACTATAAGTTCGGGGTGCCGCACTATCAAAAGTGTTTGGACTTTTCTTGTCATGTTATGGGGTACACTGAAGCCCCTGGCAAACTGGGCGTGCCAAAATGCACGGGTGAAATAAATAAGCAGTAAAGGAAAGGGGTAAATAAATGTAATAGTAAGCTGATGTTGTACACTATATTCCCTTTTTATTCAAATAACACGTCAAAGCATACATATACAAGTAGCACGATAAGCAAAATAGGACTTGTTTGACACATCCTGACCAGGAGCGAGCTGTGTGAGGGTATGTAAAACACGTATAACGATCATTATCCGAGACCACCTGAGGATTCCCTTGTACGCCCCAGCTTCTTGTCTTCTTGGTGTGTCCGTCCCGCTATGTGTCCGATAATTGGTCGACCAGAAGAGCCTCCCGAAGATGGGGACCTGAAAGAAAAATTGTGTAAAGATGCATGGGTCCTAGGGCGGTCGAACTGCATTGTGGACCGTGTCATCACCGTGCCTCCGCCTATGCCCATGGTATTTTAAGTGCGTAATTATGTACGCGCGACACAAATTTCGTCGCTTGACTGAGACTAGGGAGGAGGCCGAATTGCTAGTCAAGCTCTGGACGTGCCGGATGATCTTGTTGCAGGGTAATCCAGGCTCGCTTAACGGTGTCCGGGTTTTTTATCACCGAATTGGCTGTTTTCCTAAGAAGTCTACTTTGTACTTCTGCAGCAAGGGCCGCAGTGTGCTCTTCCGTACGGAGCGAGCGCTCTGTGTTTCCATTAACTATTATAACCCCGCGAGGTCCTGGCATTTTGAGCTTGAGGTATGCATAATGCGGTACCGCATTGAATCTAGCAAATGCGGTTCGTCTGAGCAGTGCATGATAGCCACTGCGGAAAGGGATGATATCAAAGATTAACTCCTCGCTTAGGAAATTGTCCAGAGATTCGAAGACCACTTCCAGTGTGATTGAGCCCGTGCAACAGGCCTCCACAGCTGGTATGACACCCTTGAAGGTGGTTTTGGTGGGCTTGATCCTTGAGGGGTCGATGCCCATTTTGCACACTGTATCCTGATAGAGCAGGTTCAGGCTGCTGCCACCATCCATGAGGACTCGTGTGAGATGGAATCTAGCGATGATGGGGTCAAGGACCAATGCAGCCGAACCGCCATGATGGATACTTATAGGATGGTCCATGCGATCAAAGATGATCGGACAAGAGGACCATGGGTTGAACTTTGGGGCTACTAGCTCCATCGCATAGACGTCCCTTATTGCACGCTTCCGTTCCCGCTTGGGAATATGGGTTGCGTATATCATATTTACCGTTTTCACCCGGGGAGGGAATTTCTTCTGTCCTCCTGTGTTCGGCGGCCGGGGCTCCTCGTCGTCATCACTATGCAGCCCCTTTTCCTTGTTTTCGGAATTTAGCTTGCCCGCCTGTTTGAACACCCAGCATTCTCTGTTTGTGTGGTTGGCTGGTTTATCGGGGGTGCCGTGAATTTGGCATGAGCGATCGAGTATGCGGTCCAGACTAGATGAGCCCGGATTGTTTCTTTTGAATGGCTTTTTCCGTTGTCCGTAGAGCCGCTGAATCCGGCATTGACTGCCATGTCTTTAGGATTGTCGCCATTGTTGTGACGCTTGTGTCTACGGTGTCGTGGCTTGTCGTCGCTATCTCTGGCGTCTGAATCGCCAGAGTTTTTTGGTGTGATGTTGCTACAAGCCAGCCAGCTGTCCTCGCCCGCGCTAAAGCGGGTCATGAGTGTCGTGAGGGCTGCCATGGACCTTGGCTTCTCTTGGCCGAGGTGTCGGGCAGTCCATTCATCACAGATATTATGCTTGAAGGCTGCTAAGGCTTTGACATCCGGACAGTCGACAATTTGGTTCTTTTTAGTTAGGAACCGAGTCCAGAATTTCCTGGCTGACTCTCCGGGCTGTTGGGTTATGTGACTTAAGTCATCAGCATCCTGTGGTCGCACGTAAGTGCCCTGGAAGTTTTCAAGGAATGCGTCTTCCAGGTCCTCCCAACTGCAAATGGAGCTTGCTGGCAGGCTATTCAGCCAGTGCCGAGCCGGTCCTTTGAGCTTAATAAGTAGGTACTTTATGTCGTGTAAGTCATCGCCGCGGGCCATGTCAATGTGTAGGAGAAAATCTTCAATCCATACCGCAGGGTCTGTTGTGCCATCATATGATTCGATGTTCACGGGTTTAAACCCTTCTGGGAATTCATGATCCATTACTTCATCAATGAAGCATAGGGGGTCTGCGGCGCCTCTATGCCGGGCTACATCCCGACGTAGTTCAAATGAGTCTGGTTTGTTGTAGTCGGCCCGACCGGATTTTTGCTTATTGTATTCGGCGTGACGGTCATCGTCACGCGTTGTGGTGCGCCCTCGTGATCCGTATATCAATCTTGATTGTCCTGCTTGGTTTCCAATACGTCTTGCAGGTCCTTCGTGTAGCCCCGGGCCTTAGTATTATTGTTTGATTGGCGACGGGGTGCGGTCTGGACTTCTGGCTGGTACGCCGCTTTGTCTTGGCCACGGGGTGGCCGGTCAGCCGCATCATGCGCTGGTAGTGTGGGATTTAACGGCTCCTCCTCGATTGAGGTAGCAACCTGCGCTTTGGGTAACTTTTTGTAGGTTGCTCGAGTCCGTATTCCTCGGCAGCCAGGACCTCGGTCCATCTATCAGTTAGTAGATCTTGATCAACTTGAAGGTGTTGCTGCTTTTTGCAGTGGTGATAAGCCAGCGCTTGAAGCGCTCCTGCTCGACGGGATCCTCAGGCACAATGAATTCTTCATCGCCAAGGCTCACTTCGTCTTCTGAGAGAGGCATGTAGTTATCATCCTCTGATTCTCCATCTGTTGCCTGTTATTTAGGGCTAGCTTGCCCATCTTCTTGCTTGGCCTGCCTAAAGCCTGGCTGGGCAGGGTTGTTTTCGTCTTTGGCACCATCCGGATTGTTATCATCTTTTGTGCCGGTATCACTATTTTTGCTATGATGGGGCTTGGAGCGGCGCCTATGATGCCGGTGCCTAGATTGCTTCTCCAAGGGGTTATCTTCCGTTGTCTCATGGCCATTGCTTTCTTTGGGGGTGTCCACCATGTATATATCATACGATGAGGTGGCTGTCCAGCGCCCTATAGGCGGTGGTTCCTATTCTTCTCCTGCATCGTCGTCCATATCGTCGATGTCTTCAGAGTTGAAGTCAAGCATGTCGGTTAAGTCATCGACAGTGGCTATTAAGTGGGTGGTGGGTGGGCAACGAATTTCTTCGTCGTCCGCTTCCCACTCGAGCCAGACATAGTTCGGCCAAGAATCTCCCGACATGGAAAGAGACCTTAATGAATTTAGCACATCACCCAAGGGCGATCGCTGGAAAATATCCGCGGAGGTGAACTCCATGATCAGTGCCCAATCAGATTCGATAGGCATGGACGTACGCGGTTCAGATCCTGTAGCCGGAGACGAGTCCAAGGGTCCGATGACACCGTCCTCATAGGAGGCAGAATCAGTGTTCGGATCCAATGCCAATGAGTGTGCGGCCTCCGTGGCGGGGTCCATCCAACCTTCCTCAGGGGGCGCGATCTGCTCCGGATTGATTCCCGGGGCCACCGCAGGTGCGATCTTCCGAACACTGTCTGATGGCAGATCTAAATCGTGCTCGTCGCGACTGTTCGATGTACCAGACATGGGCTCGAATCCGTCGAAGATCAAGTCTCCGCGGATATCGGCAGTATAGTTCAAGCTTCTGAACCTGACCTGATGGCCAGGGGCGTAGCTATCGATCTGCTCCAGGTGGACAAGCGAGTTGGCCCGCAGTACGAAGCCACCGAATACAAAGATTTGTTCGGGAACGAAAACCTCCCCCCTTGACTGCGTCGTTGAATATGATTGAAGGAGCCATCAAGCCTTATCATGATGACACAGTGGAACTCTCAGTGAAAGCACCAATGTCAGTGTCAAAACCGGCGGATCTCGGGTAGGGGGTACCGAACTATGCGTCTAAGGCTAATGGTAACAGGAGGCGGGGGACACGATGTTTACCCAGGTTCGGGACCTCTCGATGGAGGTAATACCCTACTTCCTGCTTGAATGATCTTGATGATATGAGTATTACAAGAGTTAATCTACCACGAGATCGTAGAGGCTAAACCCTAGAAGCTAGCCTATGATTATGATTGTTGTTGTCCTACGAAATAAACCCTCCGGTTTATATAGACACCTGAGGGGGCTAGGGTTACACAGAGTCGGTTACAGAGAAGGAAATCTTCATATCCGAATTGCCAAGCTTGCTTTCCACGCAAAGGAGAGTCCCATCCGAACACGTGACAAAGTCTTCAATCTTGTATCTTCATAGTCCAGCAGTCCGGCTGTCCGAGGACCCCTTAATCCCGGACTCCCTCACTCCTCACTGACGAGAAACCCAATGTGAGTTATTTCAAAATCTTCGGTGCTAAATGTTGGATTAGAGATCCTAATCACAATTCTAAATTTTCACTGAAAGCACATGAAGGTTTTATGCTTGGTTACAGAAAGGACTCGCACACCTACAGAGTCTTGAACAACGTTCACCACAAGGCTGTTGAAACTGTAGATGTGCGATTTGATGAAACTATTGGCTCGCAAAGAGAGCACCTACCTCCTGTGCTAGATGAACAGTCTCCTGAGGAAACCTTCAAGTTCAAGGCAACTGAGGATGTCATTCCTACAGAAGAATCTACTGAAGAAGTCATTCCAGATCGTGAAGAACATCATGCTGGTGCACCTGACGAAAATGGTGCTGAAGAAAATGCTGATCCAATTCCTCGTCGTCAACCCGCTCATCCTCGAATTGCAAATGAAGTGCAGATTGAGAAAATCATAAGCGACATCAATGCACCAGGTCCTCTCACAAGCTCAAAAGCTTCACATTTGTCTAACTTTTGTGGGCACTTTGCTTTTGTCTCTATCACAGAGCCCACTAAGGTAGATGAAGCATTTCTGGAGCCTGAGTGGATTCAAGCTATGCAAGAGGAACTACATCAGTTCGAGCTCAACAACGTCTGGGAACTTGTCAAGCGTCCAGACCCTCGCAAGCACAATATTATCGGCACAAAGTGGATCTATGTCACACCCTGATTTTTAGGCCACAACGCTTAAGCTAATATATCATGATAAAATGTGGTTTGACAAAAACTTTTGGGTGTTTTGTCTTTGCTTTGATTGAGTGTTTGACTGCTATTTGCAAGTGCTCTAAAAATCAAATAAATCCTCCAACTCTTATACTTCATCCCCTTGATCCAAACTTCTGCCCAATGACCATACCATGTGTATGGAACAGTATTAGTATTTTCTTACAAAAATAATTTGGCCAAAAAGTATTTTCTAAAATTAGTTTTCCAAAACCCCCTGAATTGAGGTTTGCACTTCAAGTACTTGATTTGGGGTGTGAAAAATATTTCAAAAGGTATATTTGAAACCCATTAGATATAGGGAGTTATTTTCCTATTTTATTTAAAAGCTTTTTCTTAAGGCCAGAAATGGTCTTTAATAGGGAAAAATTATTTTATTGTTTTAAAAATATTTGAAAAAAAATCAGGGAAACTCAGTGGGAATATAATTCCCACATATAAGAGTTTCAACACATGGTCATGTTTAAACACATGGATATTTCAAGCTTTTGAAATATTTACAAAGGAAATATTCTCCAAAAATTCCAAGAAAATTCTAGCATGTCACATATGACATGTTTGATGATCTTGGCCAGTATGATGTCATGGAGAATAGTACAACCCCATGAAATCCCCTCAAAACCTTTTCTGTCCATTTTGAAGTTTGAGCAACTTTACATTGCCAAACATGTCCAAATGTTCTCAAACCTTGTGAACATGCTCAAATGGTCTAATAATTCATCTAGACCAAATTGCACAAGTTGGAGAAAATGTTGTATTGATCAAAGTGCCCCAAAACCCTCTCTGACCAGAATCAAATTGGAACAACTTTGTACTACCAACTTTCTCTCCTTGATCCCAACTTTTGTGAGCATGTTAACATGGCCAAATGAGGCCACTACACCAAGTGGTGCATCAAGGAGAAGTGATTTCCTCAACTAGATCTACACAAGTTCATTTATGCTAATCTCCAGGGTTTACAAAAGTTGCATTGGCAACTTTGCCCAAATAATCTCTAAATGGGTGGAAGTCCCTAATTATATGTGTCATTTAACCCTGTGGAGTCTCATGACAAATGGAAATCATCTACTTGCCCAAACCATTATCAAACACCTTCTGGCACTTTACCAAAATGTCACTTTTGACCTCTTCCACGAATCTGCATGGGCTCAACTTTGTACCACAACTGCTCCTGACCCTCTTCTACCCCCCACTAACCTCCCCCTGGCCATTGCTCAATGATTGAGGGGTGAAACACCCCATTTACCTTCCTGGACAGCAACTTCTCTCTCTCCCTCAACCTCCCGCCTCACTCCAGTGGCCACCTAGGGCATCCAAAGCCCCTCCCCCTTTCTTTACTCCCTCCTAGACCTGCTAGACATGCTTGGGGGCGCCCACATTGCATAGAAAATGGCCATGCCGGCCATTTGGGCGCTATGGAGCATGCTATAGTGCACTCCCGCACTGTAGCCGCCCCCTGCCAATCGCCTCCGGCCACCTCGGGCCTCCCCAGCGTGTCTCACGAGGCCGCCTCGGCGTCTGGGACACGGCAAGCTGCCGGCCCCCTCCTAAAACTCTCTCCTCTCCCCTCCACGACCTCAACCGAGCGCGTCCGTGGATGCTGCCCACGGTGCTCCGCGGCCACGCCAATTTAAGCCACCCCGACTCTTTCTCTCGCCTCGGTTCGAACCTCCTCTCTCCCGTGCACCTCTCAGACACCCCCTCACTCCCCCTCGTGCCCTCCTGCCCTCTCCATGGCCACCACGTTCGCCATCGGCCTCCACTTTGCTCCGGCAAACCAGAGCCCCTCCCCCTCTCCTTCGACCTCCAGGAGAGCCTCCGCTAGGATACGGAGCTCCCCCGCTCTTCTCCGCCTTGTCCCGTGCCTCGTGGTGTCGGTGCCGCGAAATGCCTGGTGGGGCCGTCCGCCACGACCGTCGCTGGATGCGCTCCGGCCATCCACTGCCGTCTCTGAGGGCTCCCCCTAACGCGCCTCTCCCCGGTGACCCCTCCGGTGGCCAGAGCTTGGCTGGGGGTGGCCTATGCCGCCGGGGGCAAGCGCCGGCCGACGCTCAACCGCCACCTCGATCCCCTCTGTCGCGGGCGCGGGAGGAAGGAGACGACCCTGTGGGTGGGCCCTGTGGGTCAGTGACTCAGCCGGCGGCCCCCGACGTTTAAGTGGAGGCGGGATCCGGGGGAACCGTCGCCCCCGCAGAGAAGCGTATTACGCTAGTCCGCCTTTGGCGTGGCCCTCCTTAGCCGCGTGGCCATGCAGCTGGGCCGGCCCAATGCGCTGTGGCGCTCTGCTGCGCTCGGTGCGCAGTATAGGTATAACCCCCCTTCCTTTGTCTTTTCTTTTTCTAGAAACTTGTAAAATCTCCCAAATATTCATATTACCTCCAAATTTGATGTTTGAAATTTCTAGTAACTCATAAAATCATGGTCTATCACATGGAGCAATGTGCTCATTTTTCCAGAAACTTTTTCTTCACAAACATGTATCAAATCTTGTTTTTCCATCTCTGTCATAAACTTTAGAAAATCACAGAGAGCTCATAATCGACCCAAATGCCATTATTCAAATTCCTAGATGCCTCTAAGTTCATAACTTAGTTTATGAACATTTTTCTTAATACTTTCTGTACCCCACAATATAATGAGCCATTTCTTCATATTTGTCAACTTTGCAAATTCATAGGGAATTCATTTGAACTCCAAATCCAGTGAAACCAACTCCTAGATGCTTCTAAAATCATGATTTGTTAAATGGGTGCCTTTTCTCATTTTCCAAATATATATTTCTGGACACTTCTTGCAAATCCATAAACCCCTTGGTTCCATCATATCAAAATGTTCAGAAATATCCACGGATCCAATTCCAATGAAACCACTCTGGTTATTTTTCATATAACCAGAGAAGTCCTAGAAAAGTCAAATTAATAATTTTGAGCACTTTTCTTTCCTGCGTTGTTGTGTTGCTTATTATGGTTGCTTTCGACGATAGTTGACGAAATGCTCGCAGTTGGACCCGAGATATTTGAAGACCTCGAAGACTTTGTTAAAATAGGCAAGCAGCCCTTTGATCATGTTTGAGAAACCCTTTTTATGCATGTCATATAGCACCATATTGTTGTTGCAATGGAATCATGATGAGGTGGTAACCACCTTGATGGTTTGCCACCGTTACTTCCTCGTTGATACTTGCATTGTGCATGACCCTACCTTCTTATGAGGGTTATGCTGCTGGGAGTAGATAGGATGCTAAAGTAGATGCTACGCAAAAAGGGACGGGTATATGCATGATGAAGGAGACAAAGTATTTTCAAATGCCTTTTAGAAAACCCCGTCGGGTGCCACTTATGCCCGAGGGAGATGATGAGATGGGTAACCACTTGATGACGAAGTGGTGTACCGAGGCAAGTGTGTGTGTTGTTTTCGAAAATGGATTAGATTTAATATTTGTTGACTGTCCCAACCTTACATGCGCAACCACTCTACCCTTATATGGGAAAGGGCATTATTGATTACCTAGACTGATACTAGCTTGGAGCCCACATTACTAGTAATGGGAGAGTTGTTGGTACGCTCTCTCGGGACGGGGTCGTGCCAGGTAGGGCGGCCATGACTATTTTCACAGGGCACCGGATACACCGTTGTGTCCCCTCTCGGATGTTACGATCTCAAGTGAGTCTTGTATGATGTACATCATGAGGATACGGAACAATGAGTGGACTCCTTGTTTGTGTCGTCTAGGGAAAGGTAGTGATCGGGTGCTTACCCCGGGTACTTGAGGTACCGCGGAACGTGGATGACACAGAAGTTTCCCAGATCTTGTGGGTAAAGTGTGCAACCTCTGCAGAGTGTAAAACTATTCGAATAGCCATGTCCACGGTCAAGGACAGTTGGGCGGTGCTGCTTAAACTATGTCCAAAGTTGACAAACCAGTGTGTGTGTTTGGATAACTACTTGGGTCAAGTCAAAGGACTTCACGTGATTGAGATGGGTTGGTGCCCACTCTATTTATGTTGATACCTGTAACCTGTCCTCATGGTTACTTGAATTCTCTTGATGCATGTCTTACAAGTTGTTGAACATGTCATTGCACTCAAAGCTAGCTTTCTGCAAAATTTACCTATATCATGTATTGTTACATCTTGGACCAAAACATGGGTTGCTTGCGAGTACATTCAAAGTACTCATTGGCTTGGCACTGGTTATTTAATTAGCCGGGCATGGAAGAACTGGAGTTCGATGAAGAGTTCTTTGGAGACGAACATGCGAACTAGGACATTTCCCTGTCAGAATGCCTGTAGGTTAAGGCAGATGGCATGGGTTCTACTTATCGACGAAGATTTCCGCTGCTTGTGTTTCATTTAATGTTCAGCCCTTAAGGCTTTATCAATGTAAGACTTGACCATAATGGTCATAATTTGTGTAAGACGGTATGTATGGATGTAAGACTCTTGTTATTCAGCTTCTGTGTGTTCAGTGAGCATTGATCTCTGGGATCACTGTACACGTGCATTCGGTGATCGCGACTTATGAGTCGGGGTCCCCATAGAGCTGGTATTAAAGCCATCCTGACTGTAGGAAGCCTTAGTTAGCATGGTCGTTAGTTAGGGTAAAACTATTTCCAAAACTACTATTAGTTTTCAAAACTATCTATACTTCTCTTCCCTTCTTAGTTTTTCGAAAACTAAGGTATACTTCCCTTACTAATCTCTTCCCCTTCAAAACCTTTGGTTGCTAGAACCCTTATACCCCTGCCCACTGGATTTCTTGTAATCCTCATGGATAATCTAGAAGTAAGATGCCTTGCCAGACGTTCACCCACATCTCTTAAACACAAGATTGGCGACATCACAACAAGACGATACCAACAGAAGATACATCCTCAAGAAATGAGGACCTGAAGACCCAGGAGATGGTGACACCCTTGACACTTCCCGAAGATGACGCAACCTTAGCCTACGATGATCAGGGCATAGGAAATGCAAGATCATGATATACATCGCTAATAGAGTAACCCTGTCACTACCGTTGTTGTATCGGCAACCACCAGTGGATGAGAACCTAGCCATTTTGTCCGCCTCACTATAGTGAGCAGGAAAATGGTTCTCTTCGTCCCCCGCTCTTGGTATCCATGTTGTCATCAACGTAACTGATAGGTTGGACCTCTATTATGCCTTGTTAATGTCGTTGCATAAATGATTGCTTACCCGAAACCCTTGATGCCTTGAAAGGCAAAAGGGATCGTCATGATTAAGAAGACAACAGAAGACCGAGTCAATGCCAGCTACGAGGAGCCACCTTCACCCCATCACTTCAACAGGCAAGATGTTATTGAAGAATCTTTAGGCTCAACCTGGATTGTTTCATCGAACAACTACAAGAGACGTAGCAACACCTGAGGAAAACTCAGAAGACTGCATCAGGCACAAGGCATGACTACTGAGTCCGAGGACCCCTAGGGTAGGATGACTCGTGTACCCCCTATGCGCAGTCGAGTCCATGTGATGGTTCAAATGAAACCATGTTGGGTGTTGTTTGTTCTTATCTATTTGTGCTTTGATATAAGTTGCACTTTTGCCTTAGGCATCATGTATGCGACTATATCACCTATCTTATGTTAATGGAATTCTATTTGGCCCTTTTTGCACCTGTTTGTTTGCACTTGCACTATAGAACCCCCTTTAGGCATTCCCCTCCTCTATGCTACTTTTCCCTCTCATCTCTTTCCTCAACTGAAGACAAGCAAGACAATATGCACCAAGGATTCCACCTCGGCGACCAACAAGCACTGAAGACTTTTGCTACAACCTCCTCGACCAAATGCAACCCCGTAGAATTATGTTTAACCCTCAAGATTAGAAACCCATTCCTAGACCCTTTGAGACTTCACGAGATACCCCAGCTCGAAACCTTAACCCTGAGCTTAACCTACGGAATCACAAGAGAACAAGTTAAGCTACAGTAAGACTTGCTTATCACTGGTTTCATTATGGAACTAGTGGACGTAGTGAATGAGCACATTACCATCCTAAGGTAGCACCATAACTGATGATGCCATAGGGAAGACCAATTTGAGGATATAGGAACAGAGGACAAATGACCTGATGAGTTTATATCAATGACTAGAGGAATTATATGAGACTTTTTGGTGGATTATGAGGCTTTGATGTTGGTAGATGAACTTGGTGGGATCATGAGTATAGATTAGCATAGCTTTCATTACCCCTGAGTAAATTGGATTTAGTAGGATAATTGTGTTCGCAAGCTGGAATTCTTGGAAGTATTTGGATTTAACTTAGCCATGTGATATTGATAGGAGACAGTTGATATTACGTAAATGACTTGGGGTAAATATGTAGGTATTCTCGTTGGACATGAGATTTGGATTTAAGTAGGTGATTCTAGTTGAGTATAGATGTTGAGTATCTCTACATGGTACGGAGTAAATTGGATTTAGACTGATGATCTCGATCATGATACCATGTTTCTCGGAGGACGATAAACTAGGAGATTGGACTAATTGTCGGAGTTTATTTAGGCATCTCTGTGAGCTTGACCTTGGAGTATTACTAGATCACAATAACAGGAATTGGTGGACTGACTATAGTAAGGCAACCCTTTCAAGTATTGGGGATTATAAGGACCTTAGGAGATCATGTGGAACACCAGCATAGGCGTTGGATTTGTAGAATTAATGGATTATGTAGTGATTAATGGAAGTTAACGGATTGTTTGAGTTGATTCATAGGATGGAAACAAGATTTTGGAGTGGCATACGACGTGTTTCCTTAGAATAGAGATGCACTAAGATGGACCTTGGAAGAATAGGATGAGCACTTGGATTATCCTGTTTCATTCCAGCTTGGAAGCTTGTATGCTCTAACCATGGATTTTTAGTGGTAGCCACACACATGAGTTTGGGGATCGTAGACATATATGATTTTGTTAGACCTCCTGTCGAGAGTCATGAGGATATGAATCAGATGAGTGGTGATTGTAGTTGACCTATACGAAATGATACTATCAGTGATACGATGTGATTTGTTTAAAGGACTAGATAGCACCATTGGCATCTCAGAAACTGTACTCAAGGATGGGATGATAAACACCCACTCGCACACTAGAATCCTTGAAACCCTTAAGCCCTACCAAGCCACAACATGGTCAGATCATGACCATGGGCTTGACTCTAGGTCAAGAAGACCTTGGCCAAAACTCAACTGTGACCACCATCAATGCCCCATCCCACTTTATTTACCCCATGAACAAGTCTTCATGGAGTACTTGGACAGGTTGATTGTCATCTATATTTGGTGGCCTACTTGTTCACCCGAAGACGGAAAAAGAGCCGTTCAGCTAGTCCAGGAACATTCAAAGACCGCCATGCCAAGGAGGAAGAACTACCACCATCATCAAGAAGTAAACATCCGCGTAGAAGACCAAGTGTATCTGTAAGCCACTCCTCTCTAAGGAACCAAGAATTTCCATGACAAGGAGACCTACACCAAGATTCATCGGCCCCCTTCGAGATCACTCCAAGATTTAACAACCCCCTCTGAGATCACTACGAGACGAAGAGAAGACAGTTACCAGCTGGAGCTGCCACCTGAGTTACCCACTATGCACAACATTTTCCCACACAACACAACCTCGGGATTGTTTCCAACTTCCTAACTCTAGTCCGACCTCTACAAGGACATCGATCACCGAGCCATCGATCCCCAGCCCAACCTGACCTACGCGAAAAAAACCCTTAGCAACCTGGATCAAGCAGAACGTCATACATAAAGACACACCATTAAGTACTTCAAGCTCAAAGGAGCACCACTCGAAAGAAGAAGCATTATGAGGACGTGAAGACTACCCCAGATCCAAGTTTCCGTACTCCTTTCCGCGCCTAGTCTGGGAATCTCGGGGACGAGATTCTTGTAAGGGGGGTAGGTGTGTCACACCCTGATTTTCAGGCCACAACACTTAAGCTAATATATCATGATAAAATGTGGTTTGACAAAAACTTTTGGATGTGTTGTCTTTGCTTTGATTGAATGTTTGACTGCTATTTGCAAGTGCTCTAAAAATCAAATAAATCCTCCAACTCTTATACTTCATCCCCTTGCTCCAAACTTCTGCCCAATGACCATACCATGTGTATAGAACAGTATTAGTATTTTCATACAAAAATAATTTGGCCAAAAAGTATTTTCTAAAATTAGTTTTCCAAAAACCCCTGAATTGAGGTTTGCACTGCAAGTACTTGATTTGGGGTGTGAAAAATATTTCAAAAGGTATATTTGAAACCCATTAGATATAGGGTTCCCGTAAACCACAAAAATATAATTTTGAAAGTTATTTTCCTATTTTGTTTAAAAGCTTTTTCTTAAGGCCAGAAATGGTCTTTAATAGGGAAAAATTATTTTATTCTTTTAAAAATATTTGAAAAAAAATCAGGGAAACTCAGTGGGAATATAATTCCCATATATAATAGTTTCAACACATGATCATGTTCAAAATATTGGTCAAATCCCTCAAAAACCCTTTCTGGATATTTCAAGCTTTTGAAATATTTACAAAGGAAATATTCTCCAAAAATTCCAAAAAAATTCTAGCATGTCACATATGACATGTTTGATGATCTTGGCCAGTATCATGTCATGGAGAATAGTACAACCCCATGAAATCCCCTCAAAACCTTTTCTGTCCATTTTGAAGTCTGAGCAACTTTACATTGCCAAACATGTCCAAATGTTCTCAAACCTTGTGAACATACTCAAATGGTCTAATAATTCATCTAGACCAAATTGCACAAGTTGGAGAAAATTTTATATTGATCAAAGTGCCCCAAAACCCTCTCTGACCAGAATCAAATTGGAACAACTTTGTACTACCAACTTTCTCTCCTTGATCCCAACTTTTGTGAGCATGTTAACATGGACAAATGAGGCCACTACACCAAGTGGTGCATCAAGGAGAAGTGATTTCCTCAACTAGATCTACACAAGTTCATTTCTGCTAATCTCTAGGGTTTACAAAAGTTCCATTGGCAACTTTGCCCAAATAATCTCTAAATTGGTGGAAGGTCCTAATTATATGTGTCATTTAACCCTGTGGAGTCTCATGACAAATGGAAATCATCTACTTGCCCAAACCATTATCAAACACCTTCTGGCACTTTACCAAAATGCCACTTTTGACCTCTTCCACTAATCTCCATGGGCTCAACTTTGTACCACAATTGCTCCTGACCCTCTTCTACCCCCCACTAACCTCCCCCTGGCCATTGCTCAATGATTGAGGGGTGAAACACCCCATTTACCTTCCTCGACAGCAGCTTCTCTCTCTCCCTCAACCTCCCTCCTCACTCCAGTGGCCACCCAAGGCATCCAAAGCCCCTCCCCTTTCTTTACTCCCTCCTAGACCTGCTGGACATGCTTGGGGGCACCCACATTGCATAGAAAATGGCCATGCCGGCCATTTGGGCACTTTGGAGCATGCTACAGTGCGCTCCCGCCCTGTAGTCGCCCCCTGCCAACCGCCTCCGGCCACCTCGGGCCTCCCCAGCGTGTCTCACGAGGCCGCCTCGGCGTCTAGGACATGGCAAGCTGCTGGCCCCCTCCAAAAACTCTCTCCTCTCCCCTCCACGACCTCACCCGAGCGCGTCTGTGGACGCTGCCCACGGTGCTCCGCGGCCATGCCCATTTAAGCCACTCCGACTCTTTCTCTCTCCTCGGTTTGAACCTCCTCTCTCCCCTGCACCTCTCAAACACCCCCTCACTCCCCCTCGTGCCCTCCTTCCCTCTCCATGGCCACCACGTTCGCCATCGGCCTCCACTTTGCTCCGACGAACCAGAGCCCCTCCCCCTCTCCTTCGACCTCTAGGAGAGCCTCTGCTAGGATACGGAGATCCCCCGCTCTTCTCCGCCTCGTCCCGTGCCTCGTGGTGCCGGTGACGCCAAATGCCCGATGGGGCCGTCCGGCACGACCGTCACCGGATGCGCTCCGGCCATCCCCTGCCGTCTCCGAGGGCTCCCCCTGATGCGCCTCTCCCCAGCGACCCCTCCGGTGGCCGGAGCTTGGCCGGTGGTGGCTTATGCCGCTGGGGGCAAGCACCGGCCGGCGCTCAACCGCCACCTCGATCCCCTCTGTCACGGGCGCGGAGGAAGGAGACGACCCTACGGGTGCGCCCCGCGGGTCAGCGACTCAGCCGGCGGGCCCCGGTGTTTAAGTGGAGGCGGGATCTGGGGGAACCGTCTCCCCTGCAGAGAAGCGTATTACGCTAGTCTGCCTTTGGCGTGGCCCTTCTTAGCCACGTGGCCATGCAGCTGGGCTGGCCCAATGCGCTGTGGCGCTATGCTGCGCTCGGTGCGCAGTATAGATATAACCCCCCTTCCTTTGTCTTTTCTTTTTCCAGAAACTTGTAAAATCTCCCAAATATTCATATTACCTCCAAATTTGATGTTTCAAATTTCTAGTAACTCATAAAATCATGGTCTATCTCATGGAGCAATGTGCTCATTTTTCCAGAAACTTTTTCTTCACAAACATTTATCAAATCTTGTTTTTCCATCTCTGTCATAAACTTTAGAAAATCATAGAGAGCTCATAATCGATCCAAATACCATTATTAAAATGCCTAGATGCTTCTAAGTTCATAACTTAGTTTATGAACATTTTTCTTAATACTTTCTGTACCCCACAATAAAATGAGCCATTTCCTCATATTTGTCAACTTTGCAAATTCATAGGGAATTCATTTGAACTCCAAATCCAGTGAAACCAACTCCTAGATGCTTCTAAAATCATGATTTGTTAAATGGGTGCATTTTCTCATTTTCCAAATATATATTTCTGGACACTTCTTGCAAATCCATAAACCCCTTGGTTCCATCATATCAAAATGTTCAGATATATCCACTGATCCAATTCCAATGAAACCACTCTGGTTATTTTTCATATAACCAGATAAGTCCTAGAAAAGTCAAATTAATATTTTTGAGCACTTTTATTTCCTGCCTTCTTGTGTTGCTTATTATGGTTGCTTTCGACGATAGTTGACGAAATGCTCGGAATTGGACCCAAGATATTTGAAGACCTCGAAGACTTTGTTAAAACAGGCAAGCATCCCTTTGACCGTGTTTGAGAAACCCTTTTTATGCTTGTCATATAGCAACATATTGTTGTTGCAATGGAATCATGATGAGGTGGTAACCATCTTGATGGTTTGCCACCATTACTTCCTCGTTGATACTTGCATTGTGCATGACCCTACCTTCTTATGAGGGTTATGCTGGTGGGAGTAGATAGGATGCTAAAGTAGATGCTACGCAAAAAGGGACGGGTATATGCATGATGAAGGAGACAAAGTATTTTCAAAAGACTTTTCAAAAACCCCGTCGATTGCCACTTATGCCCGACGGAGACGATGAGATGGCTAACCACTTGATGACGAAGTGGTGTACCGAGGCAAGTGTGTGTGTTGTTTTCGAAAACGGATTAGTTTTAAGATTTGTTGACTGTCCCAACCTTACATGCGCAACCACTCAACCCTTATATGGGAAAGGGCATTATTGATTACCTAGACCGATACTAGCTTGGAGCCTGCATTACTAGTGACGGGAGAGTTGTTGGTGCGCTCCCTCGGGACGGGGTCGTGCCAGGTAGGGCGGACATGACTGTTTTCACAGGGCACCGGATACACTGTTGTGTCCCCTCTCGGATGTTACGATCTCGAGTGAGTCTCGTATGA
The DNA here is from genome assembly GCF_018294505.1 of Triticum aestivum. NCBI lineage: Eukaryota > Viridiplantae > Streptophyta > Magnoliopsida > Poales > Poaceae > Triticum > Triticum aestivum. Next base: position 589,888,517 of record NC_057813.1, on the reverse strand, counting down.
TGTACATCGTGAGGATACGGAACAACGAGTGGACTCCTTGTTAGTGGCGTCTAGGGAAAGGTAGTGATCGGGTGCTTACCCTGGGTACTTGAGGTACCGCGGGTCGTTGATGACACGGAAGTTCCCCAAATGTTGTGGGTAAAGTGTGCAACCTCTGCAGAGTGTAAAACTATTCGAATAGCCGTGTCCACGGTCAAGGACAGTTGGGCGGTGCTGCTTAAACTATGTCCATAGTTTACAAACTAGTGTGTGTGTTTGGATAACTACTTGGGTCAAGTCAAAGGACTTGACGTGATTGAGATGGGTTGGTGCCCACTCTATTTATGTTGATACCTGTAACCTGTCCTCATGGTTACTTGAATTCTCTTGATGCATGTCTTACAAGTTGTTGAACATGTCAATTCACTCAAAGCTAGCTTTTTGCAAAATTTACCTATATCATGTATTGTTACATCTTGGACCAAAACATGGGTTGCTTGCGAGTACATTCAAAGTACTCTTTGGCTTGCCACTGGTTATTTAATTGGCCAGGCATGGAAGAACCGGAGTTCGATGAAGAGTTCTTTGGAGACGAACATGCGAACTAGGACATTTCCCAGTCAGAATGCCTGTAGGGTTAAGGCAGATGGCATGGGTTCTACTTATCGACGAAGATTTCCGCTGCTTGTGTTTCATTTGATGTTCAGCCCTTAAGGCTTTATCAATGTAAGACTTGACCATAATGGTCATAATTTGTGTAAGACGGTATGTATGGATGTAAGACTCTTGTTATTCAGCTTCTGTGTGTTCAGTGAGCATTGATCTCTGGGATCACTGTACACGTGTATTCAGTGATCTCGACTTATGAGTCGGGGTCCCCACAATCTACCGCAACAAGCAAGATGAAAATGGCCTTGTGGTGAGGAATAAGGCATGACTTGTAGCTCAAGGCTACACACATGTTGAAAGAATTGATTTCGATGAAACATTTGCACCTGTTGCTAGACTTGAGGCTATTCCCATATTACTTGATTATGCTAACCATCATGACATCATCTTATATCAAATGGATGTGAAAAGTGCATTCCTCAATGGTAAGCTTGAGGAAGAAGTATATGTTGCTCAACCCCGAGGTTTTGAAGATCCAAAGCATCCTGACAAAGTCTTCAAACTCAATAAGGCCCTCTATGGCCTCAAGTAGGCCCCTCGGGCGTGGTATGATACTTTGAAGGAAATCCTCATGAAGAAAGGCTTCAAACCTGGTTCACTTGACCCAACTCTTTTCACCAAAACTTATGATGATGAATTATTTGTGTGCCAAATATATGTTGATGATATCATTTTTGGCTGTACTAACCAACATTACACTGATGAATTTGGTTATATCATGAGGGAGGAATATGAAATTTCTATGATGGGAGAGTTGAAATTCTTCTTTGGTCTTCAAATTCGTCAACAGCGCAATTGCCTATTCATATCTCAGGAGAAATACCTCAGGGATGTACTAAGGAAATTTGGCATGCAAGATTGCAAAGGCGTCAAAATCCCTATGCCCACAAATAGCCATCTATGCACTGGTGAATATGGTATAGACTTCGATCAAAAGGTATACCGCTCCATGATTGGTTCTTTATTGTATTTGTGCATCTAGGCGATATATTATGCTTAGTGTTTGCATGTGTGCCCGCTTTCAAGCTATACCAAATGAATCACGCCATAAGGCTGTGAAGCATATTCTTCGATATATAGCTCACACTCCAACACTTGGATTATGGTATTCCAAGGGCTCGGCTTTTGATCTCATTAGATATTTAGACTCTGACTATGCTGGTGATCATGTGGACCGCAAGTCAACATCAGGCACATGCCATTTCCTCAGACAATCCTTGGTCTGTTGGTCCTCAAAGAAACAGAACTGTGTATCACTGTCTATTGCTGAAGCTGAGTACATTGCTGTTGGTTCCTACTGTGCTCAATTACTATGGATGAAGCAAACACTCAAGGACTATGGCATCAACATGAAGAATGTGCCTCTCTACTGTGACAATGAGAGTGCCATCAAGATTGCTCATAACCCAGTTCAGCACTCGAAGACAAAGCACATTCAGATTCATCATCATTTTCTTTGTGATCATGTGTTGAAGGGCGAATCTCCATCGATCACGTGAAGACTGAAGAATAGCTAGCTGATATCTTCACAAAGCCCTTGGATGAGAAGAGATTTAGCAAGTTGCGGTGTGAGCTAAATATCTTAGAATCTTCGAATGTCCTTTGAAAAGGACACACATCCGAACACTTATGCTAAATTGATGACTTAGGTGCAACACACAAAGTAATGTTTTTCTTCAATCAATGAAGACTAACACTCTAAGTGTGAAGAAATAAATGAAGAATTTGATTCTCATAGCACTACGGCAATTGTATGCGGCGTCTGAAATCAGCATTCTTATACGGTGGGTCACGCCACCAACAAAAGTTGAAAATCTTCAATTTGAGTTTTTCTTCATTTTGAATTTCATCAGTTGTTCAATTTCTTCAAACTTTGCAATGTCTTCACTGTTTCTGTCATTTTTCTTCGTTAACTATAACTATATATATATATATATATATATATATATATATATATATATCTATATATATATATGAGTTTATGTCCTCTACAACATTCACTTATTGCTATTTCTTCAAGTTGCTATTCTGCTAAGTGAATGTGATCGGACCCTTCCCCCTCTATGCTAAACTCAACCCAGTCTATTCACAAATTCTTCATGTGCATTCGGTTTGAATCCTGTTCAAAATCTTCATTGTATCATTGTCAGCTGAAGAATTTGTGAACGAAACATTAAAATTTTCATATCTGAATTTTCGGTTGTTGCCGCTCAAACCTTTCCACATTCCATGATATATTATCCTATTCACCCATGATCTCACATGATCTCCACCTCTCTGTATGTGGGTGACACATGTCACACGGATGAGAAGGGTCGGGGGCACGTTCGTCCATTTTCCTCGGGCGAGCGGTTTTTCACCTCGGCTATAAATACCCCTCACCCTCCTTAGACTGTTTTTACTCTGCTCAACCTCACTCCCTCGCTAGAGCTCTCAAAACCTAGCGCCACCGCTACTTCCATCATCGCTGGTGAGGAAGAGCTTCGCTGCATCGACCTCGTCGCTGTTGTACTCGCGCCGGCTGCAGAAATCTTCACTCCGCCGCCGTTGTAGCTGTCTTCCTCTGCCAAGTTAGGGTGTGGAAGATCTAAACCAACGAGCTTTAAATCTACTATTCACAGTTCATCGTGTTCTTCGTCAAGGGTAATTAAAAGCTACTTTTACTGCCCTTGTTGACTCCTTTGATTTCTACAAATCTTCAAAAGGTGTTTATTCTTCAATCTTCACACTCTAAACACCTCACACAAACATCAGTTGTTGATCTATTTCCCTAAGCTACATTTTTCTTCCAGATTCCTCAATTGTGTGTATTTCCAATCTATACAACTTTGGAACCTAAGTCAAAGAACGCTTAGTGAAATTCCTCAAGACACATCTGGTCAAATTCCTCAAACTTGTTCATTTTGCAAAAACTTCTGAGAACGCATATGACCTCTCCAAATTCTTCTCACCTATACTCTTTTCATAGGTAATCATGTCCGCTGCTGAATCACTAGGTTCTCATCAACTTAACTCATTTGCAGCATTCCTCAAAGAAAAGTTGCATACCTCTTTAGAGAACTCAATAGTTCAAAATCCTCAGCTGAAGAAAATGGCAGATGGCAAGAAACCTCGGAAGGGAGGGAAGAAATTGGAAGTCAACACAGCGTTTGAAATCCCTAAGGATATCTATGATGAATATTGCACTGCTGATGAGGCCAAACATGGCAAGGAGACCAAAAATCAGCGCAAGGTGCACATCCAAAAGATAGAGAAGAGATGGGTCAGAGAATGGAGGGAATATCACTATGTCACTCCCAAGTACATGAAGAAATTCGCTGTACACCCTCCATGCCCAAGACCTCCATTGGCACCAGGCCAAGAAACTGATCCCTCTAGCATCAGAAGAGGTGAGGAATTTCCCAAGCAATGGGCCAAGGGTCAAGCCAAGTTGGCTAAAATGGAAAAGGTGGCAGTGAAGAAATTTAATGAAGATTCTGCTGCTGCCACTGCTGAGACCTCTGCTAGCAAGCCTAAGAAGTCTATGCCCATGAAGCCTGATCACAAGCCCAGTGCTTCAGCTTCAATGTCCTCACGGCTAAGCTTCTCAGCAATGCCCTCATGGCCCAGCTCTTCAAAGCCCTCACAACAAATTCCTCACACTGCTCCAGTCCCGCAAGTTCCAAAACCCTCAGCTCCTCTGGAAAAGTCCTCAGCACCTGTGCATCTCGCCTCGTGCCAAAGGACCTCAGGTAAATCTATTACCTCGGGAGCCTCTCCAAGTTCTTCAGCTTCCCTGAATTCCTCAACAGGCCCCACTCCGCTGAAGACCAAGGCCACTGCTAGACGACGCACTAGACCAAGTCCTCACAAGAAGCAGGCCGCCTTTCAAGTGCCGTCTGATGAAGAGGAAGCTGATGATGAGGAACTTGCTGAAATCATCAGAGATATACAGCAAAGGGCCACTAGAGCCAAAGGCACAAACTTGCCCCTGCTTTTGGATCCAAAGTTGATCCTTGATTTCATTGACCTCTGGCACAAGGACCCCAACACTCCTATGCCTGACTTCAATCTTACACCTGGTCAAAGTCACATGCTTACCGCCTGCATAGGCGAAGAAAAATGAAAATTCAAGAAGGCCAGGCAGTTGAAGAAAGCGCAATACAAACAGGAGCGCTATTTGAAGAAAAACGTTGTTAGAATGACAACTAATGAACTTGTGGTTATTCAGTCTGACATCAAGAATCTGAGTGATGAATTTGATCGCTACTATGCTGACTAGCTTGGAGCCAAAGTCAGAATCATCAATCTGACGAAGGGATTCACCTCCAATGTTGCTGCCCTAACACAACATGAATCTCCTCAGGCTGAGGCTTCTGCTTAGCCTACTGAAGAACATGTCAGCACCGCTGATGAAAATCAGGCTGCTGATGAAATAGAAAGTACCAGGGCTGATGAGTACATTCCAACTGCTGATGCTATTGCCAGGGCAACCACTAGTGTTGCGCTTGAGGATCAAGCCAGTCCAGCCAAAGCTTCCACCGCTGTTCCTGAAGAATCTGACCAAGCTAGGGCAATTGCATCGGTTGTGCCTGAAGAAATTTCTCCAATTTCCTCTGCTCCTCCTGCACCCACACCAAGTCCAGTTCTTCCTTCTGCTTTAGATGTGAAGAAAACAAAGGCTGCGGAGCGACCAGCAGTGAAGAAGAGGAATGCATCTACTTCATCTTAGTCTTCAGCACCAAAGAAGAAGATGAAGACATTGATAAGCTATTTGAGAATCCCATTGATGCTATTCCTGTCTCAAGCATGCCATCAAAGGAACGCATTCCCTTTGGTGAAGAATATGAGATCCCAAGCGGATCTGATGAAGATGTTCCTTCTGCTAGTTCTTCAGAGCAGTTGGATGAAGAAATTGAAGTGGATAATATCCCTTCAACCCTAGTTGTCTCATCGCCTATGCCTCAGTTCACAGCTGAAGAGGCCGACGTTGAAGAATTAAATGAAGAAGATGAAGACATGGACATTGGGAGCACCACGCCTGTGATGATTGATGACTTTTGGGAAAGTCAGCACCCCAACTCTCCTCTGTTCATGCCACTACAACAAATCTCTCAATTCCCAGTGCACACTGAAGTTCAAATGGGCTCTGAAGAACCTCGCACCACTCCATCCATTACTGAAGAAATTCTAGCCACTAGTGCTGATGAAAATGCTGCTGAAGAAATGAAGAACCAGGCTGCAACTGAAGCTGAAACTGAAATTCCTCAGCCTATGGCTCCTGAGAATGTGATCCCTGAGCCTGTGATGCTATTGAATGATACTCCCCAGCCCAAGCTGAAGAATCCCTTCTCTAAGAATCAAACCTTCAAGGCTGACGACTTCTTCCATGAGCATGTGTTCTTCATAGATTACAACCCATATGACTCTGCTCGTCTTAGAAGGAAGCGTTTCTGGACTGCCAGCCAAGCAAACTTCTATTCTTCACTGCTTTTTTATTATAAAAGTCTTCGAGCATGAGCATATTCCTCGCGTGGACATGGAATCACTGCCTTGCTTCACGCCAGTCCTCAGTGTTCTTCATGATACTGGACTGCTCAACTTCTGCATAGATATATGTGATTGGAATGAAGAACAAATTCTTCAGTTCTATGCAACACTGCACATTACCGGCAATGCTGAAGATGTGAACTCTTGGGTGTTGGATTGGATGACAGATAATATTCATTTCAAAGCACCAGCCTCTGAATTGCTTCATGCCCCGCCTGTCAGTCATCCCCTTGAAGGTGCACCTTGTATATATAATGAACCTGAACTTACTGACCACTATATGCAAGTGTTGATGAAGGCGCTGAAGACCGGTCGAGTCCCAAGGACCAAATTCCTCGTGAAGGAATTGTTGTATGTGCCATGGACTATCTATCGCATCTTGACCAAGACTATGAGTCCAATCAAGGGCCACAACTCGAGTGAAGAAGAGGTCATCGGTATCATGAAGAATCTGCTATTTAACAATATTCATGGCGTTTCTGTCAACTACCATGATTTCTTCATGAGGACTCTGGCCAATGTTGCATTGTTTCCTTTTGAATTGAAGCCTTACGCCCACTAGATTATGAGATTCCTCAGATCAAGTTCTTCAATCAATTACATGGCTGACACACTCAACCATAGCAGCTACTTTCCCCCATTGAAGTCCTCAAACGGACATTTTCCTCAGCTGATGAAAAGGGCAAGGCCACTGTTGTTATTGATGAAGGCATTCGTCCATTGGATGGTCAATTCTGCAAAGCTGCATCTTACTCCACCAATGATGACTCTGCCACTCATGACTCTGCTGCAAATTCTTCAAAGCAAAATCCTCAAGGCACAACTCCAAGAGTGATGACTGATCGTGAGCTTCTCCTCAGTCCTCACCAGAAGGTCGATCATAGCCACAAATGGGTTAAGCATCAGTTTGGTTCTATTCTTCACAATATGACTGCTACACACAATGTAGTAAAAAAACCATTACTACCTCCATGAAGTCTTTGGTTGCACCTGGGCTGTTCTGTCACATCTTTATGGTGAAGAAGATCTGAAGCAAATAGGTCTCAAGCAAGACTTTGACTGGTCTCAACCACCAGCGAAGAAATTCAAGAAAGTCAAAGTTCATTCCTTGGTGGCTAGCTCATATTATTCATCGCGCGACACTGATGAGCATGAAGATTTGGACGACACTGTGGCAGGCCCTACTACAACAACCAACCCCAACAACGCTGGCGCTCCTCCCTCAACATGATATTCTTCAAGGGCGTTAGTTCTCATTTTTCGTCCCTTTTGGTCATTCGATGAAAAAGGGGGAGAAATTTGAGTTAGTCTTCAAGCAGGTCTATATATGGGTGTTTTTTTGCTAAGTTACAACTCTCGTTGATTTGGAAGGCTTTATTGATCGAGTTGTAATCTTAAACCCGATGGTGGTATGATACTTTTGCTATGTTCTTCTGCATGCTATTTCCTCATATATGTTAATGCACGCATGCTGAATTACATCAGTCACCATATTTCATCATGCATTTCAAATTCTTCATATCATATGTTAAATGCATGTATGAATTACAAGATATAGGGGGAGATCTCCATGATTCTACTCTTCAAATGTGCATTGCTTCAAAAGCAAATTCCTCACTATACACATCTTCAGGGGGAGTTCTTCCATATCTTGAAATCAAATTCCTAAATATCTGTATTTACACTTCATATGTTTATCCCTGTTGAAAACTTAACCTATATTGTCATCAATCACCAAAAGGGGGATATTGTTAGTGCATCTAGTGCCCCTTAGTGATTTTGGTGTATTGAAGACTTATAGGTTAAGGGACTGATGTGTTTGTGAGTGGACACAGGTCTATAAGTCTATGAGGAGTTTGATGTTTATAGAGAATTTCGACTCATAAAAATGAATGTCTTTGACTGAAGACTTTGGATTTCTGAAGACTTTCTGAAGACTTTCAAAGTGAAGAAATTGGTGTGACCATGAATACTTGATATTCATACGAGGATCATGAAGCGTGAAGACTTTTTTTTCGTAGTTTCATTTTCTCTTTCTTGAGTCATAGGAAACACCGTACTGTTAAAGGGGGTCGAGGAAAAACTAAGGAAAAGTTTCCAAGTGATGCTCATCTCAAATCTTATACCTACCATTCCTTTCGAGTGAAGCCATTGGAAATCTTATACAGCTCAGTAAATTTCTTCAGTGACAGAGACGAAGCTCTTCTGGTCTCGAAGGAATTTGTTCTGACTGAGGAGTTAGGAATTCACCAGTGCGGATTGCCTATAAGTGAGGAACATGATAGCCCGGAGGAATTTGAGTGTCAAATTTCCGACTGTTGCTGTGCTACACGCCAGCTATCCCAAAATATCTACCCACCGAATGGTCATATCATTGATGGGCATTTATGTCTTATCATGTCGGGCTGCTCCCTAGGCTATAAATAGCCGCCCCCTACAACCACTAGCTGGTTCGCTGCTCCAAGAGAAACTGACACTTGTCATTGAGAGCATCCCATCCTCCGAGGACTTTGAGCGAAAATCATCAAGTGAGGAAAACCCTAACTGTCGGTGTCAAAACCGGCGGATCTCGGGTAGGGGGTCCCGAACTGTGCGTCTAGGCGGATGGTAACAGGAGACAAGGGACACGATGTTTTTACCCAGGTTCGGGCCCTCACGATGGAGGTAAAACCCTACTCCTTCTTGATTGATAGTGATGATATGGGTAGTACAAGAGTAGATCTACCACGAGATCAAAGAGGCTAAACCCTAGAAGCTAGCCTATGGTACGATTGTTGTTCGTCCTACGGACTAAAACCCTCTGGTTTATATAGACACCGGAGAGGGCTAGGGTTACAGAGAGTCGGTTACAATGGCAGGAGATCTACATATCCGTATCGCCAAGCTTGCCTTCCACGCCAAGGAAAGTCCCATCCGGACACGGGACGGAGTCTTCAATCTTGTATCTTCATAGTCTTGGAGTCCGACCGCCGGTGATAGTTCGGCTATCCGGACACCCCCTAGTCCAAGACTCCCTCAGTAGCCCCTGAACCAAGCTTCAATGACGACGAGTCCGACGCGCATATTGTCTTCGACATTGCAAGGCGGGTTCCTCCTCCGAATACTTCATAGAAGATTTTGAACACTAGGATAGTGTCCAGCTCTGCAAAATAAGTTCCACATGCCACCATAGAGAGAATAATATTTACACAAGTGCAATCTGCTGACATATTCTGTGGCGTGACATCATACCAAGCCTTTATTCAAATCGTTTTTACTGTTCCACCTCAACACGTTTAGCGAAGCGGTTTCCTTGGCACGTCTTGTCAAAGCAGAGATCGTGTCCCCTTATTCCGGGAGTCTCATCAATATGGGCGTGGGTAACTCAACCATGCCCGTTGGCACGCCCCCTCTATCAAAGGCGAGTCCCAAACGGCACGGGGAGGGCTCTTGGTATTCAATCTCTTTATAACAAGACCAAGGCCTGCTCCTTTCTTTCAATCTTAATCGAATCCGCCCCTCGCTTCGAGTTCCAACACCCAAAGCTCCAGATTCAGGTGCTTCGGACCTTCAACAATGTCCGGCTCCGACCTGCAAGGCCGGTGGATGCCTTCCTCCGTCACGGAAGAAGACGTGCTAAAGCTGAGAGATGCCAGGTATCTTACTGGCGAAATTTCGCATAGGCTATCTGTCCAAGGGAAGGTTATTCCTACTCCTTAGCCTGGTGAGAGCGTGGTGTTCGTTTCTCACTTCCTTCAGGGTTTAGGCTTCCCGTCGGACCCCTTCATGAGGGGCTCATGTTTTACTATGGGCTGGAATTCCACGACATGGATCTGGAGTCCATCCTCCACATCTCATCCTTCATTGTCGTATGCAAAGCCTTCCTCCGCATTACCCCTCACTTTGGATTGTGGCTTAAGACCTTCAAAGTGGAGCTGAAGATGATCAAGGGGCGGCAGACAGAGTGCGGAGGGGCTGTTATAAGAAAAGATGTTGACACTCCATGGCCCGAGGGCTCTTTTCAAGAGGTTCTTTGTTTATGGCAACAGGAGTGGTTTTACATCACCGCTCCCAGGGGCACCAAATGGGTGGCGCCACCTACCTTCCGCCCAGGTCCTCCACAGCGGCTGGCATCATGGGTCAACAAAGGGCTCGACTGGGGACCGTCCAAGGACGTTCCTCTGTTGCAGGGCCGTATTCAAGACCTCCAAGAGAGAGAGATCAATCTGGTCGTAGTGGCGCAGGTCATGCTGATTCGGCGCCTTCTGCCCTACCAACGTCGCCTCCTCCGCCTGTGGGAATTTAATCCGGAGGGACCACGAGCTCTCCACCACTTCATGGGCGCGACGCTCGTGGAGATGTATAAACTATTCATCGGATCACAAGAGATGTGTTCGGACTTGATCGAGGATGCATGTCTAAGCTACAATCGCCCGGATACTCAAGTAAGTAGTCCTGTGCCCGGACGCGCTATCCGTACATTTATTATAAACTTTCCCTTTAAAGAGCTGCCCCTTGAAAAGGAGTGGATAGCGAAAGCAAAACTAATAAGGTGTCCGGCCCCCCTCCCTGAGACCACGCCGGATCCTGTGTTAACCAAGATGCTGAAGGCTGCGCCTTTGGAAGAGGGCAAAGGGGGGAACAAGGAAACTACTGCCTCCGCGAAGGAGGCTTTCAAATAAGGAGGGACCGAGAGTCCCTCCCTCCCGGGGGAGAAGAGGACCTCTTCTAAAGATCCGGAGGCCAAGGCCTCAAAGTGGGGAAGAAATCTTCACCAGGGGGTCCTACACCAGGAGAAGCCCCGGCCGCACTATTTCCACAAGGGAATCAACCCTCCAACGAGCCGTAAGTAGAAAGGGGAGTTTTGTAACAAGAAACATCCCTGTTTTTATTTCTGAAGATAACCGAAGTTTTACCTTGTAGTTCGGATCTCAGCCCTTCTCAGCAGAGCTCATCTTCGGGGGATCTTCGTCCGGAGATGATGGAGAGCGAAACTGTCACATCCCTAGCTTCTAGTGCTGCCTGGTGTTGCATTATGTTTAAAATTTTGAAACTTGAACTGAGGGAAATTGGAAGCCTCAAAACCCTAAATAAAAGAAGGGCAAAAACCCTAAAATCTCATTCATTTGTTCCAAAATGCTCTTCTTAAATGTTTGATAAATTTTGGCAAGGGTTCTGGTCCCAACCAAAATATTGAACATTTTTAAGGATTTATTTTTGGGACTTTGAATTTAATTCATTAGCTATTTGAATTTGAATTATATTCATATAATTAGAATATAATTTCAAATACCCCTGAAATATTTTATGAGCTTTTGGAAAAGTCCATCTAGCAAAATAAAAATATTCAGAGGAGTTTTTGGCATTGTTTGAATTATTTTAAATTCAAAACAGTGGCAAAAGATTAAATTAAAGAAAACAGAACAGAAATATAAAACAGAGCACATACCTGGCGACTTACCTGTGAAGCCCACCTGGTGGCCCAACAGGACCGGCCCAGCGCGGCCGAGCCCACCCTTTTTCCTGTCGTCTTCCTCCCCTCGCACCGAAGCAGCTCGGTGGCGAGCGCCGACGCCGCCCTGGCCACCTCCTGCTTGCCACCGAGGTGCCCCGACGCGTCTGGATACGCCCGTAGCCCCCTCTGTCTCTCCCCTCGCTCTCTGCTCTCTCTTGATCCCTTCCCCCACCTCTACTCTCTCTCTCGCGCAGCCCGAGCAGAGCTCATCGCCGCCGCTCGCCGTTGCCACACCCAGAGCCTCCCCCTCGACCCCTCGGCGTGCCCAGTAGCTCGGCTACCTCGCCCTCATCCTCTCTGCCGAGTCAAGCGACCTCGGACGCCCTGCATCGCCGTTATCGAGCCGTCTTCTTCATGCACGGCCGCCGGATGCCGCGCGCCGATTCGCCGTCTCCGACGCGTCCTCGAGCCCGCTGAACCGCTCTCCGGCCTCCCTGTGAGCTACCGCATCTTCCCCTTCTCATCCTTTTCCTGTTTGCGCACTCTAGCTAGCCCCACCACCTTGCCCGAGAATCCCTCGCTGCCGGCCATGGCGCCGTCGCGGCCACAGCCGTCGCCGCTTGCTTATGAGCCCGCCAACGCGCTCAGTGCATCCGAAGGAGCTCAAATCACCCAACTGCTGCTCCTCCCGTGCTCTGTGGCATGGTTTCCGTCGATAGCCGAACTCCGGCAGCCGCAAAAGAGCTCGCCGCCAGCAGCTCCGACCACCCCAGCTGCTGTCGCTTATCTCTTTAGATGTGCCTTCCTCCCAGGAACCCGTAGGAGCAAACCGCACGTCAAATGGTGCTCCGTAGCGAGCACACAGTGCACCTCCGCTGTCGGCCGTGGTCGTCGCCGGCGACACTCCGGTGGCTGGTGACATGGCGATGTCATTAAACGCTAATGACGCACTAACCAAACCCCTAGGCCACTGACTAATGGGCCCCACGCCCTAATTAACACAAATTACATCTTCTGTTTAATTTAACTAACCCCGGTGGGCCCACGCGTCGGTGTTAACTACGCTGACGTGGCCGTTGACTTGGTCCCACCTGTCAGTGAGCTAAGCAGCCCTGTGACACTGACGTGTGGCCCCCACACGTCAGGTTTGACCTGGACCCGCCCAGTTGACTCTGCTGACGTCACAGTGACGTGGTGCTGACGCCATAAATCATTTTCTGGATTTATTATTATTCAGGAAAATTCAGAAAATGCCCTAAACTTCAATAAATCATAGAAAATCAACCGTAAGTTAGAATGAGATAATTTATATATGAAAAATCATCAGAAAAATCCAATCTATCCATCTGTACCATTTTCATGCATGTTAGAACAACTTATGACCACTGTTTAGGACAATTCAGTTAAATGGCATTTAAATAATCACATATGGAGTTTGAATTTGAATCTTGTATTCAAACCAACTTCATTTAATCTGTTGCTAATTGCATTAGCTCAAAACACATTCATATTGCCATGTCATGAGCATGCATCATATTGTGCATTGCATTGATTGTATTTCTTCTTTGTTGGCGGTATCTGTTCCCTCCCGGTAGACGATGTTCCGACGTTGTGATCGTTGACACTGATGAAGACTCAATGTTATCTTCAGAAGTTCCAGGCAAGCAAAAACCCTTGTTCATTCCGATAAAATCCCACTCTCTCGCTCCTGCTCTCTTTTACTGCATTAGGACAACAACAACATATTTGTTACTTGTTGCGGTAGCTGAACCCCTTTATCCTTTGCATGACCTGTCATTGCCACAGTAAATAGATGAAACCCACTAGCATGAGTAGGAGTTGTTTGAGCCCTGATGTGCCTACTCATTCATGCTTGTTCGTCATGCCTGCTACTGCTTAGAGTTGAGTCAGGTCTGATTCATCGGGGATGAATCAGAGGTGTGTGAACATGTCCTACTGTGTGTGAGCTAAGTGTGTGAACACGATTTGGTAAAGGTAGCGGTGAGAGGCCATGTAGGAGTACATGGTGGGTTGTCTCATCGCCGCCGTCCTCAGGAACTGAGTTCTGTGTTTGTGATCCATGAACAGCTACTACCACACATTGGGATCCTTAATTGACTCTCTCGACTTATTAATCAACATGATCTCTGTCCAGGAGTTGCAACTAGTTTCTAGTGTTTGTAGGTAGTGTTAGTAGTCTACCAAGTGGCGCCCGGTACAGGTGGGCTTGGGACAGACTAGGCACAGTGGCATGGTGTACCAAGTGGCACCCGGATGGTGGGCTTGGGAACCCTGCTCACATCGTTTGGGGCCGTGAGCGACACCCCGGCCGGATCTCCTTGTAGATGGAACCCGAATAGGCGATAAACCTGGACTAGAGACTTGTTCGGTTAGTCAGGTCGTGGCCGACTCCCTCGCCCGGCTTCCGCTTGAAGGTTGCCGAGGTACATGACGTGTACAGGGCGATAAGTGGCGGGAGCGTGTGTGAAGAAGTACACCCCTGCAGGGTTATCATTATCTATTCGAATAGCCGGATTCCTCGGATATGGAAACTTGGACCACTTGCATAGTTCATAGACAAGTGAAAGTGGATACTCTAAAATACGCAAGATAAGCGTGAGTGCTATGGCTGGCGTTCTCGTAGGGAGACGGGAGCGGATCCATAGTGGTGTATTGATATGGTGAATATGTGGACTCGTGTGCGCCACCTCAAAAGAGTTATTTGCAGTCGTAGTTCAGGATAGCCGCTGAGTCAAAGCTGGCTTGCTGCAGCTAAACTCCACCACCCCCTTTGTTGATAATGATGCATATGTAGTTAGTTCTGATGTAAGTCTTGCTGGGTACATTTGTACTCACGTTTGCCTATTTTATGTTTTTGCAGAGAGACTTCAGTCTCGCTAGTAGTTCCGCTTGGGCTTCGACGTTTAGCTTGTTACCTCAGCTACGATCTTGTGCCCTCGGCAGGATCTGGTAGATAGTCAGGCTTCTCAGCCTTTTTCATTTATAGTTGTCTGTACTCAGACATGTTAAGCTTCCGCATGTGCTTTGACTTGTATGCTTTGATTGTTGGGTCATGAGACCCATGTTTGTAATATCTCGCTCCTCGGACCCTATTGAATAAATACTTGAGTTGTAGAGTCATGTTGTGATGCCATGTTGTATTTGCACATATCGAGCATATTGTGTGTATGTTATTGAAATGCTTGGTATGTGTGGGATCTGACTATCTAGTTGTTTATCCTTAGTAGCCTCTCTTACCGGGAAATGTCTCCTAGTGTTTCCACTGAGCCATGGTAGCTTGCTACTGCTCTAGAACACTTAGGCTGGCCGACATGTGTCCTTCTTCGTTCCTGTGTCTGTCCCTTCGGGGAAATGTCACGCGATGAATACCGGAGTCCTGTTAGCCCGCTACAGCCCGGTTCACCGGAGTCCTGCTAGCCCAGTGCTACAGCCTGGATTCACTCGCTGATGACTGACACGTTCGATGCTGGGTCATGGATGCCTGTCCCTGTAAGTTAGTGCCACTTTGGGTTCAAGACTAGCCATGTCAGCCCGGGTTCTTTGTCATATGGATGCTAGCGACACTATCATATACGTGAGCCAAAAGGCGCAAACGGTCCCGGGCCAGGTAAGGTGGCACCCGTGGGAATACCATGCGTGAGGCCGCAAAGTGATATGATGTGTTACATGCTAGATCGGTGTGACTTAGGATCGGGGTCCTGACAGCGTTGGTATCAGAGCTTGACTGCCTGTAGGATTACCAAGCCAAACTGGTCAAAGTTGAGTCTAGAAATTCTTTAGTTATATAAGGGAATTGATTGTGGGATGGAACGTAAGGCTCTTTTTACTCCTTATACCTTATGCCTTCTGATCTGAGTCATCCTCTTCTCTTCTACGGGGACTAAGAACTAGGCTTTCTTTTCTTTCTATCAGGATCACGTGTTACTAACCCGTAGACTTATAAGATTGTTGGATTCAAGCCTCTGTTCAGTCTCTACTACCTCCGTACGTTAACTGTTGATCTCGAAACCTTGATATTGTGCTTCTGAGTGGTTATGCCACCATTTTTGTGAATGTCTCAAATCTTTTTTGAGCATTTACAGCCGTTATGTTGTCCGAGTCATCCCAGGTTTCTAAATAGTCTGATGCATTTGCAAAATTCTTTCCCCCTGGTTTCGATGTTCCTTTATGCCAGCTCAATCACACTAATTGTTGAGTTGAGGTATTCCATTGCCTTGACATTTATGTTGGAGTTATTATTATGACCCTAGGTGTCTCAGGGAATTATCTAGTGGTCTAGCCATGATTTGTGTCCTAGTGTGATGATTCTGGCCTTTATTCTCGAAAGCATTCCGTGATGCTACTTAGTAGTAGGTATTCTACCCCTGGGTTTTGAACCCGAGATTCACTCTACTTACTTCATGTTGACAGTGTTTGCTAGTTCCTTTAGGATATTAGTAACCTTTGCGATAGTCCTTGAAGTCTGTGGTATCTTCTTCTTCCAAATACCATGAACTACTTATGGCAGAAGTTCCTCGTTGAACTGAAATATCACAACAGGAGTGCTCTCGATGGGTTCTCCATACTATATTGTGGCTCTGCCAGTTCTACCTTTCTGCATGGGTTATCCGGAAGAAATATGTTGAATTTCATTCGACATGCTAAACCATGCATCCACAACTCGGAAAATCGTATGTTCCTTTGAGTTGTCCCTCTTTACTTGTCTTCTAACCCTCGTCTATCAGTTGATAGTCAAGATTATGTGTGCATTTGTTCATCGATGCCTATTACTCTTGTGGTCTGTCCAGCCATTCTATTCCGGAATGACTAGGAGAAACAAACTCCAGTACCTCATCCATATCTAGGATTGGGTCAAAGCAATTGTGCTTCGCAGATCAAATTGCTAATTCAGCTTTTGTTCTGCTCTACCTTGGAGTATTACCATCTTTTCATCGGGAATGTTATAGGAATTGCACACCACCCTATGAACTCTTGGTACAGTGATACTTCTTGCCATCATTGCTCATTCCTCGGTTCTTGTGTTATTGTAACCGGAATGTCGACAAGTGAATCGTGATGTGTGAAATCAATACTCCTAGCAACCTTGTTGCTTGGTAGTAAATGGACAATATTCTCATTCTTAGCATGTTGGTTATTGAATCACCATTCTAAGATAGATTGTGCTACCTAGTCCTTATTTCCTGGTGCACTCTTTGATTGATGAGTTAGGATTTTGTCAAGTCCTCGCTCATTTGATCATATCATCTTGCCCTGAAAAGCAAGATTGTTCTCGAGCTTAGTAACATACCGGTGGTTCATGATATTCCGAATTTCTTCTCGGAAGTATCACCAGGTTGTCGCCTGACCGCTATGTTGAGCTCGTGATCAAGTTGGTTTATTCCTGTAAACCACCTTTTCTCCAAGAACTCGTGTTGGATACCTCTGAGCTAGTTGGTTAAGCTAAACGACAACTTGGAGAGTTGGAAGATAAAAGCTTACCTAACCTAGTTCTTTTCAAAGGGATATCCTGGTATTGGTGTGTTTTCAAGAAAGATGATATCTTCATTGGTTGGTCCCTGTGATCAGTTGCTAGACCTATTGTCTTATCAATCCTTTGATTTGAGTGTGGGCTATCGTCAAATCAAGTCAGAACCAACGATGCTCATAATGTTGTCTTACTCATGGTTTTCCTCGAGCATACACCATTATATTCTTTGGTCTGACCAATGCTATCACCGTGTTCACTTAACTATGGAAATCCTCTTATATGGAAACCTGGATGAATTGTTGTGGAGTCCATTGACAACATCCTTATCTCCTCCATGATTTTGTTGAACATTAAGCTAGTGTAGGAAACTTGTATAAGCATTTTCTTCATGCCCTGTTCATGAAGTGTATGTTGGATGAAAGAAGTGACTTCCTTTGATTCACGTGCATTTGATGTAAGTTGCCGCCGTGAATTCGAGAAAGTTTGTTTTTGCTCCTCTGGAATCATCCCAAGTTGGTCATGCATATGTGCGAAGTATTCTATGGTTTGGTAGGTTGGCCGCCTCCATTCTATATGCTTTCCTAGCGCACCAAGCCACCGATTGACTTGTTCTAGGTAAAGAAGTCTAATTTAAGTGCACAATACTTCAATATCCTCGATGATGGTTTCCCCCCAGAACTCGGTAGTGTTTTATTATAAGACTACCATGTGGTCATGCTTGTCTGGGACAACATGTTCACATGTGTGTAGCAGAACCAGCTCATGTTTGTAGCTTACTATCGTAGTTCATTTCCCGAGAATCTCGCAACGTCATCTCGTCGAATTGTGTTGCAAACTTTCTTTTTCTCCCTAGACTCGATGAGTCTGGAATATCCTGACACCAACCAGATCTGAATCTCAGGCAGATATAATGGTTGGAACATTTCCCAAGAACTATAATACTGATCCCTCGATAACCGGTAAAGTGGATGTCATGGCCAACACACCCAACCGGAAGACCTATTATTGTAGTATCTTGTTTGAAGAAGTTGGCCACCTCCCCATAAGGATTTTGCAGGATTTACCTCCATAGTTATTCCTTATGGATTTTTGTGCTCCCGAAGTCCGACCTTTTACTCGATGTTCTAGATATCAAACCATAATTACCTATGGATTACGCTAGCACATCAAGGAGAACATTAGAAGCGGAGTGCTAAATGTCTCTCGGTCGATCATCCAGATTTTGCTTCCTTGGCCTCGCTAAGGTGAAATCTGAGAAAGTGTTATCTTCCTTTGTGTCTGTATCATCCATCATTAGCCATCATGGTAGTATGTTGTGTTGCCAGGATCCCTGACACGGATATTGGTAAAACCTTGATGAATATGGAAATGCTCAAGTTCTTGAGAGCACGCACAAGCGCTAGGTGTTATCATCAGCACTACCTGGGTTTGCTCTCAGTTTCCTCGGCAATGCTATGACCTTTTCAAACAGTGAATTCACTCTCTGTTGTTGGGTTCTTCCCTAGTTACCAGAATCATTCCCAGTATTTGCATTTTGTTCCCAGCTTGCACCGCTAATGTGCCATTCTACCATGGGTCTCATCCATTTCCGGTGATAAGAAAATTCATCCATTACGTTGTCTTCAACAAGGTAATCCACATCATCCAAGTCTGAGTATGCCATTCTACCGAACCCCTCCAAATGATCACTCAAGAATTGCCTTAGGCTGGTATAAAGAGTTTCAATGATCTCGGAATCAAAAGTAATTCTTTTTGCCACCTAAGGGGGTATATCTACGAGTCACCATCCCTAAAGTGTCTTGTTGTGGTATCATGGCAACTCAACTCCTCGCTACATTGACAACCGATCACCACATTCTTAAGTCTGGAATTGTTGTCTACTTAGTGAGCCCTCGTCATCTGTCTCACTCCATTTCTTCAGATGTATGCTTCGTGTCTCAGCTCAAGAGATGTTGCTATGACTCACCTTGTGAGCTGATCCTAACTTGATTGATCTTCGAGAAGATCGATTCTTCCAGAGTTCTCCTTTTCCTCTTGCTGTCATGCTAGTTGGAGTTCTCAGAGCTAGACGACAAGACAAAGATGGTGATTGAATCAACATTCATTTGAAGTGCAACCTGGATCGTGAAGATTATACTAGTTTGCGTTTCCCCTTCATCTTACCCTACGCTTGAATCTCGAGACGAGATTCTTGTTTAGTGGGAGCGAAACTGTCACATCCCTAGCTTCTGGTGCTGCCTGGTGTAGCATCATGTTTAAACTTTTGAAACTTGAACTGAGGGAAATTGGAAGCCTCAAAACCCTAAATAAAAGAAGGGCAAAAACCCTAAAATCTCATTCATTTGTTCCAAAATGCTCTTCTTAAATGTTTGATAAATTTTGGCAAGGGTTCTGGTCCCAACCAAAATATTGAACATTTTTAAGGATTTATTTTTGGGACTTTGAATTTAATTCATTAGCTATTTGAATTTGAATTATATTCATATAATTAGAATATAATTTCAAATACCCCTGAAATATTTTATGAGCTTTTGGAAAAGTCCATCTAGCAAAATAAAAATATTCAGAGGAGTTTTTGGCATTGTTTGAATTATTTTAAATTCAAAATAGTGGCAAAAGATTAAATAAAAGAAAACAGAACAGAAATATAAAACAGAGCACATACCTGGCAACTTACCTGTGAAGCCCACCTGGTGGCCCAACAGGACCGGCCCAGCGCGGCCCAGCCCACCCTTTTTCCTGTCGTCTTCCTCCCCTCGCACCGAAGCAGCTCGGTGGCGAGCACCGACGCCGCCCTGGCCACCTCCTGCTTGCCACCGAGGCGCCCCGACGCGTCTGGATACGCCCGTAGCCCCCTCTGTCTCTCCCCTCGCTCTCTGCTCTCTCTCGATCCCTTCCCCCTCCTCAGCTCTCTCTCTCGCGCAGCCCGAGCAGAGCTCATCGCCACCGCTCGCTGTTGCCACACCCAGAGCCTCCCCCTCGACCCCTCGGCGTGCCCAGTAGCTCGGCTACCTCGCCCTCATCCTCTCCGCCGAGTCAAGCGACCTCGGACGCCCTGCATCGCGGTCATCGAGCCGTCTTCTTCACGCACGGCCGCCGAATGCTGCGCGCCGATTCGCCGTCTCCGACGCGTCCCCGAGCCCGCTGAACTGCTCTCCGGCCTCCCTGTGAGCTACCGCATCTTCCCCTTCTCATCCTTTTCCTGTTTGCGCACTCTAGCTAGCCCCACCACCTTGCCCGAGAATCCCTCGCCGCCGGCCATGGCGCCGTCGCGGCCACAGCCGTCGCCGCTTGCTTATGAGCCCTCCAACGCGCTCAGTGCATCCGAAGGAGCTCAAATCACCCAACTGCTGCTCCTCCCGTGCTCTGTGGCATGGTTTCCGTCGATAGCCGAACTCCGGCAGCCGCAAAAGAGCTCGCCGCCGGCAGCTCCGGCCACCCCAGCTGCTGTCGCTTATCTCTTTAGATGCGCCTTCCTCCCAGGAACCCGTAGGAGCAAACCGCACGTCAAATGGTGCTCCGTAGCGAGCGCACGGTGCACCTCCGCTGTCGGTCGTGGTCGTCGCCGGCGACACTCCGGTGGCTGGTGACGTGGCGACGTCATTAAACGCTAATGACGCACTAACCAACCCCCTAGGCCACTGACTAATGGGCCCCACGCCCTAATTAACACAAATTACATCTTCTGTTTAATTTAACTAACCCCGGTGGGCCCACGCGTGGGTGTTAACTACGCTGACGTGGCCGTTGACTTGGTCCCACCTGTCAGTGAGCTAAGCAGCCCTGTGACACTGACGTGTGGCCCCCACACGTCAGGTTTGACCTGGACCCGCCCAGTTGACTCTGCTGACGTCACAGTGACGTGGTGCTGACGCCATAAATCATTTTCTGGATTTATTATTATTCAGGAAAATTCAGAAAATGCCCTAAACTTCAATAAATCATAGAAAATCAACCGTAAGTCAGAATGAGATAATTTATATATGAAAAATCATCAGAAAAATCCAATCTATCCATCTGTACCATTTTCATGCATGTTAGAACAACTTATGACCACTGTTTAGGACAATTTAGTTAAATGGCATTTAAATAATCACATATGGAGTTTGAATTTGAATCTTGTATTCAAACCAACTTCATTTAATCTGTTGCTAATTGCATTAGCTCAAAACACATTCATATTGCCATGTCATGAGCATGCATCATATTGTGCATTGCATTGATTGTATTTCTTCTTTGTTGCTGGTATCTGTTCCCTCCCGGTAGACGATGTTCCGATGTTGTGATCGTTGACACTGATGAAGACTCAATGTTATCTTCAGAAGTGCCAGGCAAGCAAAACTCCTTGTTCATTCCGATAAAGTCCCACTCTCTCGCTCCTGCTCTCTTTTACTGCATTAGGACAACAACGACATATTTGTTACTTGCTGCGGTAGCTGAACCCCTTTATCCTTTGCATGACCTGTCATTGCCACAGTAAATAGATGAAACCCACTAGCATGAGTAGGAGTTGTTTGAGCCCTGATGTGCCTACTCATTCATGCTTGTTCGTCATGCCTGCTACTGCTTAGAGTTGAGTCAGGTCTGATTCATCGGGGATGAATCAGAGGTGTGTGAACATGTCCTACTGTGTGTGAGCTAAGTGTGTGAACACGATTTGGTAAAGGTAGCGGTGAGAGGCCATGTAGGAGTACATGGTGGGTTGTCTCATCGCCGCCGTCCTCAGGAACTGAGTTCTGTGTTTCTGATCCATGAACATCTACTACCACACATTGGGATCCTTAATTGACTCTCTCGACTTATTAATCAACATGATCTCTGTCCAGGAGTTGCAACTAGTTTCTGGTGTTTGTAGGTAGTGTTAGTAGTCTACCAAGTGGCACCCGATACAGGTGGGCTTGGGACAGACTAGGCACAGTGGCACGGTGTACCAAGTGGCACCCGGATGGTGGGCTTGGGAACCCTTCTCACATCCTTTGGGGCCGTGAGCGACACCCCGGCCGGATCTCCTTGCGGATGGAACCTGAATAGGCGATAAACCTGGACTAGAGACTTGTTCGGTTAGTCAGGTCGTGGCCGACTCCCTCGCCCGGCTTCCGCTTGAAGGTTGCCAGGTACATGACGTGTATAGGGCGATAAGTGGCGGGAGCGTGTGTGAAGAAGTACACCCCTGCAGGGTTATCATTATCTATTCGAATAGCCGGATTCCTCGGATATGGAAACTTGGACCCCTTGCATAGTTCATAGACAAGTGAAAGTGGATACTCTAAAATACGCAAGATAAGCGTGAGTGCTATGGATGGCGTTCTCGTAGGGAGACGGGAGCGGATCCATAGTGGTGTATTGATATGGTGAACATGTGGACTCGTGTGCGCCACCTCAAAAGAGTTATTTGCAGTCGTAGTTCAGGATAGCCGCCGAGTCAAAGCTGGCTTGCTGCAGTTAAACTCCACCACCCCCTTTGTTGATAATGATGCATATGTAGTTAGTTCTGATGTAAGTCTTGCTGGGTACATTTGTACTCACGTTTGCCTATTTTATGTTTTTGCAGAGAGACTTCAGTCTCGCTAGTAGTTCCGCTTGGGCTTCGACGTTTAGCTTGTTACCTCAGCTACGATCTTGTGCCCTCGGCAGGATCTGGTAGATAGTCAGGCTTCTCAGCCTTTTTCATTTATAGTTGTCTATACTGAGACATGTTAAGCTTCCGCATGTGCTTTGACTTGTATGCTCTGATTGTTGGGTCATCAGACCCATGTTTGTAATATCTCGCTCCTCGGAGCCTATTGAATAAATACTTGAGTTGTAGAGTCATGTTGTGATGCCATGTTGTATTTGCACATATCGAGCATATTGTGTGTATGTTTTTGAAATGCTTGGTATGTGTGGGATCTGACTATCTAGTTGTTTATCCTTAGTAGCCTCTCTTACCGGGAAATGTCTCCTAGTGTTTCCACTGAGCCATGGTAGCTTGCTACTGCTCCGGAACACTTAGGCTGGCCGGCATGTGTCCTTCTTCGTTCCTGTGTCTGTCCCTTCGGGGAAATGTCACGTGATGAATACCGGAGTCCTGTTAGCCCGCTACAGCCCGGTTCACCGGAGTCCTGCTAGCCCAGTGCTACAGCCTGGATTCACTCGCTGATGACCGACACGTTCGATGCTGGGTCATGGATGCCTGTCCCTGCAAGTTAGTTCCACTTTGGGTTCACGACTAGCCATGTCAGCCCGGGTTTTTTGTCATATGGATGCTAGCGACACTATCATATACGTGAGCCAAAAGGCGCAAACGGTCCCGGGCCAGGTAAGGTGGCACTAGTGGGAATACCGTGCGTGAGGCCGCAAAGTGATATGATGTGTTACATGCTAGATCGGTGTGACTTAGGATCGGGGTCCTGACAGAAACGCCTCCATCTGCCATACCGTCATATGGGGCGGACGACCCTAAGGTGTCGTCGCGGAGGGTTTCCCCGAGACCGGCGGGGCCGGAAGGTCCGGCACCAACTGGTGTACGGTCGGAGGAGCTGAAGGATCTGCTGGGGTGAGCGTCTATCTCAGAAGATCACCGCGCATTAATGGGTATGGTGATTGAAAGGATTTCATCCGTTGAGTGCGGATTGCATGAAGCCGTCAGAAGTTTACTGACGGGGTTTGAGGTACGTGAAAATGACATGCCTTCTGACAGTTTTGCATATAGAATGCGCTCCGTATAGATAGTAGCCCCTGAGACTCGGTACGTTATCGAAAGTGACAGCGCGCCGAGGATCATAATCTCAGTTTTTAAGATGTCGCCTGTCCTATGTAGGTGGTGGAGCGTCCGGTGGCCAGCCGGACTGATCAATTTGCCGAACTAAAGTGGCAACTTGACATGGCGGATGCGGACATCGCACTTGTCAATAAGCGGCTAGACGAGTCACAAGGTATGCAACTTCTCCACGGATGCCTGGTAAGGGAGCTTGATGCCCATGCCTTACAACATGTATGCTTTATGCAGATGGTGTCGTTGCTATGGAGAACCTTCGGGCGGAGCTAGCTCGAGTCAAGTAGCAAGCCAGAAAAAGTGATGCAGCTGCCTTGAGGGCGACCAAGGAGCTGAGAGCCGAACAGGCTGCTCACTTCCGAAGCAGGGAGGAAATGGCCGAGATGGCCGGGAAGTTAAAGAATGCTACCGACCGCTGCGAGTTTCTTGAAAAAGAACACCGAGCGGAGCAAGAGGACCTGAATAAGGCCACCGCCGAAGCCAAGGATGCCCGCTCCGTGATGAGAGCTATAAAGGAGGAGCTACGTCAAGCCGGGGATATCGCAGCTGGAAAGCCCTTTCTGCTGCGGAGGAAGTTCACGGATCCGAAGTACGCTCAGTTGGGCCAGCTGTGGGGTGCGGAGGATGCTTATCTGGATTTGGCGGCGAGTGCCGCAGACGCGGTCACACACTTCCGAGGCCAAAAGGGTCATGGAATGGAAGAGCTTTTTTGGTCGCAGTTCCATAGTCCAGAGCGTCCACTTTCATTGACTGATCGTTTGGCCGAATGGGCTGAGCTGAATAGGTTGTCCGGACTTGCCATGAAGGATGTCGTGACTCTTTTGTGGCCAAAAAGGCCCGAGCCGAAGAGTTATTTTGGCTTGGTGCAGCAGCTCCTTGGTGCGGTGCCGCATATAGATGCAATGAAGCGGTCGGCATGCATAGAGGGTGCGCGGATGGCTCTTGCCCATGTCGAAACATACTGGGCAGAGATGAAGGCCACCGACGTTGCATCCCAGGATTCGGACAGAAGCCGAGTACCTGCCGAGTACTATTTTGAGGAAGTCCTGCAGGGCGCACGTTTGATAGAGGCGCAGTGCTTGAAGGATATTATGTTCAAATGACATGTATGATTTGTGAAACCATGTTTCAATATAATATAAGGGCTTTTTATACTTGTGCGTTCAAGTATTGAAATACCTCCTGTGCGGCCATTAATGTATATGTGTATATAACCTGAAAGATGGCAGTCTTTGGCTTTAGCCCCCATGCACATAGTGCGGGGGTGTTTGCAAAAAAAGCACATTTCCACACTTAATCCAACGTCTTGGTCCTGTGAAGGAGGTGATAGCGTAGCAAACTAGGCAACTGGACTATAATGCTTTATCACTTTCACTTAGCCACGGGAGTTCGATGGTGGGGCTACTATATAGCCCCTAGGGGCACCGCGCTCTCCGAATTCGGGGCGCGTATGTGCCTGACCAGGAAACGGTCCTTCGTTAAAGCGGAGGAATTCTAAACATTCCGGTAGAAATCGAGTGGTTGACCAGTCTCACGCTGTATCATGACAGTCAATTTTTGGCTTGCTCTACTGAGGTGCTCACCAGGCCGAACCGGGGCACAATCCCAGTAGTTATCCTGGTGCCGCGTTAGCCGATAGAGCGGAACGTAAGGCAGCAAAACACAGGAGCCGGGCAAACCCAACATTTGACCAAAGACATGATTCGGAGCTGATGCATATAAGGCCTAACTCGAGACGCCGAACACTCCCTAAGGTATTCGGTGTTTATGAAAACGGGCAGAACAATGCCCTAAGCCCCTAGTGTCCAGGTACGCGCAAAAATTTCTGACGCGGTCGATGCCAAAACGCCAGCCTCCTCCTCGGTTATAGCAACAAACCGGGGGATGTGTATCAACAAGAGACAGTAAAAAAGGCAGGGTCTTAATCTGAAAAGAATCCTTGCAACGGGTCCCTACTGCACATCTGCGCCTGTGTCTCCGTTGTGCCGTATCTTGGATGGGTGTAGCACGGTGTTCATCTGTAAAACAGAAGAACTAGTTGAAAAAGAAAGGATCGTGCGAAAAATGTATTTTAAAATAAACAGAAAATGAATAAAATTGAGCTTTATTTTCTCTTGTTGTACGTGCGTGGAGCCCCTTGTTTATTTATACCGGACTCGCCTAACCGTGTCCGGGGTCTGAATCACCTGTTTAGGTGCTTTGATTAGCAAAGCCAGATTAGTGTGTGGCTGTCAAGGCAGTCTCCACTAGTATAAAAACATCAATTAGTCCCGGTTCGTAAGGGCCTTTAGTCCCGGTTCATGAACCGGGACTAATGGGTCGTTACAAATACCTCCACCCATTAGTCCCGGTTCAAACACGAACCGGGACCAATGTGCCTCCACGTGGCCGGTCCGCCGAGCCCAGTCAGGGGGGCCTTTGGTCCCGGTTGGTGGCACCAACCGGGACCAAAAGTCGATGTTTTTTACAAAAGTGGCTGCTTTAGGGATTTTGGGGGTTATTGTAAGGTTGTTATTAGCTAGCTAATAGAGAGAAGTGTCCTCTCTATTATCTTCGTCCTTGGTTTATCAACGCTGCTGCTATATGTTCATTTCACCCGCTGATATAACATGCTCATGCATGCTCGCATCATACATCATCATATATAATAACAAGTCCTATGCATCATCATACAACTTCTACTCGTTATTAATAATAAGTCATACGATCATCATCCTCATAGTCATCGAACCCAACCCTACATAATTGTTCTTAGCACATGATCATCAGTATCAGGTAGGACCTAAACACCGTTAAGGTAAAATAGCATAAAACAATATAGACCCTGACTCTCCATTATGAAGAATGGCGATCATCCTGTCTCCAATTATTGCCCTTCGCTGCTTGTTGCTTCCAAGAAGCTCCTTACGACTGTCCATACATTTTTTCCATTCTTTGATTGTTATGTCTCCACTTCTTTTAGAAACCCGGTATGGACAGTTGAGATTCGTAGGATGACCTGGTTGTATGTTCAAAACATGAAGGCTACCATGCGTATACATCAGATGAGGCACACAATCATTCGGGATTATCTGTTGAAAAACATAGTAATAACTTCGTAGTTAGCAATGATGTACTATAGTTTTAGAAGTGTGCAAAAAGATGCACGGATGTTGTAATATAGTAAAAAATAATCTTACCAGGGTATCTCCATGGTAGTTACCGTAGTTCAACACGTGCACTAGTGGCACGTATTGACCATAATGTTGAGGAGTTTGATTGTAGATATTGTAATTCTCAAGATCAGTACAAAATGCGACCAGATGATTTTTCTCCTGATAAGTTAATTTGGAGCCTTCGGTGTAGTAGGTTCTGTCTACCATCTTCCGCACATTCTTTGAAGAATGAAAATAAGCTATCAATGGAGATAAGTTGTCAACTATTTTGAAATAAACAATATAAATTACTTAATAACTATGTTAAGCTCACATGGGGGAAGAATTGGAGGTGTATCCACAAGGACCCTAATCGAAGGTCTCTCTTGCTCGATTGTAGGATCACCAAGATCCATGGTGACAAGCATACCCTCATCAAGACCATACATCTTGCAAAGTGCTTCCCAATTTTTGCAACCAAAATGGGTTACACTCTGAGCATTGTACAGCTTTACTTGAAAATCCACACCATGATTGGTACTTAGGATAATTTTTTTGGTTTCGAAACTTTCATGATCTTCAAAACCCATCCTCTCCAAGACATAGCGTCTTGCAAAGCATGGGATAAGCTAGTCAAATTGGAAAAGATGAAAAATATTGTCATGATTAAAATAGTTGAAGTCATGATTAATTACGAAAAAAACTATTGTCGTCGGTTGCGTACCGTATGAACATCGAAGGTCTCCTCGAGCTTAATGCTGAAGCGACGATCTTCGTCCAGCTCAATGAACCTGTCGCAGATACCTCGATCGTCGTGGTACCAGTCGCACTCCCCCGGGCGGTTTTCATCGTCCGAGTACGACATTTCCGGCCTATGTTCATAATTCAAATATTAAACTAGATTATTAGTCACAGGTTGACTATCGGTGATGTACGTAGCTCCTCCTTTCATTCCCGAGTGCATTACTACACCAAATTGTCTAGCACACGGGAATGAAGGAGAACCTATCCAATATGAGTATTCAATATGCAAAACCAAATCATAAAATAAGCAAAACCAAATCATAAAATAAAGTAGTATTCAAATTAGCATGCATTCAATAATTATAAGCAAAAGTACATCATCCCTTGGTCTTGGTACATCGTCGAATATTATCACTAATATAGCATCACTAATACAACTAGAACCGTAGCGCCCGACGGGTATCGACGCGGGCAGTGGACAACCAAAGATAATGAACCATCACAGGATCATAGCTCCAGTGAGATCCCTGAAGAACCTGCCAGGTATTGTCGAACTGCCCTCCAATGCAACCATGTAGCGACGGACGTGCTCGTCCTCCTCGCTGACACAGTGACGTACCACCTCCGCGGTGTCCGGAAGCCTCGGCACCGTCACTGGCCCATGCGACCGCCACCAAACAAGGATCGGGTCAACAACGGGCTGCCTCCTCACCAACCTACGTCCCCCGGAAGGTAGCACCTCCCAATACCAGCCCGGCGGAGCCCAGTCCCGAACATGGCCCTGATCAAGCAAGCCTCCACCGCCGAGTCGACGACGACGAGGATGCGGGATAGGCATCGCCGACGTCGATGCAGGAACTACTTCTATATATAGTTAAATAAAGTAGTTTTATTAATTAAATCAACCAGCTAGTTCAACTACTAAACGCTTACTATAAATAAATAAAGTAGTACTTACTAAAAACAAACTACTTCTATATATAGTAAAATAAAGTAGTTTATTAAATCAACTAGCTAGTTCAACTATATATGAAGCACTTACTATAAATAAAATAAAGTAGTACTTATTAAAAATAAACTAGTATTTTTCTAACTAATTATATTAAACACTTTCTCTTCTTATTTTTTTCCTTTTTCTAAATACTATGAACAAAAAAATCATTAAAATTCTATAAACAAAATTACAACAGAAAAAAATCATAAAGATTCTATGAACAGAAAAAAATCATAAAAATTTGACATATTCGATCCTTGCATATATATGAACATACAAACATGCATATTCAACAATAATATCACCCAAAAAATCTATTAACAGAAAAAAATATAACACAATATGAACAAATTAATTACACAATATGAAAAAAAATCTATGAACTACACATCTAAATTACACAATATGAACTACATATCTAAATTACACCACATCTAATCTAACAAATAAATCTAACATAATATGGACAAAAAAAATCTACTAACAGAAAAAATATGAACTACATATCTAAATTACTACAAATCTACTAACAAAAAAATCTACTAACAAAAAAAATCTAAATTAATTACACAATCTACTAACAAAAATATGAACCAGATCTAATCTAAAAAAATCTAATAACAAAATAATCTACTAACAGAAAAAAAATCTAACATAATATGAACAAATTAATTACACAATCTAAATTACACAATATGAACTACATATCTAAATTACTACAAATCTAATCTAACAAATAAATCTATGAACTATACAAAAAATCTAAAAAAAATCTAACAAAAATAAAATAAAGTTGCTCACGGCCGGCGACGGCGAGACGGCGACGGCGAGGTGCAGCAGGGCGGGCGGCGATGTCGGGGCAGGGCGGCGATGGCGCGGCAGCGGGACGGGGCTGCGACGGCGCGCGTCGGGGCGGCAAGGGACGGCGTCGGGGCGGGCGGCGACGGCGTCGGGGCGGGGCGGCGACGGCGTCGGGGCGGGGCGGCGACGGCGTCGGGGCGGGCGGCGACAGCGTCGGGGCGGCGACGGCGTCGGGGCGGGGCGGGGCGGCGACGGCGAGGTGGCGGCAGGGGACGGTGTCGGGGCGTCGGAGAAATCGAAGTCGGGGCGGGGCGGCAGGGCTATTTATATAGCAGAGGCTTTGGTCCCGGTTCGTGCCGCAAACCGGGACCAATGCCCACCTTTTGTCCTGGTTTGAGCCACCAACTGGGACCAAAGGCCTCTTTTCGGCAGCCCAAAGGGTGGGAAACGAAGACCTTTGGTCCCGGTTGGTGGCTCCAACCGGGACAAAAGGGGCGCATTGGTACCGGTTGATGGCACCAACCGGTACCAAAGAGGGGCATTGGTACCGGTTTGCGCCACCAACCGGTACCAATGGACCTGTCTAATTTTTTATTTTCTGCTGCTGTTTTTTAGTTGATTCTTTCTGCAGCTGTTTTTTTAGTCCCACCTCGCCAAGCGAGAGGCACTCGCAGCTGTTTATAAGCCCTGAGTGCAGAGACGATGAAGAAGAGGCTCAATGCTCACCTACACGTTGGTTAGCTTCAAGCCTTGAGGAATAGGGTAGACTGCACAGAGCTATGTGCAGTGCAGTTGACACTATTCCGAAAGGCTTGAAGGAAATTAACGAGCATTGCGCCTCTTTTTTATTTTTAATGACTTATTTTTATTAGTTGTGATTAACTTAACTAAAAAATGAGCATAGATGCTTATTTTTAATGACTTATTACAACTCAGAAATAAAAAGAAAAAAATAAATATAGCAGAAAGGAAAAAAACTATATAAAAAACTACTCAGAAGTAAATAGACGCAAAAATAGTTGTGATTAACTTTACTAAAAAAGTGAGCATAGATGCTTATTTTTAATGACTTATTACAATTCAGAAATAAATAGAAGAAAAAATAGTTGTGATTAACTTAACTAAAAAATGAGCATAGATGCTTATTTTTAATGACTTATTACAACTCAGAAATAAAAAGAAAAAAATAAATATAGTAGAAAAGAAAAAAACTATATAAAAAACTACTCAGAAATAAATAGAAGCAAAAATAGTTGTGATTAACTTTACTAAAAAAGTGAGCATAGATGCTTATTTTTAATGACTTATTACAATTCAGAAATAATTAGAAGAAAAAATAGTTGTGATTAACTTAACTAAAAAATGAGCATAGATGCTTATTTTTAATGACTTATTACAACTCAGAAATAAAAAGAAAAAAAGAAATATAGCAGAAAAGAAAAAAAACTATATAAAAAACTACTCAGAAATGAGCATAGATGCGCTTATAGAGAAAATTCAACCTACATTCATAATAAATTTCTACTAACTTCAGAGAAATTCAATATGAATTTAGGTTAAATTTCCTGTATAAGGGCATCTATTTTCATTTTGAGAGGAGCTCAACAAGGCAGAGAGGGAGGGGCTTATAAACCAGTCTGATTCCCTTCGGTTGGTGAGGTGGGACTAAAGTCTGACCGCAACAAGGACCAAACCTTTAGACCCGGTTGGTGGCATGAACCGGGACTAAAGGGCAGCCTTTGGTCCCGATTCATGCCACCAACCGGGACCAATGGTGGTGGGCCAGGAGCGAGGACCATTGGTCCCGGTTCGTCCCACCAACCGGGACCAAAAGGTCCAGACGAACCGGGACCAATGGCCCACGTGGCCCGGCCAGCCCCCGGGGCTAACGAACCGGGTCCAATGCCCCCATTAGTCCCGGTTCTGGGTTGAACCGGGACTAATGGGCTGGACCGACATGGACCATTGGCCCCTTTTCTACTAGTGCTCATGTTCTTCCGTATTCGAGAAACACTCGAAGTTTCCCTTTAATGAGATGATGCCGCGTGGACCGGGCATTTTAAGTGTAAGAGATGCGTAATGCGGTATTGCATTGAAGCGGGCGAAAGCTTCGCGTCCCAATAGTGCTTGATAGCTACTTTTAAATGGGGCGATGTGGAAGACTAATTTTTCACGACGGAAGTTGTGGGATGAGCCGAACACAACTTCTAGTGGTAGAGAGCCCGTGCACTGGGCATATGGGCCTGGCATCACTCCTTTAAAGGAAGTGTTGCTATGGCGAATTTTGGTTGGGTCTATCCCCATTCTGCGGATTGTGTCCTAATATAGCAGGTTTAGATCACTACCGCCATCCATTAGGACTTGTGTAAGTTGAAGTCCGCCGATTATAGGATCTAATACCAAAGCAGTCCATCTTGCGTTCCGGATACTTCCAGAGTAATCCTGATGGTCGAAGGTGATTGGTTTTGACAACCAGTGTTGAGACTCCGCTAGGGTAGACCATGAGGCACGTATTTCAATGAGTGCCGCTCTGTTTTTCCCTTTTGGCAATTGAAGTGAGTTTACTATTTTGACCTCTTGTGGGAAATTCTTTTGTTTTCCGGTGCTCTGCTTGTGGGGTTCGTCATCGTCCTCACTTGGTGTGTCGAGCCCCGTGTGTTCGGTGTTAAGTCTGCCGGACTGTTTGAAGACCCAACATTCTCTGTGGGTATGGTTTGCAGGCTTCCCGGGGGTACTATGGATTTGGCATACCTTCTCCAGGAATTTGTTTAGGTTGGATAGCTTGTCGCTGTTGTCCTTAAGGGGCAGCTTTTTGTTGTTTTGCCGAGAGCTTTTGAATCCGGCGTTAACTGCTATGCTCTTTGGACTGTTTCCCTTGGTCCGGCATTGGTCCTTGCTGCGTCGTGGTTTCCCATTTCCATCCCTAACCTCGGATGTACTTGGGTCATTGGTGCTGCATCTTGCCAGCCAGATATCCTCTCCCGCGCAAAAGCGGGTCATGAGGCTTGTTAATGCGGCCATTGTTCTTGGCTTTTCCTGGCAGAGGTGTCTGGCGAGCCATTCGTCTCGGGCATTATGTTTGAAAGCTGCTAAGGCTTCGGCGTCCGGATAGTCGACTATTTGGTTCTTTTTGGTGAGGAACCTATTCCAGAATTTGGGGGCTGACTCTCCGGGCTGTTGAGTTATGTGACTTAAATCATCTGCATTCGGAGGGCGAACATAAGTCCCCTGAAAATTTGCCCGAAACACATCCTCGAGCTCTTCCAACTTCCAATGGTATTTTCTAGGAGGCTTTTGAGCCAATGCCGTGCTGGCCCTTTGAGCTTGAGGGGTAAGTATTTTATGGCGTGGAGGTCATGTCCTCTAGCCATGTGTATGTGCAGGATGTATTCCTCAATCCAGACTCCAGGGTCTGTTGTTCCGTCGTATGCCTCTATGGTTACGGGCTTAAATCCCGCTGGAAATTCATGATCCAGAACCTCATTGGTGAAACATAGGGGGTGTGCGGCGCCCCTGTATTTCGGTGTGCCGTGATGTTCGAATACTCAACGTGTTGTATTGCTTTTTAAAGCTTGCTTTCTTGGCCCATAGATAGACCTGACTGGGCCATCCTTTTGGTGCGGATCCTTATGCGGATTGCGTGCCGGCTTGTGTGCGGCACCGCTTGCCGCTCTATGTTTGCCGTGTGGTCGTCCATCCGACCGGGCGGCCTCTTTGTTCTTTGATCGGGGGGCTCTACGGCCTCCTCGTCAAATTCGGGTAGTAGTTTGCGCTTCGGGTAGCTCTTTGTTTGGCGACTATCGCCGTATTTGTCTGCGGTGTTGAGTACTTTGCTCCATTCTGAGTGCGTCTTCCGCAGTTTTGAGCTTCCGCTTCTGCTTCTTCAGACTACATGCAGTGGCGACAAGCCTTTTGTGGAGGTTCTTCTGCTCCAACATCGTGTCCGGCGTGAGATCGCCCGGACTGTTATCTTCGCCGGGGATGGATTGTCTATCCAAGTTATCCTGTTCGGATGGTTGCTCGAGGGCATGTTCGCCGTCCACCGGTTCGCCCTGCTCTATGGCTGGGTCTGTATGGGTGCTGTCTTTGTCGAGGCGGGACTTTGAGCGGCGCTTACGTCGCTGTTTTGACTGTTCCTCGTTATCTCTTCCTGTAGGAGTATCCACCATGTGTACATCGTGAGTTGAGGTGGCCTTCCAGTGCCTTGTAGGTGCTGGTTCTTGGTCGTCTCCGGCATCGTCGTCCATACCGTCGATGTCTTCGGAGTCAAAGTCGAGCATGTCGGTTAGATCATCGACAGTGGCTACAAAGTGGGTGGTGGGTGGGCTTTGAATTTCTTCGTCGTCCGCATCCCAACCATCCTGACCATAATCCGGCCAGGGCTCTCCTGATAAAGAGAGACACTTTAGCGAAATCAGGATGTCGCCAAAGGGCGAGTGCTGAAAGATGTCCGCAGCAGTGAACTCCATGATCGGCGCCCAATCGGATTTGATTGGCAGGGGCGCGGGAGGTTTGGAGTCCGGAGAGGAGTCCGGCACCTTGGAGTGACAAGCTTCACAAAGGACAGGCTTGGTATTCAGCTCTATCGCCATAGAGGTAGCGGCCCCCGAGGCGGTGTCTAACAACCCGTCCTCGATCGGCGCAGTCGGCTCCGAGCCAAGGGTCGGAGCGGACACTTATGCGGCCTCCAGGGCACTGTCCGGCAGCAGAGCTAGATCATGCCCATCGTGACAGTGTGGCATGCTCGGCTGTGGCTCGAACCCGTCGAAGATCAAGTCTTCGCGGACGCCAGCCGTATAGCTTAGACTTCCGAATCTGACCTGATGGCCAAGGGCGTAGCTTTCAATCTGCTCCAGATGGCCAATCGAGTTGGCCCATAGTGCAAAGCCGCCGAATACGAAGATCTGTCCGGGGAGAAAAGTCTCACCCTGGACCGCGTCATTGTTGATGATCGAAGGAGCCATCGGGCCTAAAGGTGACGACACAGAGGAACTCTCAATGAAAGCACCAATGTCGGTGTCAAAATTGGCGGATCTTGGGTAGAGGGTCCTGAACTGTGCGTCTAGGCGGATGGTAACAGGAGACAAGGGACACGATGTTTTTAGCCAGGTTCGGGCCCTCAAGGTGGAGGTAAAACCCTACTCCTGCTTGATTGATATTGATGATATGGGTAGTACAAGAGTAGATCTACCACGAGATCAAAGAGGCTAAACCCTAGAAGCTAGCCTATGGTATGATTGTTGTTCGTCCTACGGACTAAAACCCTCCGGTTTATATAGACACTAGAGAGGGCTAGGGTTACACAGAGTCGGTTACAATGGCCGGAGATCTACATATCCGTATCGCCAAGCTTGCCTTCCACGTCAAGGAAAGTCCCATACGGACATGGGATGGAGTCTTCAATGTTGTATCTTCATAGTCTTGGAGTCCGGCCGACGGTGATAGTTCGGCTATCCGGACACCCCCTAGTCCAGGACTCCCTCACTAACCCAAACACCTACAAACCCAAAGTGATTGAGCATCACTGAAGAAATTGTTCCTGTGTGGATCCGACGCTTGTTACCTTTGAAGACTGTGCATCTTCCAGGCGGTTAGGCGTCATGGTCTAGAGGATCCAAGAGGAAATTGTGGATCGCCGAGTGACCAAGTTTGTGAAGGTTTGGAGGTCACCTGAAGACTTACCACGAGTGATTGGGCGAGGTCTCTGTGACCTTAGCTCAAGGAGAATACCGTGAGGACTGTGTTTCCGGGACTGTGTGTCCTCAGGTTTAAATACCTAGCCACTCCAACCAGACATACAACTGTCACTGCAGTTGGAACTGGTCTACCAAATCACTATCTTTACCAAGCATACTCGTTCTATTTCCTCAACCCTTCCATTTCCTCATAACTGTGTTATGTGCTTGTTTATATCTGTTTGAAAACTTTGACTGAAGACTTTCTCAATTTGCTCAGTTCAATTTCTTCAGTCTGTTTGTCTTCTTCCTGTTTATCCTGTGCTTGCGCTTTCTGTACTCTGTGCTTGTTTTCATTTCATCATGATGACAGCTCTTATGTTCTGTTATGTATGCATCTGAGTACTTATTCCGCTGCAAGTAGTTCTTTGTTAAGGAATTTCCTCACCCTGAAATTCTCAATGGAGAATTCATAAAAATCTCCTATTCACCCCCCTCTAGTCGACTTAACGCACTTTCATAGGGCGGCTCAAGCGCCACTGCATTGACATGGTGGAGCTAATGGTGGCTCTGGTTAAGTATGCTGACTCTGTTAGTACCAAGGACCCCAAGTTTGTTGATGAAAAGCCGGGAAAGGGAAAGAAGAGTAGCAACACCAAAGGGCAGCAGCATATCCCGGCGAGTTAGGGAGGCAATGGTAAGTGCAAGGCTGATAATAGTTTGGATTTTGTGGCTAATACCAACACACATAATAATGGTCAGTGTCGCAAGGGAAAGCCACCTCCTCGATTTGGAGGGCCAGGTTTCAATCTTGAGCAGATGCTGAATGAGCCCTGCCCGAAGCATGGAACGCGGGAAAGGCCGGACGCTCACCTCTGGAAGGATTACTTCATTATGAAGGAGTATAAAAATTCCTATCTTTTCCAGAACAATCATGGGCCGGGCGGCGGCTCAGGTTCCGGCTCTCACGGTCCGGGTTATGATGGTGGCGGTTCTAATTCCGGTTTACAGGGCAAAGCCAATCAAGACAATCTAGGTGGTTTTAATCAATAGCCGGGTCAGGGGAATCAGCAGCAGCAGTATGGTTATCAAAGCAACCTGAAGCAGTTGAATAGTGGGCAGTACCACGTCTTCACTACGAGTTTATGCAAGCGGGATCAGAAGCTCCATAAAAGCGCAGTAAATACCGTTGGGACAGCGATTGCCTGTTATTTGCGGTGGTCTGAGCAGCCCATTGTGTGGAGTCATGAGGATCACCCGCCCGGGTTGATAATCCGGGTCACTTGGTGCTGGTGGTGGCGCCTCAGGTCAGCGGGTACAAGTTCACTAAGGTACTCATGGATAGAGGCATCAAGATCAATATCCTTTACTATGATACTTTCCGTCACATGGGATTAACTGACAAAAATCTTAAACCGTCCAATACTGTTCTCCATGGAGTGGTGCCTGGTAAGTCGGCGTACCCGGTGGGCAATATTGCTTTGGAAGTAGCCTTTGGGGATTAGTACGATTCCAGAGAGGAGACTTTAACATTTGAAGTTGTTAAGATCCAGAGCCCATATCATGCTCTGTTTGGATGGCCGGCTTATGCTAAATTCATGGCGATGCCGTGTTATGTTTATTTACAGCTGAAGATGCCGGGTCACAAGGACACTATCACAGTACATGGGAGTCGCAAGATAGCCTTGGAGTGTGAAGAAGGCGATGCTGCTTATGCTGAGTCTGTTTGTGCAACAGAGGAGTTGAAATTTTACAAGGATAATGTTGACTCGACGGACATGACATCTTTGAAGAAGCCAACCACAAAGCATGACTGCTTGTTGAAGTTTAAGTCGACAGACGACACTAAGCTAGTTGATTTCGTTCCTGGCGACTCATCCAAGCAGTTCAGTATCAGTGCTAATTTGGATCCAAAATAAGAAAGCGCGCTCATCGGGTTCATCCATGAGAACCGGGACATCTTTGCATGGAAGCCTTCAGACATGCCAGGTGTACCGAGGGAACTCGCTGAGCACACTCTCAATATTGATCCAAGGTTTAAACTGGTCAACCAATTCATTCACTATTTCAATGAAGAGAGGCACAAGGCTATTGGTGAGGAGGTAGCCCGGCTCTTGGCGGCTGGGTTCATTGTTGAAAATTTTCACCCTGAGTGGCTGGCTAACCCGGTGCTGGTACTTAGAAAAACGGCACCTGGCACATGTGTGTGGATTATACGGATTTAAACAAGGATTGTGAGGCTGATCCCTTTGCTCTCCCCGTATTGATCAGATTATTGATGCTACGACGGCTTGTGAGCATTTAAGTTTTTTGGATGCTTATTCTGGTTATCATCATATCAAGATGTCAGTTAAGGACCAGGAGAAAACAGCCTTCATCACTCCCTTTGGAGCCTTCTATTATGTGTCTATGCCTTTTGGACTCAAGAGTGCCCAGGCGACTTACCAGCGGTGTGTGCAGAATTGTCTTCATGATCAGATTGGGTGCAATGTTCATGCTGATGTGGATGATATTGTGGTGAAATCTAGGAAGAAGGAAACCTTGATAGATGATTTAAAGGAGAACTTTGACAATCTTCGGTTTTACAAGATGATGCTTAACCCGGCCAAGTGTGTTTTTGGTGTGCCAACAGGCAAGCTCTTGGGATTTCTGGTTTCGGAACGGGGGATTGAAGCTAACCCAGAGAAGATAAAGGCTATCACCTCTCTGGCTAGACTGGCGTGTATCAATGATGTTCATCATTTGGCGAGTCGTATTGCGGCCTTAAGCCGGTTCATAAGCCGGTTGGGCGAGAAGGCTATCCCTCTGTACCAAATGATGAAGAGGACCGATCACTTTGTCTGGAGTGACATTGCTGATCAAGCATTTGAGGCCTTGAAGAAACAATTGGCCGAGCCGCCAGTTCTTACTGCTCCCATTGATAAGGAGCCTTTGTTGTTATATATGGCTGCTAATAGCCGAGCTGTTAGTGTAGCTATTGTGGTGGAAAGGAAGGAATCAGGCAAGGAGCATCCGGTTCAGCTGCTGGTTTACTACATTAGTGAGGTGCTTATTGAGTCCAAGCAGAGGTATCCGCATTGGCAGAAGCTTGTGTATGGGGTGTTCATGCCTAGTCGAAAGCTAAAGCAATATTTTCTGGGTCATCCCATCACTGTGGTTAGTTCAGCTTCTCTAGGGAATATTATTCAGAACAAAGAAGCCACAGGTCGGGTAGCCAAGTGGGCCATTGAGCTTGGACCTCATGGTTTGAAGTATATGCCTCGAACAACCATTAAGTCTCAAGCGCTTGTGGATTTCATAAATGATTGGACAGAGCTAGATATGCCTGAGGAGAAGCCGAATAACACTTATTGGACTATTCACTTTGATGGATCTAGGCAGTTGGAGGGCTCGTGGGCTGGAGTTGTCTTGACTTCCCCATGAGGTGATAAATTTTCTTACATTCTCCGTTTGATGTTCCCTTGTACTAACAATGCAGCTGAGTATGAGGCTTACTCCATGGTCTTCGGATGGCTAAGGAGATGAATTTAAGCCGGGTGAAGTGTTTCGGCGACTCAGATCTCGTGGCTCAGCAAGTTTCTCATACTTGGGATTCTAAGGATCCACTCATGGTGGCTTATCGTCGAGAGGTTGATGCTATCGTGGGTCACTTCAAAGGTTATCAAGTTGAACATGTTGATCATAGGAAAAATGAGGCGGATGATGCTTTAAGCCGGTTAGGGTCTCAGCGTAAGCCGGTGCCACCTAACACTTTCCTGGATATTCTGCATAACCCTTCTGTGAAATTGCCTACAGAGGAGGATCTTGCTATTCCTGACCCGGAAGCACAATTTGTGGCGGCTCTTCATGTTATTCCTGACTAGATAGTTCCGTATTTGGCTTATATGACCCAGGGCGAGTTACCTGAAGATGAAACTTTGGCCAGGCAGATAACCTAGCGGTCTAAGTCAATGGCTATTGCCAATGGAGAATTATATCATCGCAGTGTCACAGGGGCGTTTCAACGTTGTGTTTCTCCTGAAGAAGGTTGTGAGATTCTAAGAGAGATCCATGAAGGAGATTGTGGTCATCATGCCGGCTCTAAGTCTCTTGTAGCAAAAGCTTTCCGCCATGGATTTTATCGGCTGACGACTCATGCCGATGCTGAGGATTTGGTCAGTAAATGTGACGGTTGTCAGAAATTTTCACGACAAGCTCATGTGCCAGCTCAAGAGTTAAGGATGATTCCAATTGCTTGGCTGTTTGCTGTTTGGGGGCTTGATATGGTTGGACCTTTCAAAAGATCCAAGGATAAAAAGACCCACCTTTTGGTGGCGATTGACAAGTTCACAAAGTGGATTGAAGCAGAGCCAGTTAGTAAGTGTGACGCGGTAACGGCGGTGCAATTCATCAAAAAGGTGATTTTTCGTTTTGGCTTTCCCCATATCATTATAACTGATAATGGCACTAATATGTCAAAGGGTGCTAAGAAAGAATTTTGTCAACGTGAGCATATCCGATTTGATGTATCATGAGTGGCTGAGAGAGCCAATCAAGAGATTTTGAGAGGCATCAAGCCCCGACTTATGGTTCCTTTGCAGAGGACGTGGGGTTGTTGGGTGGAGTAGCTACCTTCAGTGTTATGGAGCATCAATACTACCCCTAACAGATCTACGGGTTACATGCCTTTCTTCATGGTTTGTGGAACAGAGGCGATTCTCCCTAGTGGCATCCGTCACGACTCGCCTCGCGTGGCGGCTTATGTTGAAGCTGACAATGAAAAAGCACGTCAAGATGCACTTAACCTGTAAGATGAGGAGCGCGACCTTGCGGCGGCTCGTTCGGCAATTTACCAACAAGATCTGCGCCGTTATCACAACCCCGGGTTAAGACCAGAAGCTTTCAAGAAGGTGACTTGGTGCTCCGGCTTATCCAAGATCAAACTGATATGCACAAGCTATCCCCACCTTGGGAAGGACCTTTTGTGGTCAGCAAAAATTGGAATAATGGATCATGCTACCTTATTGATGTTCGAGGCCATAAGGACTCACGCACGTCGGAGGAGGAGACCCTCCGGCCGTGGAATATTGCTCATCTTCGGCCTTATTATACCTGAGCCACCAGCTCTTGTGATGTACATATCATGACAATGTATATATTATGTTGAATCTAATAAAGCTGGCATCCCTGATAATTCAGGGCCTCTGTCGTTTCATTTCTAAGAATAATGAGTCTTTATTGTCATGATCACTTGGGAGCTTCCTGCTCATTGAGGGTAGCTATGACTACCCTTGTGGATCCAGCTTATATGCCTGGAATGAAATGTTACTTGGGGGCTCTTTGTTCTACGTACAAGATTTTTTATGACCCTTGTAATAGGCTTAAAAGCTAGGCTTGGAAGCCAGGTGTATTCACCTACAAACCCGGGTTATCCTACCTTGTTAAGTCTGCCACTCCGCCCAGATTGACTGGAATGACCCGCCGTACTTTTGACAAGTCAATATTATACAGACCCTGAACTTATCAAAGTTAAAATGATGATTGGTCATGTGAGGCCCGACTTATAAGGTTTGCATTAAGGTTTAACTCAGTGGCCGTGCGGCCCTTTGAAAGCACTTGATTTTTAGGCTTGGTAGCCTATGAAATCCTTGTTTTTTTTCTTTTGATTTATATTTGATTTGAGTATTTTTGTGACATATTAATACATGCTTTAAAACCGATGAGGCCTATGATGCTTTATGGTTCATATATGAAATTACCCAGTGTTTATTGACCCAGCCTGGCTTTGGACTATAAGTCGCTAGTGCATGATAATCTTATATACACTTGGAAGCACTGTGCTCTAAGTTTTGGAATATTACCCCTTGCTGCATATGGTGTTGTAAGCCGGCAGTATATGACAATTGAACAGGGCACTGTGAGCTCATCTTTTGGGTTGTCACCTTTACTACCCTGGTATGATAAGCCGACAGTGTAACCAAACATCACATGTATGATATTTTTGTAATTATATATGGATATGATTATACCGGCCGGGGTTATGAACTGTTTTAGTCACCAGCAGCTTTATATAGGGTATTATGACCCGTCCTGCGGTAAACCGCCAGGGCACTTGTGATCTATTTGTATGCAGGAATAGACTCAAATTGATGGCATTGTAAGCATAAGTGGCAGATCTTAAATTAGCGGATCAACAGTGTCATGCAAAACAAAACATGCACGATGGCATCGAAGATCAAAAGTTTTACTAGCCTATTACAAGGCATCTGATGGCCCAATGAGAATAAGTGTTTTGGAGCAGTCAAACTCAGCAAAGTATTCTGCCTAGTACACCGGTTTATGACTGATGACGGGTTGAAGCCTCCGGGTCTTCCTGCACCTCTTATTCATCTTCAGCTCCTTGCTTATCAATTAGCTGGAAGTCAGACGTAGCCCAGTTGATATAGGTCAACACTCTAAACACAGCTTCATCGTCAAGAAGATGGGATGGATCAATGTCAGGAGCGAAGGTGTGCTTACAAATTGATGGGATGAGATTTTCTGGCTTGTGGACCGGTGCGTTAACTTTCTTGTTAGCATCATAAGCCACCTGGTATGAATATAGACTGGTTTCGTCGGCCATTTTGCTTGCTAAGGGACGCATGGCTCTGGCTATCTCTGCGGAATCCTCAGCACTGAAGAAAAATCCATCTTCTTTGACACTAGGGTAGCCATTGGCCAAATCTTTTGGGTCAAGATCAGCTTGCCATGCCTTTGCTCGGCTTTAGGCCGTTAACACACTGGCTCTGGCAGCTCCCTGTTTTAAGTCATTGATTCTTTTGGGCAGCACAGATAATTGCTTCAGAGTATCCTGGATAAGTGTTGAAGGAGATTTCTTATGCAGTGCAGCAGCAATGGTTTGTTGGGCACCGGTGTATAACGGTTCTACAGGAGTGTAGATAGCCTTAAGCTGGACGCGCATGTTTGAGCCCAACTTCATGCTCCGCGAACCTATGTCATCAAAAGTTATGGGTAAGCCGGCAGCCGTTTATAATATGATTATTGAGATACAAGGTAAACATGTTCTTACCAAAGATGGCTGATGACATAATATCAATCTGTTGCTTTAAGCCAGATAACTCCTCAGTCATCGTCTTAAGCATGGTTTTAGCCTCTTCTGCTCTCTTCAATAGAGCCACTTTTTTAGTTTCCCAACCCTCTTTGTTAGAGTTCCGGTTCAGTTTCAGCTGCTCAATATTCTCCAAAGAAGATTTCAGCTCTGATTTGGCCTTGCATGTCCCTGACTGTTGAGTTTTGATATTGGCTTTAAGATCATTAAGCTGTGAGTCTTCTTCAGTGAACGCAGCCTGTGACATAAGCATACACAGACAAGATAACAATAAGGATTACACTTTGAAAGTCCCAAGCATAATACAAGTATTACTCTTGGCACTTGGGGGCTAATGCATATTGCTCTTTTTTAAGACAAAATTTTGGAAGTCCCAAGCACAATATAAATATTATCGTTGGCACTTGGGGGCTAATGTCTATTCCTCTGTTCCAAGACAAATTTATGACCCACACAAATGATGTGATCCGGCTTATGACGACGATATATTGGGTTGTTGATTTTAAAACAGGATGATTAGTCCCGACTTATTCATCACTGATTAAGCCGGCCCTCGGGGGCTATGGAGGCAAAGTTGGTTTTTACTACTGCAGAGTCCCGGCTTAACATATTTATTAACCTGGCCCTTGGGGGCTACGGAGGAAAAGTTGAAGTACTGGTATTATAAGTCCCGGTTCATGTAGGAAAGCATAAACCGGCCCTTGGAGGCTACTGGATTTGATCTATGCAACTATTGAAGTTTACAGTGCATTCTAGTCTATCATGTCTAGTAAACTTGGCAGCTAAGGGAAGTATATTCATATAAAACGGAGTTACAACGTTTACCTCATAGCGCTCTTTCATCAGATACTAAGCTGGCTTCAAAGTCACGCCTGGTGTACATATGGTTCAAGTAACCAGAGTGGATGTCTTGGGCACTGAAATGGGTGTAGCTCTCCGAGTCTACCTTCCATTTGCCTTTATCTTCAGCGGAAATTTCTTCCTTAGCGCTATGCTTGGATAAGACAGTATGTTTACCCGGGGCGGTGAATCCAAAACCAGTGACAACAACATCGTCAGTCTTTCCCTCTGCAGGCTTGATTGGGCTTGGCGGCTTAGAGATAGCCGGTTCAACATCCATATCATCTAGGGAGACTCCATGGTCTTGTGGTGGTGGATCGTCAATGGTGGCCTCAGCAATTGGGTTAGAAAGTTTTGATTGTTGTTTTTCCGGTTCCGAGGGATTGGCGTCATCGCCCGGCTTATTCAGCTTGGCCTTCTTGCTGGGTTTGGCCTGGCCCCTGAAAATAAGAAGTGTAAAGAGGTCAGTGCAATGATCAGGTATAAGGTCTAAATAATTGACCATATTCTTACCCCGATACAGTCTTGAAAGCGGGGAATTGAGAAGTTGACTTGCCAGAAGAGGAATGAGAAGTCCCCTGATAGTTTGAATCAGACGGGTTAAGAAGGTGTCGAAAATGACCCGCCTTGGGATAAAGTATATCAGAAATAGTTAAGACCTCTAGGCGGCGTTTGTGAACTGGTGTGTTTTGTAAGACGTACGAAGTGATTACACCACCGCTATGCTAGGTGGTACGGCGAGCTTCATGTCGCTATTTCTTCAAAAGAAAATTGGGATTCAAGTGAGCTAGAGGGTGAGAAAAGCTTACTTTCCGGCTTGCTTGTCGGGTTTTCTGTGTTGGCAGAGGTTCTGAGCCGGAGGAAAGAATAATTACCTCTGCGTCGCCTGCACGGTTGGCCTTTGTGTCGTACTGATAACAATCATTGTCAATGAGATGTATAAAAAAGGAGCCAAGAGAGTCAAGTTCTACCTCTAACTCATTATCATCATCGTCATCATCAATGTTTACACCGACGGGTTCGATGGTCTTCTTCTTGGCAGGTTTCTTGATGACCTTGGTTTCGGTACGAGCCAGTTTAGCCGGCTTATCTTGCGGTTTCTTCTACCAAAATGGAGAATCTCCTGTTAAGGTCAAAAAGATCATGAGTGGGCATAATTATCAAAAATACTGATGGAGCAGAAGGTGCGCAAACTAACGGCTGGCGGCTTGTTGAAGGTGCTAAAAGGACTAAGTCCTGCTTTGCTCCATTCTTTTAAAGGTTCGTTTAACAACTACGCGGTGGCTTCATTGAT
This sequence comes from Triticum aestivum, assembly GCF_018294505.1. Classification (NCBI taxonomy): domain Eukaryota; kingdom Viridiplantae; phylum Streptophyta; class Magnoliopsida; order Poales; family Poaceae; genus Triticum; species Triticum aestivum. Next base: position 589,844,095 of record NC_057813.1, on the reverse strand, counting down.
TTCCGCATCGGACAGTTGGATGTCACAGTGGCGCTGGAGATCTTTCACATTGCCAGTGTATTCACACATTAAGCCGGGGCGACGGCTTAGTGGCAAGATACTCCAGGACACCCAGCACCGGACAAGGTCGACGCCGGTTAAACCATTGGCCATAAGGGCTCTGAGATTTGAAAATAATGTGGCATATTTGGCCCGATCCTTTGCACTAAGCAATGAGGGGAGTGGATGCGTGCTACTAAGCCGGTGATCACGGTCACCCGGTAAGGGATTTTCATCGGCTGGAGATCTGTCTTGACAATAGAACCAAGTCTGGTTCCAGTCTTTGGGGCGACTTGGCGGCTTAGCATAGGGAAAGCTGACGTCTTTCCTCTTTTGAATTGAAACCCCGCCGAGTTTGGTGTTGGTCCCATCAAAAAACTTAGTCTGGCGGTTTAAATGGTAGAACTCTCTGAATAAGTCAAATGTGGGCTCCTCTTGAAGATAAGCTTTGTAGAACACATGGAAATTGCAAATGTTGGACACGGAGTTGGGTCCGATATCTTGAGGGTGAAGTTGGAGAAAATGAAGCACGTCACGAAAGAACTTTGAGCCGGGTGGGCTGAACCCCCAACTCAAGTGATCAGCAAAAACAATTACTTCTTCGTCCTTGGGTTTAGGAGGAATTCTTCACCAGGGACCCTCCAGTGAATGACTTCTTTTTTGGCTAAAGCGCTAGTTGCAACATAGTTGTTCAAGTCTTCCTCAGTGTCCCAGGATTGGACCCAGTTGCAAGCAGAGTATGTCTTGGCCATTTTTGATGAGCTGAAAGAAAGATTGTGTCGGTTCAAGATTATATGGTTAAGCCGGCTAATGAGTTAACTAGTGAATAATAATGAAGCATGCATAAGTGTTAAGCCAAAGGGCAGCATTGAAGTTATAACATGAGCTATTGGCGGCTTAAGAGGGGACTAATGATAGCTGGCGGGTTACGCTTTCTAAAGTTAAGCTGCCCGTGCAAATATTGAGTTATTGATCTGAGAATGAAAAATTGCTAAGTGTTGGGCAAACAAATTTCACAGATGGATGCTATAATTTTTGATCGGCAACACTTCAAATAATGGAAAATATTTAGACCTAAATTGCCATACGTAAGCAGTTCATATGTCCAGATTGGTTTTCTTACGCAAGGGAGATGGTCTAATAACAGAAATAAGTACCACGACTACTGCCGTGCAGGAGGGGTGCTAAGTTTGAATCAAAAGTTACAAGCTACAGTGAAGAATAAGGATGAACTCCGACGAACTCGTAGGAAACCCTAATGGGATCTAGAGGAAAGGTAATATAAGGAGGAAAACTCACTAGAGCTGTTGAGCGGCAGAGGCGCGGGACCGAACTCTGGACAAATCAGGTTGATGCAGCGGCCGTTGTCGAGGCAGTAGCTGAGGTTGAGGACGGTGGCGGAGCTCAGGCGCTAGAGCAATGCAAGGTGGAAGACAGAGACGACGAGGCAAGGGGGGAAAGTGAAAGGGACCCCTGGCCCTATTTATAACATCGAAAGGATAAGTGGCATGCGTGGGAATCAAGGAGGCCAAAAAATGGACATGTGACAACGCAGATGCCTCGATTTTTGGAAGTTCAATAAAAGAGAAGATATATTAAAGATTTGTGTCTTGCATAATATTACTGACAGGTGACGTAATGGCGGGTTACCACAATTCTATGAGATGACCTCATGGCGGGTTACCATAATCCTAAGAGCAAATGAAGGACTTTTTCTAAGTATTGGAAGATTGATATGAACAAGTTCACATCAACCTGGTGCCTAATGTTGGGGATACTACTGGGTATGACCCACCCAGGAGGGGCCGGGTCATACCACTGGCGGATCATCATTAAGAAAGCACATGTAGATGTTGAAGATGGCGGTTCACGAAGCAAACTTACTAAGGGCCCGAAGCCCAAAGGCGACTTAAGGCCCATAAGTGTAAACCGCCATGTATGTATGACTTGTATTCTAAGGCAAGTGTAATTAGTCACCGAGCCGGACACGTTGTTTATGAGTTGGCCAGGACTTCATGAGCCACTGGGCGTCAACCTGTGTATATAAAGGGACGACCCGGCGGTGGCTTATGGCAAGAAACGAGAGATCGAAAGCTAGGTCAAGCGTATTCGCTCCCTGGTAATCGAAACATAAGCACTACCACCTCAAACTGGATTAGGCCTTTACCTTCACCACAAGGGCCCGAACTAGTATAAACTCCTTGTGTCTTTTGTCCCATTTAACACCTTTAAGCTAACCTAGCCGCGATGGATCCACAACTAAGTCCTTCTGCTAGGACATCTGCCGTGACAATTCCATGACAAGAGTGGTATGGTAATCCTGTCCTGGAAGTCATGTTATTAGACCATGGCAAACCTACGAACTATGAAGAAGCTATGATGAGCCCAGATTCCAATAAATGACTTGAGGCCATGAAATCTGAGATAGGATCCATGTATGAGAACAAAGTGTGGACTTTGGTGGACTTGCCGATGGTCGGCCAGCCATTAAGAATAAATGGATCTTCAAGAAGAAGATAGACCCTGATGGTAATGTCACTGTCTACAAAGCTCGACTTGTCGCAAAAGGGTTTATACAAGTTCAAGGGATTGACTATGATGAGACTTTCTCACCCGTAGCGATGTTTAAGTTTGTCCGAATCATGTTAGCAATTGCCGCATTTTATAATTATGAAATCTGGCAAATGGACGTCAAAACTATGTTCCTTAATGGATTTCTTAAAGAAGAGTTGTATATGAAGCAACCGGAAGGTTTTGTCGATCCTAAAGGTGCTGACAAAGTGTGCGAGCTCCAGCGATCCATCTATGGACTGGTGCAAGCATCTCGGAGTTTGAATATACGCTTTGATGAGGTGATCAAAGCATATGGTTTATACAGACTTACAGTGAAGCATGTATTAACAAGAAAGTGAGTGGGAGCTATGTAGCATTTCTGATATTATATGTGGATGCCATATTGTTGATTAGAAATGATATATAATTTCTGGATGGCATAAAAGTATACTTGAATAAGAATTTTTCAATAAAAACCTACGGTGAAGCTGCTTATATATTGGGCATCAAAATCTATAGGGATAGATCGAGTCACTTAATAGGAGTTTCACAAAGCACATACCTTGACAAAGTTTTGAAGAAGTTCAAAACAGATCAGTCAAAGAAAGGGTTCTTGCCTGTGTTACAAGGTGTGAAATTGAGTCAGACTCAAAGCCCGACCACTGCAGAAGATACAAAGAAAATGAAAGTCATTCCCCATGCCTCAGCCATAGGTTCTATCATGTATGCTATGTTGTGTACCAGACCTAATGTGTGCCTTGCCATAAGTTTGGCAGGGAGGTACCAAAGTAATCTAGGAGTGGATCACTGGACAGCGGTCAAGAACATCCTGAAGTACCTGAAAAGGACCAAGGATATGTTTCTTGTTTATGGAGGTGACGAAGAGCTCGTCGTAAATGGTTATGTCGATGCTAGCTTCGACACTGATTCGGATGAGTCCAAGTCACAAACCGGATACATATTTATATTGAATGGTGGAGCTGTCAGTTGGTGCAGTTCCAAGCAGAGTGTCATGGCGGGATCTACGTGTGAAGCGGAGTACATGCTACTTTGGAAGCAACACATGAAGGAGTCTGGATGAAGGAGTTCATATCCGATCTAGGTGTAATACCCAGTGCATCGGGTCCAATGAAAATATTTTGTGACAACACTAGAGCAATTGCCTTAGCGAAGGAATCCAGGTTTCACAAGAGAACCAAACACATCGAGAGATGCTTAAAGTCCATTCGTGAAAAGGTCAAGGATGGAGAAATAGATATTTGGAAAGTACACATGGATCTGAATGTAGCAAACCCATATACTAAGCCTCTACCGCGAGCAAAACAAGATCAGCACCAAAACTCCATGGGTGTTAGATTCATTACAATGTCATCTAGATTATTGGCTCTTGTGCAAGTGGGGGACTGATGGAAATATGCCCTAGAGGCAATAATAAAGTTGTTATTATTATATTTCCTTATTCATGATAAAGGTTTATTATACATGTTGGAATTATATTGATCGGAAACTTAAATACATGTGTGGATACATAAACAAATACCGTGTCCCTAGTAAGCCTCTACTGGACTAGCTCGTTGATCAAAGATGGTTAAGGTTTCCTAACCATAGACATGTGTTGTCACTTGATAACGGGATCACATCATTAGGAGAATGATGTGATGGACAAGACCCATCTGTTAGCTTAGCATATGATTGTTCAGTTTATTACTATTGCTTTCTTAATGTCAAATACATATTCCTTCGATTATGAGATCATGCAACTCCTGGATACCGGAGGAATACCTTGTGTGCTATCAAATGTCACAACGTAACTAGGTGATCATAACGATGCTCTACAGGTATCTCCGAAAGTGTCTGTTGAGTTGGCATAGATCGAGATTAGGATTTGTCACTCTGTGTATCAAAGAGGTATCTCTGGGCCCTCTCGATAATTGATGTCTACTACACAAACTTCTTCTTGTAGACATTGTTGGGCCTCCAAGTGCAGAGGTTGTAGGAGAGTAGAAATTTTCCTTCAAGTGGATGACCTAAGGTTCATCAATCCGTGGGAGGCGTAGGATGAAGATGGTCTCTTTCAAACAACCCTACAACCAAATAACAAAGAGTCTCTTGTGTCCCCAACATAGCCAATACAACGGTAAATTGTATAGGTGCACTAGTTCTGCGAAGAGATGGTGGTACAAGTGGAATATGGAAGGTAGATATAGGTTTTTGTAATCTGAAAGTATAAAAAGATCAAGGTAACTAATGATAAAAGTGAGTGTAAACGGTATTGCCATGCGTTCAAACAAGGCCTAGGGTTCATACTTTCACTAGTGCAAGTTCTCTCAACAATAATAACATAATTGGATCATATAAATATCCCTCAGCATGCAACAAAGAGTCACTCCAAAGTCACTAATAGCGGAGAACAAACGAAGACCACCTCAAAGTTATTCTTTCTGATCAATCTATTCAAGAGTCCGTAGTAAAATAACATGAATCTATTCTTTCCGTTCAATCTATCATAGAGTTCGTACTAGAATAACACCTTAAGACACAAATCAACCAAAACCATAATGTCACCTAGATACTCCAATGTCACCTTAAGTATCCGTGGGTATGATTATACGATATGAATCACACAATCTCAGATTCATCTATTCAACCAACACAAAGAACTTCAAAGAGTGCCCAAAGTTTCTACCGGAGAGTCAAGATGAAAACGTCTGCCAACCCCTATGCATAAGTTCACGCGGTCACGGAACCCCCAAGTTGGTCACCAAAACATACATCAAGTAGATCACGTGATATCCCATTGTCACCACAGATAAACACATGCAAGACATACATCAAGTTTTCTCAAATCCTTAAAGACTCAATCCGATAAGATAACTTCAAAGGGAAAAGTCAATCCATTACAAGAGAGTAGAGGGGGAGAAACATCATAAGATCCAACTATAATAGCAAAGCTCGTGATACATCAAGATCGTGCCGAATCAAGAACACGAGAGAGAGATCAAACACATAGCTACTGGTACATACCCTCAGCCCCGAGGGTGAACTACTCCCTCCTTGTCATGGAGAGTGCCGAGATGATGAATATGGCCACGGGTGAGGGACCCCCCCCTCTGGCAGGGTGCCAGAACAGGGTCCCGATTGGTTTTTGGTGGCTACAGAGGCTTGCAGCGGCGGAACTCCTGATCTATTCTGTCCCTCAATGTTTTTAGGGTATATGGACATATATAGGCGAAAGAAGTCGGTCAGGGGAGCCACGAGGGGCCCATGAGGGTGGGGGCACGCCCAGGGGGGTAGGGCACGCCTCCCTGCCTCGTGGCTTCCTTGAAGCTTCCCTGACGTCTACTCCAAGTCTCCTGGATTGCTTCCGTTCCAAAAATAACTCTCCCAAAGGTTTCATTCCGTTTGGACTCCGTTTGATATTCCTTTTCTTCGAAACACCGTAATAGGCAAGAAAACAACAATTTGGGCTGGGCCTCCGGTTAATAGGTTAGTCCCAAAAATTATATAAAAGTGTTTAGTAAAGCCCATAAACATCCAAAACAGATAATATAATAGCATGAATACTTCATAAATTATAGATACATTGGAGACGTATCAATAATACACATCACAAGAAGATTGCAAGCAGAATGACTAAGGAGTTAGTTACGGGATGATGTATTACGGATAGAGTAAAGAGACTTGTTGGTAACGAGATTGAACTAGGTATGAAGATACCGACGATCGAATCTCAGGCAAGTAATTAACATACCAACAGACAAAGGAAATTACGTATGTTGTCATAAGGTTCGACCGATAAAGATCTATGTAGAATATGTAGGAACCAATATGGGCATCCAGGTTCCACTATTGGTTATTGACCGGAGAGGTGTGTCGGTCATGTCTACATAGTTCTCGAACCCGTAAGGTCTACACGCTTAACGTTCGTTGATGATATAGTATATGAGTTATGTGATTTGGTGGTTGAATGTTGTTCGGAGTCCAAAATGAGATCACGGACATGACGAGGAGCTTCGGGATGGTCCGGAGGTAAAGATTAATATATAGGACAATGCTATTTGGACACCGAAAAGGTTTCGGAGCGTATCGGGTAGTCATCAGATCGCCGGAAGGGGTTCCTAGAAGCCCCTGGAGGTTTATGGGCCTTATGGGCCAAGAGGGGGGAACACACCAGCCCACAAGGGGCTGGTGTCGGTGTCAAAACCGGCGGATCTCGGGTAGGGGGTCCCGATCTGTGCGTCAAGGCTGGTGGTAACAGGAAGCAAGGGACACAGATGTTTACCCAGGTTCGGGCCCTCTCGATGGAGGTAAAACCCTACTTCCTGCTTGATTAATATTGAAGATATGGGTAGTACAAGAGTGGATCTACCACGAGATCATAGAGGCTAAACCCTAGAAGCTAGCCTATGATGGTATGATTATAATTGTGATCGGCCTTCTAAGGACCAACCTCTCCGGTTTATATAGACACCGGAGAGGGCTAGGGTTTACATGGAGTCGGTTACAAGGAAGGAAACACAATATCCGGATCGCCAAGCTTGTCTTCCATGCAAAGGAGAGTCCCATCTGGACATGGACCGAAGTCTTGAGTCTTGTATCTTCACGCTTCAATAGTCCAGATGTTGTACATAGTCCGGCTGTCCAGATACCCCCTAATCCAGGACTCCCTCAGTAGCCCCTGAACCAGGCTTCAATGACGATGAGTCCACCACGCAGTCTTGTCTTCAGCATTGCAAGGCGGGTTCCATCTCCGAATAGTCCAAAGTACCTCTTACGACGAATAGTGTCTAGCCTCCAGTCAATGTTGTGCTCCTCGGCTTCAGTACCTCAGTAATGACCATCTCCACATGTTGAGCGAATGCGAGGAGCCGAGGTATTTTTGCATTTGACACCCTCAATCCTCCGGGGTGACCGCCTATTTGAAGGGACGGGGATTCTCAGATCCAAACCTCACTCTCCCTCCCTGAGCTAGCATCCAATAGAGCATTGTGCGAAAAACCATTCCAACATGGCCGGCCGTCGCAGCTCTTCTGCTCGCCCTCCTTGTTCCAAGTCGGGGGATTGGGGAGAGTGTTCAGTCCCTCATAGCCGTTTGATAGAGTTACGAACCCAAGGGTTTCTCCCACTGGTGTTCATGGTCCCTGTCCGAGCAAGAATAGCTACTTATGACAAAGGGGAACAAGCGGAGGGATCTCCAAATCCGTCTCCAGAGGAGCGTATATGCCTCATCCCGCATCTGCTAAGGGGCGTCAGGTTTCCCATCCACCCGTTTCTTCGCGGGCTCCTGGAGTTCTACGGCCTGCAGTTGCATAACCTTACCCCGGCCTCCATTCTGCATATAGCGGGGTACGTCGCCCTTTGAGAGCTATTTTTAGGCTGCGAACCTCACTTCGGATTATGGAGGAAGCTATTCTGCATTGTCCCCCGTACCTAGGGAGAGTACCTATGTCAAGTGGGCGGGGCTGAAGTATGGCGCATTGCCGAGACCGGATACCTGTCGGGCACTCCTAAGAAGGCACCAGAAAAATGGCCTTCAGAGTGGTTTTACATTGATGACATTCCCCTTCCGGATCCAGTCCGGACAGGTCTCCCCCATTTCAGTAACGCCCCGCCAAGGGCATGCCTAAGCTGGCGCCCCCGGGGCCCTTAAAAAAGAGGATACGAGGGAAATACACTTCCTGATGAGCAGGATAAAGTTACTGGCCAAATCTGGACTAACGATAGTCGAGGTCATGGAAATATGCATAATGCAGGGAGTGCAACCGCTTTAATATCGGGGGAAGCCCATGTGGCATTTCAACGGGGAAGATGACGGCACCTGCTGAGGCTGTAAGGGTCCGGACTCTGCCACTGCTCTGGCAAGGATATTGTCTGATTTATACAAAGGGGAAGAGGAGGAATTCCTTCGCATTAAACTGCGGGACGGATTCTCCATGTACAACCCCCCAGAGTGGGTAAGTCGTCATTCCTTTGCCTTTTTTACTTACTTTAGCGTTCTTCTGATAAGTTTACCCGCATCGATGTTTCCGAGCAGGATCTGAGGGCCGTAGAAGGAATCTTCAGCCCCTCCCCGCAGCCAGAGGACCCCAGAAGGGCCCTAGATCTAGGACTCAAAGAAGATCTGGATATTACCATGGATCTTGTCAACGGGGTATTTTATCAAGCGAGCTGGGATGGTGCCTCAGTGGCCATTACGTCCGACTATCCCGGGCTACTCCGTGTGTCGCGTGTAAGTCGAACTAAAAAAAACCTATCCTCCGAAGAGGACTCCCCTCAGGCATTATACTTTACCCTTAAGGCGTTGTGCTATTTGCAGAGACGACGGTCGGAACACGGGGCCGAGCCCCTCGTGACTCGTCAACCACGGGCGTCTGGATCGGGCAGACTCAAGAGGAAGGTGGTGAGGGTCGACACACCGCTGCAGAGGTAAAGTAATAACCTGTCCTGTGATTATAGTGTTTGAAATATAAAGCGCCCTTTCTGTCTGGCAGGAAGAGAAGCAGCCGGACTATATTTGGGGATCCCGCCAATCACGCCTCCACCAGCCAGGTTCCAGAACCAGCTTCGAGGGCGGAGGCGGACACGGGGCCAGTTCCGCATAGTTCTCCGACAAAGGATGCGGATATGTTTTCGACCACAAACTCCGAAGTGGAGAGCGCCATGAATCACCGACGCCGGAGGGCCGTGCTTTGGAACAACATCTTTTCAGAAGAGGCCTTCAATGCCTTCAATTTGGCAGACGCATACATCCGAGCTGCTCAAGGCAGGCTTGCCCGAGCGAAGAACCAGTATACCAAAGATATATGGGTAAGAAGCTTTGATAAGTATGTATAACAGTAGCCCCTAAGACTTAAAATAGTTGGAACAACTGTTTGAAGGATCCATTTATGCACAGGTCCTTGTAGAGAAGAATGAACAATTAGCTCGGGAGCTGGAGGAATGTAAGGCCCAGCTGAGGGACACGGCTGCCAAGTTAGAGGAGTCCCAGAAGGCCTCATCTGGTAACATTTGTCTCAATTGTGCGAAGATGCACTAGTTAGTAAATGGCTGGTATGACTAGTCTAACAGAAAATTCTGCAGACAATCCCGGGGTGAATCCGGGGGGCGTAACGGATGACGATTCGCATCTTAAAAGGCAGCTAAAGGCTAGCAGGCGCATCCTTACGCAAGTTAAGAAAGAGAAGAACAATCTTCAAGAGGCCAATATTCGGCTGGATGTGGAATTAAAAGACGTCCGCGCTCAACTGGCGGATTCCGTGAAGGAGAATAAAAGGCTTCGATGCGGCATTTATGGTGAGTGCCTAGATGAACTGTATGATAGTTCGGAGAGGAAGTATATTGAATTTTTTTTTGCTTGCAGGAATGTTAACGGGTCGCCCTGAAGAGGAGATGCCCTCATCTGCAAGTGATTTATTGCAAGACCTCTCCCAACTGCACGAGCGAGCTCGGCAAGTGATGCGGGATGTTGCTCAGGCCTTGTGGCCATCAAGCTTATTGCCGAATGGCATGGGGGAGCTTGTGGATAAGCTTCAAGGAGCACGGCGGCGCTTCCGATTGTGGAAGATGTCAGCCTGCCGGCAAGGTGCAAGAGAAGCCTGGGCTATGGTGAAGACACGCTATACCAAGCTGGACCCGAACCATATGGCCGAAGTAGGACCAGCCGGGCCTGATGGGAAAGAAATTCCCATGAGCCTGGTATATGACCAGGTAGCATTAGCCGCCAAGTATTCTCAACAGGATTGTAAGCTAGATATCCTGTTGGATGGTATAGAGGAAGACTATAGTCAGTCCAAGTAACTATGTAAATTAATGGACATAATTAGTCCCTAGCCGGATTAAAATCATTTGTCATGGCGGACCTTTTCGCTTCAGCCCCCGGATCCTATAGTCCGAGGTGTGTCTGGATACCCGCTCAGTTATACAAGACCGGGGTATGCGTGGAGACAAGGCATAGGGGTCATAGGTGCTTGAACAGACAAGTACCCAACTAGTTATGTTATATTACACGGATAGTAAGAAACATCTTCGAGGGAGAATAGTTCCGTTAGGGGTTCCTTTCCCTGGGTACGCATGCGACAATGCACATGTCCAGACTTCTGGTGATTTACGTTGTAATAACTGAATACATCTTTTGTTCACCGATCGAATATTCTCTTAAGGAAACTAGCTTTCGGCTTCACCCAGTCTGAGGTAAACATCTGGCTGAACCGGCAGTAACAATCACAGAGGTGCTCCCCTTATGCCCTAGCCGAATTAACGGGAACGTAGGGCATAAACACAAGAGCCAGGCAACCCAGCTTGGCCACATCTTAAGTCATATCGATGCATATAATGGTGAAGAAAAGGCACATATGGAAAAAGAACGCATATATGATGGGCAAAAAGCCACTTAAAGTAATTATGTTTAGCTTCCGAATAGGAAGCCCCCAGGTATAGCTTACACACATAGTACGGCCGGAGTGATCCGGGAGTCCGCACTGTATTTAAATACTTTGTGCGAAAGAAAAAAAGGTCGAGAAAGGAAAAAAGGGGTGGAGCATAATTAAAAAGGAGGGGTAAGGAGACGGACACTGAGTTTGGCGTTAGGCGTAGAATCTCCGGAGTCTGGCCGCGTTCTGTGGGTTCGGCTTGAGTCTGTTATCGGATGCTTTACGTAAGCGGTACACTCCTCCGGTGAGGACTTTGTCAATGATGAAGGGACCCTCCCACTTGGGTTTGAGCTTGTCCTTCTTCTTCTCCGGTAGGCGTAGAACGAGCTCGCCAATATTGTAAGTTTTGGCCCGCACTTCTCTTCTTTGATATCGTCGAGCCTGCTGCTGATAGAATGCGGAGCAGGCTTTTGGGACGTCGCGCTCCTCCTCCAGGGCATCCAAGTTATCCTGCCAATCTAACTCGGCTTCCTTCTCTTCGTACATGCGTACACGTGGCGAATCATGTATTATGTCGCAGGGTAGTACTACCTCCGCGCCGTATACCATAAAAAATGGTGTATATCTGGTAGTGCGATTCGGTGTGGTCCGCAGGCCCCAGAGTATGGAGTCGAGCTCTTCGATCCAGTGCGTATCCGATTCTATCAAGGATCACACTAGTCTGGGTTTGATGCCGCTCATGATGAGACCATTTGACCGCTCTACCTGGTCGGTTGTTTGCGGATGGTAGACGGAAGTGTAATCAAGCTTAATGCCCATTTTTCCGCACCAAGTTTTCACTTCATCGGCTGTGAAATTTGAGCCATTATCAGTGATGATGCTGTGGGGGACACCGTAGCGGTGTACGACCCCGGATATGAAGTCTATTACTGGTCCGGATTCGGCCGTTTTGACTGGTTTGGCTTCTATCCATTTGGTGAACTTGTCCACCATGACCAATAAGTATTTTTTCTTATGGCTAGACCCTTTAAAAGGTCCGACCATATCCAGCCCCCAGACCGCGAAGGGCCAAGTTATGGGGATTGTTTGGAGAGCGGTAGGGGGCATATGACTGATTGGCGAAGAGCTGGCAACCGACGCAATGTTGGACAAGGTCTTGTGCGTCTGCTCGGGCCGTCGGCCTATAGAAGCCTGCACGGAAGGCCTTGCTGACTAGTGCTCGAGCCGCGGCATGGTGCCCACCCAGTCCGGCATGGATTTCAGCCAAGAGCTGCCGCCCTTCCTCTTCGGAGATGCATCTTTGGAGCACTCTGGTAGCACTTTTATTGTAGAGTTCCCCTTCGTGGACTTTGTAAGCTTTAGAATGCCGGACTATGCAGTGTGCTTCATTTTGGTGTGACAAGAAAGGCTCAGTCCACGGGGCAATTACGGCCATGATTTCATGGGCCGAAGACGTTATTTCGGTGGCAGAGCCTCCGATTGTGTCTGATGGTTCGGGATTTGGGGGTGTGTTCGGATCCATGCTAGTATTGCCGGACTCCCCTTCCCATACCACAGATAGCTTGAACAACCTTTCCAGGAATATGTTAGGTGGTACAGGGTCGCGTTTTGCGCCAATGCGGGTGAGGACGTCCGCCGCTTGATTGTTTTCTTGAGACACGTGGTGGAATTCGAGCCCCTCGAACCGAGCTGACATTTTGAGGACGGCATTACGGTAGGGCACCATTTTCGGATCCTTGGCATCAAAGTCTATTATTTGTGATATTGCGAGGTTCGAATCCCCGCGCACTTCCAGGCATTGGATGCCCATAGATATTGCCATCCAAAGACCGTGCAAGAGCGCCTCATATTCGGCTACATTATTGGAGTCTGTGTATAATATTTGAAGGACGTACTGGACCGTGTCTCCGGTGGGAGATGTCAGGACTACACCTGCTCCCAATCCGGCCAGCATTTTAGAGCCGTCGAAGTGCATGATCCAATTTGAGTATGTGTCGTACTCTTTAGGGAGTTTGGCTTCTGTCCATTTGGCGACAAACTTGGCTAGTACTTGCAACTTAATGGCTCGCCGTGGTTTGTATATTATGTCGAAGGGAAGGAGCTCAATAGCCCATTTAGCAATCCGACCCGTAGCGTCGCGGTTATTTATTATGTCATTGAGTGGTACTTCGGAGGACACCATAATCAAACACTCTTGAAAATAGTGTCGCAACTTCCGGGATGGCATGAAGACCGCGTATGCTATTTTTTTATAGTGTGGGTATCGGGAATTGCATCGGGTGAGGACCGTGGATACGTAATAAACCGGCTTTTGAAGCGGTAATTTGTATCCGTCCACCTCTCGTTCGACAATGAGCACCGCGCTTACCACTTGATGTGTTGCGGCTATGTACAGTAGCATAGGCTCGCCGATATTTGGCGCTGTTAGGACTGGATTACTGGCCAGTAAGGTCTTTATTTCATCAAGTCCGGTCGCGGCTGCATCCGTCCATACGAAGTGTTCGGTGCGCCGAAGGAGGCGGTAAAGAGGCAATGCCTTTTCTCCTAACCTGGAGATAAAGCAGCTCAAACCGGCCACACATCCAGCTAGTTTCTAGATGTGCTTGAGGTCTATTGATATAGTCAACTGCGACAGAGCTCAGATTTTTGCCGGATTCGCTTCAATTCCTCTATTGGAAACAATGAAGCCCAGCAGTTTCCTCGAGGGGACGCCGAAAACGCATTTTTCCGGATTCAACTTGATGTCGTATGTCCGGAGGTTATTGAATGTAAGCCTCAAGTCCTCTATTAGGGTTTCGACGTGTCTTGTTTTTATGACCACGTCGTCCACGTATGCCTCCACTGTTTTGCTGATTTGTTTTTCCAGGCATGTTTGAATCATGCATTGATAGGTTGTGCTGGCGTTCTTAAGCCCGAAAGGCATAGTGTTGAAGCAAAAAGGGCCATATGGCATTATGAAAGCTGTTGCAGCTTGGTCAGACTCTGCCATCTTTACTTGATGGTATCCAGAGTATGCGTTGAGAAAACACCACGAGTCGTGCCCGGCTGTGGCATCGATGATTTGATCGATGCGAGGGATGGGAAAGGGATCTTTGGGGCAAGCCCTGTTGAGGTCTTTGAAGTCGACACACAGGCGCCAAGATTTGTCCTTCTTTGGTACCATTACTAGGTTTGCTAGCCAGTCCGGATGCTTGATATCTCTGATGAATCCGGCCTCGAGTAGTTTGGCTAGCTCTTCCCCCATAGCTTACCTTTTGGGCTCTGAAAACCGTCTTAGAGTCTGCTTGACCGGTTTGTATCCTTTTAGAATATTGAGGCTGTGTTCGATCAATCTGCGTGGGATGCCCGGCATGTCCGATGGGTGCGAGGCGAAAATGTCCCAATTCTCGCGTAAGAAATCTCGCAGTGCATCGTCCATCGCGGGGCTCAACTGTGTCCCATGGAAGCTGTCTTCGTGGGGTCCGTTGGATGGACTTCGAATTTGACTATCTCATCTGCAGGTTTAAATGAGGTGGACTTGGGTCGCTTGTTGAGTATCATGCCGTACCTGTCCATGGTGGCCTGCAGTGTTGTTAACTCTTCGGCTTCTAGGGCTTCAGATAATGCTTCCAGGGCTAGTGCTGTGGTTTTGTTTTCGGCGCGAAGTGCGACGTCCGGATCACTGGCTAGAGTGATGATTCCATTGGGTCCGGGCATTTTAAGCTTCATGTACCCATAATGGGGTACAACTTGAAAGCTTGTAAACGCGTCCCGCCCTAGAAGGGCGTGGTATCCGCTGCTAAAGGGAGCCACTTGGAATGTGATTTCTTCGGACCTATAATTCTCCGGGGTGCCGAGTACCACATCGAGTGTGATTTTTCCCGCACACCGCGCTTCGCGGGTAGGGATAATTCCCCTGTAGGTTGTGCCGCTTTCTTCAATGCAGCTTTTATAAATTTCCATCTTGCCGAGTGTTTCTTCATAGATCAGATTTAATCCGCTTCCGCCAACCATGAGTACTTGAGTGAGCTGAAAGCCATCTACGATCGGGCTAAGGACCAGAGCGGCTGGTGCCCGGATAGTCTGGAATCGAGGTTCATCACTGGCATTAAAAGTTATAGCAGTGTCATTCCAGGTTTTTTTTGCCACATGGCAAATTTCAGCGGAGCTTCGATGAGCTCACTTGCGCCTATTGTTTGAAGCAAAAGTCTCGAAGACATTTAGTACCGTATTGTGTTCGTTGGCAGGATGTTGTTCCGCTTTATGGCTTACAAGAAGATCCTCGCCACTTTCTGCCACCTGCCAGAGTATCCAACATGCCCTAAGTCTATGAGTTGGTATTGTATCCGGAGTACTGTGGAGCTTACATGGCCCGTCGAGCCATTATTCTAATATGGTTCCCCGCCCTGGGGTGGGCTTTGGTTTCTTGGGAATTGAATCGGCCGACTTATGAGAGTTCGTCCGTTTAGTTCGGACAAATGTCTTGGTGAGAGCAGTACTATCCCAAAATTCTGTTTGGGTTTTCCAGGCGCTTTCTGTCGCACAGTACGTCCGTACTATGATTGCCATGTCCGCGAAGTGTACTATGTCACGGCGGCTTATAGCATTGAGGAGTCCTTTGTCCGTGCAGTTTTTGCAGAAGAGTGAGACCACGTTCTCCTCGCGGCAGTCCCTGACCTTGTTAAGCGCAAGGAGGAATCTAGCCCAATAGCGATGCACAGTCTCCTGGGGCTCTTGCCTAATGCGCGAGAGACGGTTTAAGTCCAGGTGGGCGTTGTTAGCTGAATCCGGACTTTGATCCGATCTAACACCCAGGGGCGCGGGAGGTTCCGAGCTTAACAGCTCAGAATCCGGAGTGCTGCCCAATTTCTTCGGCCCAATGCCCGATTCTAAGCCCGGGAGCCGGGTCATGTCTTCCTTTGAGCAGGTGTTAGGCTCAAGGAGTTCGATGATCCAAACATAATTTGTCCTCAAAGTTGAGGGGCAATCCGCGTGTGCTTCCTCCACCATCGTTATCTCATGGGTGGCCGGCGGGGATCTGATGTCCCTTTGGTCAGGTTTAAGCCCGATCCGGTCATAGTCTGTAGCGACTCCCAGAGTGGCGATGCGATCCAAGAGCTCTTTAAGGGAGGAGAGCTCCATTGGATCCATCTGCTCAGCAAGTTCCGAACTGACGCGAAGGTTATGCTTGATGACCCGAGAGGCAATCATCGGTGCAACCGTCGATGGGGCAGCCATGGTAAAGCTACCAAGTCGGAGAGTTTGGCCTACGACCAGGGCTCCCCCCGAGATAATGTCATGCTTGATGACAAGACGAGCCATCAAGCCCGGCAGCGATGACATAGAGGAACTCTCAATGAAAGCACCAATGTCGGTGTCAAAACCGGCGGATCTCGGGTAGGGAGTCCCGATTTGTGCGGCAAGGCTGATGGTAACAGGAAGCAAGGGACACAGATGTTTACCCAGGTTCGGGCCCTCTCAATGGAGGTAAAACCCTACTTCCTGCTTGATTAATATTGAGGATATGGGTAGTACAGGAGTAGATCTACCACGAGATCGTAGAGGCTAAACCCTAGACGCTAGCCTATGATGGTATGAATATAACTGTGATCGGCCTTCTAAGGACCAACCTCTCTGGTTTATATAAACACCGGAGAGGGCTAGGGTTTACATGGAGTCGGTTACAAGGAAGGAAACACAATATCCCGATCGCCAAGCTTGTCTTCCAGGCAAAGGAGAGTCCCATCCGGACACGGGCCGAAGTCTTGAGTCTTGTATCTTCACGGTTCAATAGTCCGGACGTTGTACACAGTCTGGCTGTCCGGATACCCCCTAATCAAGGACTCCCTCAGCTGGCGCGCCCCTTCCCTTGGTCGCCGGCCCTAGGGATGGAAAGGGGGAGGGCTAGCCCCTCTTTCCTTCCCTCCACCTAGGAGGAAGGAAAGGGGGGACGGCACCTCCTCCTGCTTTCCCCCGCAGGCATATAAGGAAGGGAGGCCGCTAGAGGGCAGGAACCCAAGGGGGCCGGCCGGCCACCCTTCGGGCGCTTCCTGGCTGCCTCCCCTCCCCCCACTATATATGAGAGGGGCGCCACACAAGACCATGACAATCTCTTAGCCGTGTGCGGCGCCCCTCTCCACAATTTATTCCCCCGTCTAGTTTCTCTGCAGTGCTCGGCGAAGCCCTGTGGGAACGATTTCACCATCACCGTCACCACACCGTTGTGCTATCGGAACTCATCTCCAACTTCGCCCGTCTTGCTGGATCAAGAAGGCGAGGACATCATCGAGCTGAACATGTGCTGAACGTGGAGGTGTCGTACGTTCGATACTAGATCAGTTTGATCGCAAAGAAGTTCGACTACATCAACCGCGTTAATAAAAACTTCCTCTCTAAGGTCTACGAGGGAATGTAGACATACTCTCCCCTCTCGTTACTATGCATCTCCATGGGTAGATCTTGCATGTGTGTAGATTTTTTTTCCGTGCAACGTTCCCCAACAAAATATAGTGCATTTCTGTCTCATCTTACATGACAAAAATTGATGGCTAGTTTTTGTTTATGTCACTACTGCAGGATGCTGCTAACATGACACTATGATCAAAGGCCCTTCGACGAAACTGTGTGCGATGCAATAATCGTGAATGATGGTATATAAAACCCATCAAAAAAGGTGCAAAACATTTGTGACGGAGGATGCATCAAACATGGTTCAGATCTTACTTACGTGTGCGATGCAGGGCATATGATTCAGTTCAATTAACTATTTGCCATCAGGAGGAACAAAAGAAATGGGTAGCCAGATGAAGGTGTGTGTGATATATAGCATACGATTCACTTGGATGAACTGTTTGTGATTAGGCAACACAAAAGAAATGGCCAGCCAGATCAAGGTGTGTGCGATATACGGCATGCGGTTCACTCGGATGAACTGTTTGCATTGAGACAAAATAACAGAAACAGTTCAACTTAGCAAGATATGTGTGATGCACATCAAATAGGTGCGTAATCGGAAACGTGTGCGAAGACCGATAACAACACAGACGATTGCTGCTAACAAGCCGTATGTGTTGTGAGCAAACGATTGCTAGTATACAATTGTGAGTGATTGATGAAAACATCACCGATGGGCTCTATTGTTTAGTCCGTTTGTGATGTGATTTTCTTTGTCCGCACAACATCTATGCTCTGTCTACAGAGCATCAACATATATACTTAAAAGACAGCATTGCATAACCAAATTAAGAATACAATTACACAAGTGACTACACACATAACATTTCCACACACCAAAGTAAGCAATTACATGCATACTAAACAAGGAGAAACGAGGATCTAATCATCTACTTATTGTTGTGATGAAGCTTGCCATTGCTCTGCTTCCGGCTGAATCCCTGGCCGTTTTAGGGAAGGAGGCACTTCCTCATGTAAACGATCCGCATGTACATGTCGTAGCTCGTGTATGCCTCCTTGGCCGCGTACACGATGTGAGCTTTGTCGAGTTTCTCCATCCAGGCTGAGTGCCAGGCACGCTTGTCCTTGTTGCACAAATCCTTCATGTCTCTGTAGTAGGCGTCGATGATGGCCTCAGCAAGGTGAACCAGTGAGTCCTTCTCATGCTCCTTGCTGCCCCAGATCTTGTATTGGCCCTGGATGTCGACAAGATTCTGGCAGGCGATGCCCGAATTATCAAGCGCCTTTACATCGTTGGTGATGTCCACCGTAGTGAGCATGTAGTGGGGGCTGTTGACAAACCTGGTGAAACATTCGCAAGGCCTTGTGGCCAGGCAGTAGTGGTAGACGAGGATGTGGTGGAGCACGCACATCTGGGCAACGGCGACCTTGGGACGAGACCCGGCATGAGCGCGAGTGTAATCGAGGTCAAACCCGACCAACTTGTACTTCTCCCCGGCAAGCAACAGCACCATGATGTGGACGGAGTGCTCCACGCAGACCGGGTCATTGGTGTACACCACCAAGAGGTCCATGAACCTTCTGTGGGTGTCCACCATGACACGCATGGTGAACTGCTGCTCGTCGTCGGCAGCCGCTCGGAGCGCCATTAGAGCCGCGCAGAATACCCTCTAAGGATTTATCATGGTGGGTGTGCTTCTTGCAATGGTGGGGTATGATCGAAAGTTTGAAGAGACACAAGGGTTAAATGCCCGCTGTAATAAATGGGGGCCGGCCGGCCTCTAATCGTCACGTCTTGTCACAACGTTCATAGCGGAGGATTCCAGTGCATGCTTGACAACACCGCACCGCATGCGTGGGCTCGAAGAGTGTATCATCGGTGACCATGTTCCCGCGCTACCGCGCAGTTTACCGTGCAAGCTTCCCACCCTGCTAGTTTGGCCACGCGTCGGCTAGAAGAGGGACAAATCATGGGCGTATATTGGCAAAAAGCTTTGTAAAAACAAAGTGTGTGGAATTACTTCGGTCATAAGTTTACCCGTGGGTGATGAGGTCAAAGTTACACAGAAGGGTGATGATGGACACTCGAGTGTGATAATTAATTTTGCGCTCTACAGGGCACACGATGGAAGAAACCAACTGTGTGCAATAATGTCGAAGATTGCAGTCGAGTTAGCTATACAAATCGTGTGCTGTGAGATCGACAAGGCAAACAGATTCGAGAATGGTTAATAAAATCTAAGTCCATTGCATATTCAGGTCAAAATAGTGCTACCAATATATGAGTCTCATACGATGCCATTTCAATGATTGTACCACAAAAGCTTGAAATATTACAAGGTTCAAATTCCAGAGTTATATGGCTCAAATTCGAAGATTACAAGGTTCAAACTGATATTAGAAATGAAATTTAGCCCATCAGCTGCAACCGCTCGCGCTGATCCGCTGAACATGGATATCAGAGAGGTTCAAACTAATATTACCACTTCTATGTCTGGTTTTGAAACCTCACAATTTTTGCAAAGGGGTCAGCCATTGAGAAGTCATGTATGGGGTTGACACGATGACTTCCGATTACTCTATCATCTAAAGTTCCAAAATGAAATTCAGCATTTTTGCAGCCTATTCCATTCTGCCGCAGGCGCCGGCGCTGATCAACAGACCATTCATTTTTGTGATAAATGTAGGGCAAACCTCATTATGTTCAGCACCCTTGCTGTGAGAACAAAGAACCTGATTAATATAATCTCCGGTAAGGTCCCTCGGTAGGAGTTCAAAGTAATTTCTGAGAGATGTAGATCTTGGCATTCGACGTGATTGTTATACTGTATCACATTATCCACCACTGGTCCTAATCTTATCTGTAAAAGAAGAAAACGTGTTAGTGCCTACATGCAGTTTTGAACTCTACTACTGTCCTATTTGGTTTGCAGGATTTGTAAAATGCACTAACATGCCATTTTTGATCTGACATGATTAACATGGACATTTGATTACATTCTAGAAAAATGTAGCCTTCTTCACAAGAGGTTGGAGTGGATGAAAAGTTCCCGAAGAAAACTAGCACAGATGAATCCCAAGGAGAAATGCTTATGTGTTGTAACCATATGGATCAAGCAACCAATATGGGGGGGGGCATGTATGTACTGAAATCATCAAAAATAATCCTTCAGAAATCGTAGTACATTGTCATTGTAAACTTGGAAAAAGGTGTCACAAACTGAACTCACTTATGGTTAACATTTAACAGGAAAGGAACATCACCTCGATATATAGCTTCTCCGGGCACCAAAAGCATCTTAGGAAACTGACAACTTGCGGATAGATTCTAGTGCCAAGACCTTCACTATGCGTAGTTTCGGGGTCAAGCTTGTTGGAATCATTTTCTGAATGACACACAAACAAACATCTTCAAAATTAGAAATAATGTTAATTTGTAGAAGGAGAGGTAGAAGACGATTGTTGTACCTGAACGGGTGTGGATCCAATAACAAGTTCAGAGTATTTATTAGACGAGTAGCCCACCACTGTCATTTTGACGCAGAAATGACATTGATTCTTGTTGGACCTTCAACTACAAGTAATCTCTCAAGTGCAGGTGTGTCCTCAATGACCATACCGTGGTACACACACTACAAAAAAGACACATCCATGACATTTTGGGCCGAACGAATTTTTTTCCTGTCATACTTATGACACTTCTATGATGATAATTGTGACAAAACCCGGTATCATCATAGATGTGGTGAGCTCCTACTTCTATGACAAAAAATCATGACAGAAAATGGGCTTTTCGTCCTAGGCGGGCCGGAGACGCAGCTGCATGACATTCTTTGGGACGTCCATGACGGAAAAACCATGGTACAAGCGAGGGCAAGGAAAATATCGGGGTGTTCCCAGTTACGGTAGGTGGTCGGGGCCGAGCAATGCGCGTTTCTCTCGTACTCGCATGCGCGTGGGTACGAGGCGTTGGGCTCTAACTGAACCCGAGTGATGCATTGGGCTCTAACTGAACCCGAGTGATTGCACTGCAGGCTACGCGTTACTGAACTCGCGCGATCGAGCCATGGCTGTTAACTGAACCCGATCGAGCAATTCCTTCTCTACTGCTGCTAACTGAAGCTGATCTATGCTGCCTCTGAATGAACAGTGAGTGTTGCTGGGGGTGGATGAACAGTTCCTGGTGTGGGTGGATGAACAGGACCCCGTGGTGTTGCCTCTGGATGAACAGGACCCTGATCGATCGAGTCGGTTGGGGCTGGATGAACAGGACCCCGTGGAGGGCTGGATGAACAGGACCACCCTGTGGAGGGCTGGATGAACCGTAGAAGGTGGAGAGCTGGATGAACAGTAGCCCATGGAGGGATGGTTGAACAGGAGCCCGTGGAGAGGGCTAGTTGAACGGCAGCCGGTGGAGTAGCGCGCGGTGGAGGCTGGATGAACAGGAGCCCGTGGATGAACAGTCGTAGGTGGAGGCTAGAGGAGGTCGACGGTGGATGAATAGTAGCCCGTGGAGGCTGGAGGGGGTCGATTGTGGAGATGAACAGTATCCCGTGGAGTCCCGTTTTGTGGTACGCCACACCCATCCCGATGAACCGGACCCACGTTCCGACCATAGCGCTCCAACACAAGTCCGTTTCCTCCGTTTTGCGGTACGCCACACCCCTCCTGATCAATAGGACCCCCGTTTCGACCGTAGGATGTCTGTTTCCTCTGTTTTGCGGTACACCAGACCCCTCCCGATGAACATGATACTGTTTCGAACATGGCCGGTCGAACACAAGGCCGTTTCCTCTGTTCTACGGTATGCCAGGCCTCGTTTCCATCGGCTGTTCCGTCCAAGCCCTCCTGATGAACACGACGACGCATTCCGTTTCGACCCAGCCGGTCGGCTCCAAATGAACAAGACGAGGACGCAGTTTGTCTGTTCCGACCCAACCATGTACACGAGCCCTGGCCGTACGTATGCGCGAGTAGGCATTTGATACCCTGCCCATATGTATGTACGTGGCAGTATTTTCTTTCTTGCACACTGGCCGCTGTACGTACGTGGACATGCTATGTGCGTGTCTCTACTACGACACGTGCGCGCGTCTACATCGACCAGTATGTACGTACACGTTCGCGACCAGAATGATAACGCTACGTATGCTTTGACCAGGTGGGTCCCGACTGTCAGGCACTTCCTTGCCTACGAAGATGTAGCTGATGGGTCCCAGCAGTCAGGGGGAAGTCGTTTTTTTTTTGCCCGGATGCACTTACTTGCGTGCGAAGATGTAGTTGGTGGGTCCCAGCAGTTAGGGGGAAATGTTTTTTTCACGAAATACGGTGGCCTGTCCGGTGGGTCCCTACTGTTAGGTGCAGGAATAATTATTTTGTGCGTAATAAGGAGGCACTTCCTTGCGGCCGCCGTGGACCCAGCTGTCAGCCTTTCCACATATAGTACTCTTTCGATGGAAGTCGTTCCTTGACCACATTGACCACGCCGTGCCGAGAGCACCAGGGCGGTGGACGACGGTGAGCGGCGAGGCCTAGGAAGGGGACGACGCGAAGCCGGGGAAGACGCGATAGTGGAAGCCTGTGCGGAGAGGAGTACGAGGGTTCACTGGTTCGGCTGTGGTGTGAGATTGCCGTCTCCGCAAGGCCTGGCCAGCGGTGGGAATAGTAGGGGGCGGTGAGGCCTCCGCGGCAGCACAACCGACCATGGGAGGCAGGAGCATGCGGCACGACCGGCGTTGCTTTGGGCGGCTGGAGCAAGAAGACCAAAGGTTGAAGAAGCACTACGGCCGTTGGATGGACATCGTACGGTCACTGGAGCTAGAATCGCTCATATTGACTAAGTTGACAAAGCAATCCGTCCCTATCAACTTAGTAGGCCCACAAGTTAGCCTCCCACCAAGGTGGGTCCCAACTAGCAGGGGGAGTATTCATTTTTTTGTGCGTAATAAGGAGGCACTTCCGGTGGGTCCGAGCTGACAGCGGGGGGAACTTTTTTTCCGCGAAATACGGTGGACCTTCCGATGGGTCCCAGCAGTCAGGGGGGAAACATTTTTTTGCGAAATACGATGGCCCGTAAGGTGGGTCCCTGCTGTCACGTGGATGAATAATTATTTTTCGCGTAATAAGGAGGCACTTCCTTGCGGCTGTCATGGACTCAGCTGTCAGCCTCTCCATGTACAGTACTCTTCCGATGGAAGTCATTCCTTGACCACATTGAGCATGCCGCACCGAGAGCACCAGGGCGGTGGGCGACGGCGAGCGGCGAAGCCTAGGAAGGGGATGATGCGGAGCCGGGGAAGACGCGGCAGTGGAAGCCCACGCGGAGAGGAGTACGAGGGTTCACTGGTTTGGCTGCAGTGTGAGGCTGCCGTCGAAGCAGAATAACAGGGGGTGTGGGTGTGTGGAGGGATGGCCCTGCCAGCGGTGGGAGTAGTAGGGAGCGGTGAGGCCTCCGCGGCAGCACAACCAGCCATGGGAGGCAGGAGCAGGCGGCATGACTGGCACTGCTTTGGGTGGTTGGAGCAAGAAGACTAGAGGTTGAAGAAGCACTACGGCCGTCGGATGGACATTGTACGGTCACTGCAGCTAGAATCGTTCATATTGACTAAGTTGACAAATCCCTTGGTACGCGTCAACTTAGTAGGCCCACAGGCCAGCTTCCGAAACGGTGCGCCCCAGATGTCAGGGGGAGGAATCATTTTTTGGGTGGGTGAAGCTAGAATATCCGAGATTGAAGAAGAAGCACGGCATCCGTTGGATGGACATCCAACGGCCACTGCTGCTAGAACCATGTTTTGACTATAATAAGTTGACAAAGCCTTGCATACGCGTCAACTTCTTTTTTTAGGGGACGCGTCAACTTAGTATGCCCACAAGTGTGTGGCAGAGAACTTATAACCCATTTGCGATTTGTTAGAATGTACAACCCATTTTTGAATTCTAATGTAATTTACTACAGACCAGTAATAGTTTCTTTAAAGTACAACCCATTTTCTAGCTAGGACAACGATTAATAATTTCAACCCGTTCAAGACAGAATTCAATAAAATTTCGCACATTTTGATGGGATCCGAAATATTTTTATCCCGAATTTCTAGTCAGATTAAATATAAATTTGTATTACGTAAAAATCTAACGAAACATTGCACGCGCAACAATTAAAAATTAAGATTTTCAAAATCCATAAATAATATTTTCTAAACTAATTTCATGCTTGGTGCATTTTTTATAGTTAATGCCCAGTTTTTATAATTACATCCCATTTATTATTTTTTAAAGCCCATTTTCCTGTTAAGCCGAATGCATCTCTCTTAGGAAAGATTTGTAGCCCAGCAGGGTGGAGAATAACAAGTTGACCTTGCCTGAGTATTCCTCAAAAAAACGTATAGCTGGGCTAGACATTTTCATCTTGAAAAAAAATTAATATCTAGGCTGGATATCTATCCTGGGCTAGATGGGCCACAGCCCGCCCAGTTAATACCCTGCTCTCCTCTGAACGACAACAAAAACATCACCAAGAAAAAATCTACAGTGCTCATGCCTCAAAAACACAAATACTGCTCGAGCTGCTTGGTCCCAGCTATCGGCCGCACCTTGTGCAATTCTCTTGTTTATATTAACTACATAGGTTGACAATGGTGTGGGACCGTGATGTCAGGAAACCAAGAGGAAGCAAAAAAATATAGTTGTACATAATAAGGAGGCACTTGCGTACATACGGCTATGGCTTAAGTGGGTCCCTACTGTCATCCAGTCAAAATATAGTCATCTCCTGAATCCTCATGTTCATTGACCATGTTAACAATGCTCGCTGCCATGGCGAGCGCAACAACTCGAAGGACGATGGAGAGGGCCTCACGGGCCCTACAGATGGTCTGAACAGCGCCCGCTTCTCATTCAGGAAGCCAGGATCATCATACACCTATGAGCACCTTTGAGAGACTAAGAAATCATGAAACAGTAAGGCCGCGCTTGGGAGCTTTGGTTTATTTCACACCTGTATTAAGATACAAGTGTAATTTACTCGTCATCAGAAACAATGCGTAAAATACAGGCGTAATGAAACCGAGGGCCCGAGGTCTGTAAGTAAAACCAGCAGGTTACGCGTGTAATTTGAGAGACCGGTGTATAATTTACTAGTCATTATCGACCAACCAAGCACTTCGCCCGAGACCATTTGCTTTTATTTACCAGCGTCTGTTTTACAAGCGGTTTTGGTTGGAAAACAACGATCCAATCATGGCCTAAGATGATGAGTTGGTCGGAAGTTCATATGGTTTCACGTCTAACCTACCCAACTTGTCGTATAGGCTATGAATGAAACATAAGACGATGAACTTCTTAAGCACGGAAACAACAAAAGAGGGTGATCTTCCTAACAAGAAAATCACTGGCATTAGATCGACATGCAAAACAATATGAAGCATTATTCTCAGGAGGCACAGTGAACAGCTGATGCCGCATGCCACAACATTCCAAGCTCAACTTTGCAATCAAACACAAGGCCTGGCATTACATAGACAATATTCAGAACAAACTCTTAAAATATCTTACATAATTCAACATTCATGTGACTATGCATCTCAGCAGAGTAAATATTTACTTCTGAACTGAAGACAGGAATAGGAAAAAATGATCGACGTTGCTCACAGCAAAGGGCGTCCCACTCAAAAATATCAAATGCATGTCTTCTGGCTAACATCAATGAGCAAAAGTTGACAAGGTTTTCCAATTCCAATATATTAAACTAATGTCAACTTTGACAAGCTTTTCCCATTCAAAATATGTAATGCCTATGATTGTGGAACGGGCAGGGTTTGTCATCAGTTTGTCATCTGATAGTCCGGTGGCTCAAGGTGACGACGAATGATTAGAGAACCATTCGATGTATTGTGCATGATGAAGTATTATGGAGGACACGAACCATCTGAACATTTTGTGCAGTTCCACTAAAATCAAGCTGAGCATCCCTGTGGATTTCGTATTTATATGCTGCCAGAAAACAAAGACACATCAGCACACACATGAATATTGGCCCCAGTGTCAACCCACCAATCGGTGGACTAACAAACTGAAAGTACGGTAAACAGATTACCATACCCAGATGCCCCATCATTGTTGCTTAGAGTGACATTGACAGACTTGGAGTCCTGTCCTGGCTTCTTGGTACTTGTTTGGGCACTTGTTTGCCCAGTGTTCCTCCGAACCACAAGTAAAGCAGCCATCTCTCTTTTTGTCTTTCTTCTTACCCTTCTTAATGGCCGACGCTGGCAGCACCATTCAAACATATAGTCCGGTGGCTCAAGGTGATGACGAATGATTAGAGAACCATTCGATGTATTGTGCATGATGAAGTATTATGGAGGACACAAGCCATCTGGACATTTTGTGCAGTTCCACTAAAATCAAGCTGAGCATCCCTGTGGATATCGTATTTATATGCTGCAAGAAAACAATGACACACCAGCACACACATGAATATTGGCCCTAGTGTCAACCCACCAATCGGTGGACTAACAAACTGAAAGTACGGTAAACATATTACCATACCCAGATGCCCCATCAATGTTTCTTAGAATGACATTGACAGATTTGGAGTCCTGTCCTGGCTTCCTGTACTTGTTTGGGCACTTTTTGCCCAGTGCACTCCACGTGTTGTAGAGTTTCCTATGCTCTCTACAGACTAGTCATGTCACCAGTGTCTACTAATCTCTGTAAAGCTTCTCGATCATTCCTTCTGTAATGTAGCGCAAACAGTTACTGCTTCTTTCTGCAAAGTGGTAAGACCACCTGGACCCACTAATGCAGCATTTTACCTTAGACACATTGGCTCCTTTTGTGAAGTTCAACTAAAATCAAAGTCGAAATAAAACCGAGCTTTAATTTTGATATCCATGTAAGCAACAAAAGGTATAAGGGAAACAATTACTGAGAAATAACGGTTGATGACTTGAACACCCATAAGAAAAACATCAACTGATCTACCTTATCGTAATGGGAAAAAAAGGAGAGTAGCAATTCTCAGTTAGTGTGATTCATTCATATTAACTGAGACATTATCTTAACAATGCCTTGTTTCAACATGTATAAAGAACGACAAAGCAGAAAAGTACCATTCCTAAAACAATGCGACTGATTCATTTTAACAGAGACATTATCTTAACAATACCTTGGTTAAACATGTAGAAAGAACTACAAAGCAAGATAGTACCATTTGTAAAACACTGTAACTGATATATAATAACAGAGACATTATCTGAACAATACATTTCTTAAACACGTACTCCGGCCGATCCCTAACAGAAATGGTACTCCCGTCGATCCCTAACAAGTGTTGCAGTTTTGAACTAAGATTCAGTAGTTAATTATGAGGAAAGTTGGTACTAACCTTTCAAGACCAAGATTTGAAACAACTTGTGAGGAAGACCTGAGAGAGATCTCAACACATATATGGAAATCCGATCTCATTTTGTACAATTCCACCAAAATTAAGCGAAGCAAAATGTCGCAATAGCAACAAGTTGAATAGATATCCCTATTTTAACAGAGGCAAAAAAGGAATCAATTACTGGCCAATAAAGGAGGATGAAACATGCGGCCACAAAAATGGTAATCCCGCCAATCCCTAACAAGTGTTGCAGTTTTGTAATAAGATTCAGTAGTTAATTCTGAGAGTGGCATTGCTTAATTTTACCAGCAGCATTAGATTAACAAAAAACATAAATAGTTCCAGGGGAGAGTGGGCGCAACAATAACATGTGCTTCCATCTACTTATAAAGGGGGTGATGCAGAGTTTGTTGTAACAAAGCAACAAGCATAATGTCTGGGTCGTTCCCATTTTTGTTCACTACTTAATGGGAAAAGACAGCAATACAATAGCTTCAATTCAACATTTATTTAAAACAGTACCAATACAAGTAGCACAACATCTCAAAACACACTGCACGATCATGTGGATGAAGGCAACTACCAACCTATCATGACGCACACAAGATCATGTACGAATCTGCCAACACGAATAGGAAATCCAATCTCGTTTTGTGCAGTTATTCTGAAATCAAGTAAAGTCGCCGGTGTGACATTTAAGTTTGCTATAGCAACAAGTTGAATAGATATCCTTGAATTAATAGAGGCAAAAAAGGAAACAATTACTACCAATAAAGGAGGATGAAACATGCGGCCACAAAAAGAAGGATCTACCTTATCTTGATGGAAAACAAAGTACAGGACAGTAGCATTTCTAAAAGAGTTGCATTGATTCATATTAACAGAGAATTTCTCTTAAAATAGTTCAGTAGTTAATTCTGAGAGTGGCATTGCTTAAAATACAATAGCTTCAATTGAACATTTATTTAAAACAGTACCAATACAAGTAGCACAACATCTCAGAACACACTACACGATCATGTGGATGGGACATGGGACATGCTAGCACCATGTGCGTCCACACGTATAAATGGGTGATGCAGAGTATGTAGCCAAGCAGCATATCTGCGTTGGTCCCATATTTGTTCTCTTTGAAACTTTTTCCGATATGAGGGTAGCAAATCTAGTCCTGCACAAACTACCCGACCCCCCAGTTTCTTTCCCTTTTCAACAAAGATTTTGGTTCCTTACAGATGTGTGTACTGGGTTACCCCCTTTTTCCCTTTTTGACCAACAAAGCTGCTGGATAGCTAGTCTATACTACTTTCCCCCCTGCTTTCCTCATTGAACCACGTCCTAGATTCATGCTCCACCCCACCGCACCCTTCTTTCCTCTTTGAACCAAGACCTAGATTCGACTATAGAATCGAAAAAGATCAGCATGCAGCTAGACCAATGACGGTTTCAAAGAAACTTATACCTTAGGGTCGTAGGGATGTGGCAAGGCATGCGGCGGGAGGTCAGATCTGCCCACACTATGTACGGCAGCGAGGAAGAAGGGGTCGGTGGCCCTCCCGCACAGGCGCTGGGTGAAAGAGAAAAGCGTAGCCGGCAGTGGATTTCCTCCCTCGCCGAAGGCGATAGAGTGAACGCTGCAAATCTAGTCCTGCACAAACTACCCGACCCCCCAGTTTCTTTCCCTTTTCAACAAAGAGTTCGGCTCCTTACAGATGTGTGTACTGGGTTACCCCCCTTTTCCCTTTTTGACCAACAAAGCTGCTGGATAGCTAGTCTATACTACTTTCCCCCCCTCCTTTCCTCATTGAACCATGTCCTAGATTCATGCTCCACCCCACCGCACCTTTCTTTCCTCTTTGAACCAAGACCTAGATTCGACTACAGAATCAAAAAAGATCAGCATGCAGATAGACCAATGACGGTTTCAAAGAAACTTATACCTTAGGGTCGTAGGGATGTGGCAAGGCATGCGGCGGGAGGTCAGATCTGCCCACACTATGTACGACAGCGAGGAAGAAGGGGTCGGTGGCCCTCCCGCACAGGCGCTGGGTGAAAGAGAAAAGCGCAGCCGGCAGTGGATTGCCTCCCTCGCCAAAGGCGATAGAGTGAACGCTGCACCTCCTCCCCTTCCTAGTGCGATGGGATCCGGACGCCTCCTTCACCAGCTGTGAGGGGGGTGAGAGAGACAGAGGCCACAACGCAGTCTTGCTTAGATCTGGTGAAGAGGGTGAGAGACAGTGAATATAGCAAACCCTAGCAAAGGAACATTGAGCCTCCAGCGTGTATATATATATATATATATATATATATATATATATATATATATATAGGTAAAACTGTGTCTATCATAGCTTGCCACAGAACTAGTTAAGGCTGGCTACACATTTAATGGTTTAAAAGTAAGTAAAAAAATATGAAATAAATAGAGGAGAGTCACTCTAATATAATAAGATGATCCGACGGTGTGATTGTGAAAATATGCATTTATGTGTCCTCGGCAAAAAAAACAAGCATTTCAGCTCACTGCAGGATCAATATATATCGAAACATTTGTTCTTTTTGTCCAGGACACATACAGTCATATTTTTTCAATCCATCTGTTGGATCATGTTATATTATATGTGTGTTGGTTCAATATTTTTTTCCAGGATTTTTGAGAACTTTTACACCGTCGAAAACCTTAACTAGTTCTGTGGTAAGCTATTGTGGAAAATCCTACTACTACTACTATATATATATATATATATATATATATATATATATATAGTGCGGCGAGAGTGTGGAGAGTGCAAACCCTAGCGAACAAGCGTTGAGGCTCCAGCTTATATATATACATGAGCTCCGGTGCCTTAACTGCACCTGCTTTTGGCTGTATGATAGGTGGGCCAGCCACATTTTCGGCCCAACTGCAATAAACCCAAAGGCATGTGCACTAAAGTCAATGAAGTTGCGTCCATATAGTACTCGTGTATACGACTAATATATAGTGGAGTGGTTTTCTTATTCTCTCCATAACAATCATTTTAAATTGTGTAAGTACGAAACGAAACTCTTTATTTAACGTGCCAGTGAAGAAAACTACTACTCCCTCTGTTCCTAAATATTAGTCTTTCTAGAGATTTCAACAAATGACTACATACAGAGCAAAATGAGTGAATCTACACTATAAAAAATGTCTATGTACATCCGTATGTGGTAGTCCATTGCAAACCACTTGAAAGACAAATATTTAGGAATGGAGGGAGTACTTCCGATGAACTAATGATCCATGCGTCCTGGTCACACTTCCCATCCTTCACGTGCGGTACACTACCCTCCCTTAAGTGAACAACCACACATGTGCCAAATTATCGGAAACGTGTGAGAGTGTGTACAAATAAAGAATTTTAATTTCAATTATCGGAAAGGTTTGAGAGTATGTACAGTTTTCCCTCTCTAATAATTATGGTTTGTCATGTTCGACCTAAACTTGGTCAAACTTTATAAAGTTTGACTTCAGTCAAACCTAATATGCAGAGTAAATAAAAATGGAGGGCTACTACGTCCATCCGGGTTTTTTAGTCCACACCATTATTTTAATCAAAGTTAATAGCTGGACAAATAAAATTACAGGGGAGCTGGAGACAAAGTTGTGAGAAGGCTTAGAAATCAATACAAAACTTATGCTCTTAGTATCAATGTCGATCCTTCTTCGAGGAAACATTTGGTTCATAGCCAATTGTGTGATAAAATTGCACCAACGTGAAAGACGACTACGTCTCCAACGAAACCTAGGTGAACTAATGAAGGATATCATCTTTGTTGGTAACAAGCAAAGAGCACTGATGGAAGACAACTTGTTTTTGATTGAAATGGATCAACTTCACCAGCCGACGCAACCATGAGGAGCAACCATGAGCATCGATAGGTCATCGTGGTGATGCATCATCCATTTGGCATCAAGTTTGGGTGAGGCACTAATGAAGTTCGACAAATCCTCATTGTGGTCTGTTTCTTCTCAGTAGTCAAGCTCGAGGAAGGAAGAACCACGTGGCAGAGGACAGTGAGGCGAAACAACAATGGCCATCCAATTTTGTGCAGTTCCACTAAAATTGAGGAAGACATGCCCGGGTATGGAGATACGCATTGCTGTTTCCAAAAATATAAAAAGGGATATTGTGTTGTTACTTAGTTTTACAAGATTAACAATGACATCTCAATTGTCAATAAGAATTATGAAATTACACCAACAAACAGAAGCATCTTGATTATCTTGATGGGAACTAAACCAGGATACCCGAGAAAAAAATCATTTCTTCATTTAACCAGTGATAGTATTAGATTAGCAGCAGCAATAGGAGCATATGGACAATGACCGCACAACCACCATGTACTTTTTGTCAAAACAACATGTATACCTCCACTGAGGCATAAACCAGGACAACTTTTCGAGTGGCATTTCCTCTATAATAGTAGGTGATGTTGGACCAGCCGACAAACCCTAGCTACTATACATGGGGAGCTGGGGAGTAGTCGCATAGAAGAAAACCCGCATGCAGTGACCTGGGGAGCTTGACTAGTACAACAAGTTATATCTCAGGTGGGCGAGATGTCGCATAGGCGGGCGGGTGGGATCTGCCCACACGACGGCAGCGAACAAGGGCACGGAGGACCTTTGTCCGCACCAGCGCCGACTCCGAGAGGACGGTGCACATCGGCTTCCTCCATCACCGACGGCGATAACATCAACGCTGCACCCCCTCACCTCCCATAGTGGACGGGATTTGGCCAGGTCTGTGACCACCAGTGAGGAGAGAGATAGTGTGGACACTGTCATCTTGTTTTGATATGGAGAGGGTGAGAGAGCGAGACGTGAGAAACTCTATCAAACAAGTGGCTATAATGGAGTAAAACAATCTCTCCATAGCAGTGGTTTTAAATAGAATACGCGTGTTCCCAGAAAAAAGAAACGAAAACTGGCGCACAATTTTTTAACATACCAAGAAAGAAAACTCGATCAAAAATATGCCCCCGCTTCCAGGTCGCGAGAGTCGTCACGCACGCACACATAGACATAGACATGCATATCCGTGTTTACGTAAAATTCCATTTCCATCTCCATCTCCAATCATATTTGTCCAACTGGCACATATTTATGTTGTTAATTATATACGCAGCAATATTAACATACATCATCTCTTGTTCGCGGGCGTCCGGACCGCTGCCACGGCCGCTCCTGACCAACCCGAACCCTCTTCATCACCCGCGCGTGATTCCCGCCCGAAATGGTCAGTCCCGCATTCATGCCCGCCCAGAGCGGACGCAACCTATCACTGGCGCCGGCATTGAAGTGGCACACCAGCCGAGAGAGTGTCGCCCGCGCCGCTTCTAGGTGCACGCGACTGCTCCGCGTTCAAAGGTCGCAATAGCCGGCCACAACATGCATGTAAAAAGTTCTTGGGAGTACGTGCTACAGCTAGCTGTCCTCCTCCAACTCGTCAATCTCTTCCAGTAGTACTAGTACTCCATGGCGTGATCCATCGACAAGCAGGCGGGAAAGTTATCGTATACTCGGTTTGCGGTGAGTGGCATGCCAAGCGACCGTGTGGGGTCGAGCCGTGGAGGAGGGTGAGACACGAACGTGACAGACGTGATTTAATAGTTGGTTTTGCTCGATGGCGCGATCCAACGAAACAAAACATTGGTTTCTCTTTGTTTCCATTTTTTCTCCGGAAAAACGGAAACTTTCCACTCTGTCGGTGTCAAAACCGGCAGATCTCGGGTAGGGGGTCCCGAACTGTGCGTCTAAGGCTAATGGTAACAGGAGGCCGGGGACACGATGTTTTACCCAGGTTCGGGCCCTCTCGATGGAGGTAATACCCTATTTCCTGCTTGATTGATCTTGATGATATGAGTATTACAAGAGTTGATCTACCACGAGATCGTAGAGGCTAAACCCTAGAAGCTAGCCTATGATTCTTATTGTTGTCGTCCTACGGACTAAACCCTCCGGTTTATATAGACACCGGAGAGGGCTAGGTTTACACAGAGTCGGTTACAGAGAAGGAAATCTATATATCCGAATTGCCAAGCTTGGCTTCCACGCAAAGGAGAGTCCCATCCGGACACGGGACGAAGTCTTCAATCTTATATCTTCATAGTCCAATAGTCCGACAAACTATATAGTCCGGCTGTCCGAGGACCCCCTAATCCAGGACTCCCTCAGTAGCCCCTGAACCAGGCTTCAATGACGATGAGTCCGGCATGCAGATTGTCTTCGACATTGCATGAAGGGTTCCTTCTCCGAATACTCCATAGAAGATTTTGAACACGAGAACCGTGTCCGGCTCTGCAAGACAAATTCCACATACCACCATAGAGAGTACAATATTCTATAAATCTAATCTGCTGACAGCTTTCTGTAGCATGACATCACGCCACGGTCCGGTCATTATTCGAACCATTTTTACAACCAGCTACTGCACGTAATGCGAGGCGGTTTCCTTGACATGTCTTGTCGAAGCAGAGATCGTGTCCCCTCATCACGGGATTCTCATCAATACGGGTATGGGTAACTCAACCGCGCCATCAATCGTGAGACTTGGAAAATAAGCAATTTCAACGGGCAAGTGGGGAGGCGCATAGTTTCTACCGCCCTTACAAAGAGATAGGGATTCTCCTCTTTCACCCACGCCTTCTTCCTTCTTGGCTCATCCATCCTCGCACGCTCGATCTCCAGCGCCCCAGTTCTCACCTTCTCCGTATAGCCAAACATGTCTGGAGTGGGAGGACATTAAGAAGCTCAGGGCGGCTGGATACTTGGCCGCAGACATCGCACCAGCTCCCGGACGCAGGGCAGATCATTCCGACTCCGGGACCCCACGAGAGGGTAGTGTTCCTTGCCCACTTCGTCCGCGGACTGGGATTCCCCCTCCACCCATTTGTCCGCGGGCTCATGTTCTATTAAGGGCTGGATTTTCATGATATGGCCCCTAATTTCATCCTCAACATCTCGGCGTTTATCGTCGTGTGCGAGACTTTTCTCCGCATCACGCCCCACTTCGGCCTGTGGCTAAAGATCTTCAATGTGAAGCCGTAGATAGTGGTCGGCCAGCAAGCGGAGTTTGGAGGCGCCATGGTGGGCAAGATGCCCAGCGCCACCTGGATCGAGGGCTCCTTTATGGAGACCGTGAAGGGGTGGCAATCGGGGTGGTTCTACATCACCGACCCGCACGATGCCAACTGGGTGGCGGCCCCCGAATTCCGATCCGGCATCCCCATGCAGCTCATTTCCTGGAAGAAGAAGGGCCTAGCCTAGGGCGCGTCCACGAAGCAGACCGGACTCCAGAACTGCATCAAGAATATGATAACCAAGAAGATCAAGCTTGTCAACGTGGTCCAGGTCATGCTATTCCACCGAATTCTCCCGTGTCAAAGACAGGCATTCAACCTGTGGGAGTTTGACACGGCCCAACACCAGGAACTGCAAGAGCCCTTCAACACGATGCACAAAGACATCTGGAAGGTGTTGTTCAAGGCCAGCGAAGTTCCTCCTCCCACCACCGAGGATCGCGGACTCAGCGCCAAGCGCCACGCCAACTCAGTAAGCATTCTACATTTCGCAAGATGTGCCTTTCCTCAATATATTCGTGGGAGGAACTCAAGCCACCATACTGATTTAACAGGATTATGTGGCGACAACGGAGCGGATCGACTGTCCGGCTCTGCTGCCTGAAGATCCAGCTACCGCTCTCCTGACGGAGATGCTGGTTCCGGCGCCCTATGAGGTGCCGGTGAAGAAGGCCAAGAAGAAGGCCACGGGGACCGAGAAAAGTCTCCAGCGCAAGGTGGTGTCGGACTCATCGTCCGAAGACACCGAGGCGCACTCGTCCAACGACAATGAGGGGGAGGAAGAGGAAAACCCTCTCCTCCAAACCGAGAGGGAAAAGAAAAGGAAGGCCGCCCCTTCCTGGGAGGTCGAAGGGTCTAAGAAGGGAATGACCCTCCCTCCGGACCACTCCACAACCGCCGCCTACAACAAGGAGGAGTGGCTACCTAGGGCAAAGCCCCTGGCGAAGTCATAGGTACCCGGATGCGATAATACTTCTTGCATGTTTTAACTTTATGGCTTCTTATTATGTCGACATTTGTTTGTGCAGTCCGTCCAAAGCCCACATCGACTTATCCTCCTTGGATGTGTCCTTGAGCTCGTCGGAGATGAACATCTATTCGCTCTCGACGGCTTCCACCCCCCGGCCCACGGATGACACCGAGGTGTTATCTTAGAGGATACCGGGCCAGGAGGAGGTAGTCCTGGAGACACCTCAAGGCGAGACTCCGGATGTCGGGCTCATGGGGGGGGGGAGATCCCCATGGATTCGGATGAGGGGGGGTGCGACAGGCTTGGCCCCAGCCGGATACTGCGCAGGAACCTCCAGTGGTTTCCGATTCAGGCAGGTAGCCCCCCGCCAAGGGGGGCGAGCCACCTATGCCGATAACCTCTGTCCATTCAGAGGCATCGGATAACTTGGTGGAAGTGCTTCAGAGCGCTTCCCTTGATGAAGGACATTGTACTCTTATGAGTACGGCGATTAGAAAGGTTCAGTCCGCCAAAGGCGGATTGACCGAAGCCTGCGCCAGCCTCCTGACAGGCTTTGAGGTAAGTAATTTAAATCATGAGAAAGTATCACAGTATAGACAGTAGCCCCTGATGCTCTGTTTGGTGTTTGGGAAGAAAAGTCGAACAGAGGATCAAATATTATTCCTAGGAGTCTAATCATATTATGTCTATGTGAATAACTAGGCGTCACTACTGGCCACCGTCGCTGCCACTGCGGAGGTCTCCGGACTGAGGCAGAACCTGGGCCGGCCGAAGAAGAGCTCGGCCTCGTGAAGAGGCAGCTCGAGGAGAACAAAGGTAAGTAATACCCCGTCTGAATGTTATATAATGGAAAAAAAATCGTTGATGCTAAAGGAAGCACGATGAATTTTACTAGGGGCCACGACCAAAGTGGCGGCCCTTAAGAAGGCGTTGTCCAAGGCTGAAAACAAAGCGGCCAAGGAGCGCACCGAGCGTGAAAAATGAGATGCACGAGTTGATGAGGTCCAGCAAGAGCTTCAGGACTTCGTCAAAAAATTGGAGTCCTTGGAGCGTGACTCCAAGACGCAAGGGTCGGAGCTTGCGAAGGCCCGTCAGAGCGCACTAGACGCCAAGGCCGAAGCCCAGAAGGCCCTCTTGGAAATTGAGGCGGCCAAGAAGATAGCTACGGGTAAGGCTTTCATTATGAAAAGCAAGCATGTGAAGGAGACTTTCCTTTTACTTACCCGAGTTCGGAGCTCTCCAGGAGCATTCGCAGATCTACCGCGCAGCATCTCCGATGCCACAGAGTTCTACCGGGCTGAGGAGGGGAGCTCGACGGAAAAACTGTTTTGGTCCCTATATATTGGGGCCGAACATCCGATGCCCTTGAGCGACCAGCTAAAGCAACTGGTCGAACTTCACAAGGCGGTCGAACTGGCCATGAAGGACTTTATAGTCCGTCTGTGGCCTGGCGAGCCCTGGCCAGCAGCTACTTTGGCTTTGTCAAGCGGATGGTGAATGCCTGTCCGCGGCTTGAAGTCGTTAAGAGGTCCGTCTGCATTGAGGGTGCACGCAGGGCTTTGGCCCATGCGAAGGTGCACTGGGGGAAGATGGACGCCGAGAAGCTGGTGACAGAGGGGCCGCCGAAGGGCATGGAGCATCGCCACCCCGAACAGTATTATGAAAATGTCATTAAGGGTGCCCGCCTTGTAGAGGATGAGTGTACTAAGGATGTAATGTTCGAATGAATGTACTCATGTCATCCTGTAATACATGCCTAACTCGGACGAGGCCGATTCCTCGCCTGAAGCGGCAAAAATCTTTAAGGATTTGAGACCTCTCCAACAGCGACCAGCTCTCGCCTTATCATGACAATCAGTTTTCGGCTTTCTCTACTGAGGTGCATGTCCGGAAGAACCAGGACACAATTGCAGTAGTTCTCCCTACGCTACCTTAGCCGATATAGCGGAACATAAGGTACCAAAACATAGGAGCAGGGTAAACCCAACTATTGACCCAAGACATGATTCGGAGCTGATGCATATAGTGCTATAAGTTCGGGGTGCCGCATTGTCGAAAGTGTTCGGACTTGTCTTGCCAGGTTATGGGGTACTGAAGCCCCTGGCAAACTAGTGCCAAAATGCACGGGCATAATAAATAAGCAGTACAGGAAAGGGGTAAATAAACATAATAGCAAGCTGATGTTGTATACTATTTTCCCTTGTGATTCAAATGATACGTCAAAGCGTACATATACAAGTAGTGCGATAAGCAGAATAGGACTGTTTGACACATCCTGACCATGAGCGGGCGGTATGCGGTTATGTAAAACAGGTATAACGATCGTTATCAGAGACCACCTGAGGATTCCCTTGTACGCCAAAGCTTCTTGTCCTCCTGGTCTGTCCGTCCCGCTATGTGTCCGATAGCCGATCTTTCGGAAGAGCATCTTGAAGATAGGGACCTGAAATAAAAAGGGGTGCAAAGATGCGCGTGTCCTGGGGCAGTCGAATCACATTCTGGACCGTGTCATGGCTGTGCCTCCGCCTATGCCCAGGGTATTTTAAGTGTGTAGTTTTGTACACGCGGAACATATTTCGCCGCTTGACTAGGACTAGGGCGGAGGCCGGATTGCTAGACGAGCTCTGGACGTGCCGGATGATCTTGTTGTGGAGTACTCCAGACTCGCTTGATGTTATCCGGGTTCTTCATCATCGAATTGGTTGTTTGCCTAAGAAGGCTGTTTTGTACTTCTGCTGCGAGGGCCACAATGTGCTCCTCCGTGCGGAGTGAGCGCTCTATGTTTCCATTAACTATAATAACACCGTGAGGTCCTGGCATTTTGAGCTTGAGGTATGCATAATGTGGTACCGCATTGAATTTGGCGAATGCGGTTCGTCCGAGCAGTGCATGATAGCCACTACAGAAGGGGACAATGTCGAAGATTAGCTCCTCACTTCGGAAATTTTCCGGAGATCCGAAGACCACTTTCAGTGTGATTGAGCCCGTATAACAGGCCTCCACACTGGGTATGACACCCTTGAAGGTGGTTTTTGTGGGCTTGATCCTTGAGGGGTTGATGCCCATTTTGCGCACTGTATCCTAATAGAGCAGGTTCAGGCTGCTGCCACCGTCCATGAGGACTCGTGTGAGATGGAATCCGTTGATGATGGGGTCAAGGACCTATGCGGCCAAACCGCCATGACGGATACTGGTAGGATGGTCCCTGCGATCGAAGGTGATCAGACAAGAGGACCATGGGTTGAACTTTGGGGAGACTTGCTCCATCGCATAGACGTCCCTTAGTGCACGCTTCCGTTCCCACTTGGGAATATGGGTTGCGTATATCATATTTACTGTTTTCACCTAGGGAGGGAATTTCTTTTGTCCTCCTGTGTTCGGTGGTCGGGGCTCCTCATCATCGTTGGTATGCAGACCCTTTTCCTTGTTTTCGGCATTCAACTTGCCGGCCTGTTTAAACACCCAACATTCCCTGTTGGTGTGGTTGGCTGGTTTACCGGGGGTGCCGTGAATTTGATATGAGCGATCGAGTATGCGGTCCAAACTGGACAAAAAACGAGGAGCCGAAGATACTAGGGGGCTACAGCTGCGCTTTTGCAGCACGGACTGTTTCTTTTGAATGCCTTTTTCTACTGTCCGGATTAAAAGCCTCTGAATCCAGCGTTGACTGCCGTGTCTTCCGCGTTGTCGCCATTGTTGCGATGCTTGTGTCTATTTTGTCGTGGCTTGCCGTTGCTGTCCCTGGCGTCTGAATCGTCTGAGTTTTTGGGTGTGATGTTGCTCCGAGCTAGCCGGCTGTCCTCGCCCGCGCAAAAGCGGATCATGAGTGTCGTGAGGGCTGCCATGGATTTTGGCTTCTCTTGGCCGAGGTGTCGGGCGAGCCATTCTTCACGGATGTTTTGCTTGAAGGCTGCTAAGGCTTTGGAATCCGGACAGTAG
Source organism: Triticum aestivum (assembly GCF_018294505.1). Taxonomy (NCBI): domain Eukaryota; kingdom Viridiplantae; phylum Streptophyta; class Magnoliopsida; order Poales; family Poaceae; genus Triticum; species Triticum aestivum. The sequence goes on along the minus strand of NC_057813.1, from coordinate 589,804,338 downwards.
ACAATTTGGTTCTTTTTGGTTAGGAACCGAGTCCAGAATTTCCTAGCTGACTCTTCGGGCTGTTGGGTTATGTGACTTAAGTCATCAGCATCCGGTGGTCGCAGGTAAGTGCCCTAGAAGTTATCGAGGAACGCGTCTTCCAGATCCTCCCAAGTGCCAATGGAGGTTGCTGGCAGGCTATTTAGCCAATGCTGAGCCGGTCCTTTGAGCTTAAGTGGTAGGTACTTTATGGAATGTAAGTCGTCGCCACAAGCCATGTGAATGTGGATAAGAAAATCTTCGATCCATACCACGGGGTCTGTTGTGCCATCATATGATTCAATGTTGACGGTTTTAAACCCTTCCGGGAATTCGTGATCCATGACTTCATCAGTGAAGCATAGGGGGTGTGCGGCGCCTCTATGCCGGGCTACATCCCAACGTAGTTCAAATGAATCTTGTCTATTGTATTTGGCCCGGCCAGAATTTGGTTTATTCTATCCGGTGTGACGGTCATCGTCACGTCTTGTGGCGCGCCCATTGATCCGTAGATCGATCTTGACTGTCCTGCTTCATTTTCCAATACATCTCGCAGGTCCTTCGTGTAGCCCCAGGCCTTAGTATTATCGTTTGATTGGCGGCAGGGTGCGGTCTGGACTTCAGGCTAGTATGCCGCTTTGTCACAACCACGGGGTGGCCGGTCAGCTGCATCATGCGCTGGTAGCGTGGGCTTTAAAACCTCTTCCTCGGGTAGAGGTAGCAGCCTGCGCTTTGGGTAGCTTTTGCTGGGGCGCTCGAGTCCATATTCCTCGGCAGTTAGGACCTCGGTCCATCTGTCAGTTAGCAGATCTTGATCAGCTTGGAGCTGTTGCTGCTTTTTCTTCAGGCTTTTTGAAGTGGCTATTAGCTGGTGCTTGAAGAGCTCCTGCTCAACTGGGTCTTCAGGCACAATGAATTCTTCGTCGTCAAGGCTCACTTCGTCTTCGGAGAGAGGCATGTAATTATCATCTTCTGATTCTCCATCGGTTGCCTGTTCCTTAGGGCTAGCTTGCCCATCCTCTTGCTCGGCCTGCTCGAAGCCTGGATGGGCAGGATTGTTTTCGTCTTCGGAACCATCCGGATTGTTATCTCTTGTGCTGGTATCGCTATTTTTGCTATGGCGCGGCTTGGGGCGGCGCCTATGAAGCCGGTGCTTAGATTGCTTCTCCATGGGGTTATCGTCTATTGCATCATTGACATTGCTTTCTTTGGGGGTGTCCACCATATATATATCATATGAGAGGTGGCTATCCAGTGCCCTATAGGTGGTGGTTCCTGTTCTTCTCCTGCATCCTCGTCCATACTGTCGATGTCGTCGGAGTTGAAGTCAAGCACGTCGGTTAAGTCATCGACAGTGGCTGTTAAGTGGGTGGTGGGTGGGGAACGAATTTCTTCATCGTCCGCGTCCCACTCGTGCCGGACATAGTTCACCCAAGAATCTCCTGACAAGGAAAGAGACCTCAATGAATTTAGCACGTCACCCAAGGGCCAGTGCTGAAAAATGTCTGCGGAGGTGAACTCCATGACCGGCGCCCAATCGGATTCGACAGGAACGGACGCACGCGGTTCGGATCCAGTAGCCGGAGACGAGTCCGAGGGTCCAATGATACCACCCTCACAGGATATGGGATCAGTGTTCGGCTCTAGCGCCGATGAGTGTGCGGCCTCCATGGCGGGGTCCATCCACCCGTTTTCGTAGGGCGCGATCTGCTCTAGATTGATTCCCGGCACCGTCGCAGGCGCGATCTCCCTAACAGTTTCCGATGGCAGATCAAAGTCATGCCCGTCGTGACCATCGCGCGCGCCTGACATGGGCTTGAATCCGTCGAAGATCAAGTCTCCGCGGATGTCAGCAGTATAGTTCAAGCTTCCAAACCTGACCTGATGGCCAGGGGCGTAGCTATCGATCTGCTCCAGATGGCCAAGGGAGTTGACCCGCAGTACGAAGCCGCCGAATATGAAGATCTGTCCGAGAAGGAAAACCTCCCCCTGGACCGCATCGTTGAAGATGACCGAAGGAGCCATCAAGCCTTACCGTGACGACACAGTGGAACTCTCAATGAAAGCACCAATGTCGGTGTCAAAACCGGCAGATCTCGGGTAGGGGCTCCCGAACTGTGCGTCTAAGGCTAATGGTAACATGAGGCAGGGAACACGATGTTTTACCCAGGTTCGGGCCTTCTCGATGGAGGTAATACCCTACTTCCTGCTTGATTGATCTTGATGATATGAGTACTACAAGAGTTGATCTACCACAAGATCGTAGAGGCTAAACCCTAGAAGCTAGCCTATGATTCTGATTGTTGTCGTCCTACGGACTAAACTATGACACTCCAAATTTTTTGGTGTTTTGTTTTTCAAAAGAGCCTTGCTTGTTTTGAAAGGAGGTCATTTAAACCCTTCCTAAAAACCATCTTCTAAGTTTGCCCTCTCAAAAATCCTTTTCTTGGATTTAGTTTCTTTTAAAAAGAAAACCCTTTTAGTTTTGGGCTTTTATTTGGTTTTGATCCCTTCAAAATTTTACCATGCCATCTATGGTGAAATTCTCCCAAAACCTCTCCTCCCACTTGAGTTCAATCCAAACATTTTGTCCAAACAAATAAAATCCATTTTTGGATTTTATTCCAACTATTTCTCCTCCCAAAATAATTCTGTCTTTTCTTTTGAGCCTAGGTGGATTGCAAAGCAAGTACCCCAATGCTTTTGATTTTTGACATCAACTCAACACCCTTGGATAGTCCTTGGTACCCACAACCCAGAACCATCTTGATCCACTCTTCTCCTGTTCAAATATTTCAAAATTCACTCACTGCATGTTTGGACCAGATTTGCCAAATTTGGTGAAATTCATATCTACACCTCTCCAAAAATTCTACAAATATTCAGGCAGCCTCTAGATGCAATGAGAGGCCCCTCCACCAAAAACCAGCTCAAGGATAAATCTCTACACACTAGAATCATTCTGTCGGACACCTTGCATGCACTAGTACTGTTCACTTTCAGAAAATTCAGAAGTTCAGTGTCGATCTCCGTCAGTAACTTCAGTCACGAGTCCACAGTGCCCTTGGCACATTGCTCGCAGCCTATCCCTCTTGTCCGGAGCTTCACACGAGTGCTTGGCGCGTTCCTGGCGTCGGTGGTGCCCTGGCCCACCTGCGCCGGCATGTCTTGCGGCGGCCGTATCGCCGTAGCGGCCGACAGGGAGCAGAACGGCGGCATAACGCTGTTCGGCGCCACCCAAACGTCCTGGTGGCACCGCGTGGCCACCTCCTTGCCAGTGCATGCATGCGGCACCGTCGCCGTGGCGCGGCACGCGCATAGCACGCTCTCTGCCGCCGACGGGCCCGCGCCGCCCCGTTCCGTCGAGCTCCCCCTAAACAACAAATCCCGACGCGATTAGCATCTAAACGGAACCAGGGGACATCCACGACGACGCTCAACCTCTGAACCCTCCCGTGCAACCACTGCGCCGTCGTAATCACCTCGCCGGAGAACCCTGTTCTCGGCAACCGCCTCGGGGCGGCTATATAAAGCACCCCGAGCTTGCTCTCGCCTCCGCACGACTGCACCATCTCACCAGACCCCCGCCCGGCGATTGAACGAGCCTCGAGGGGCCTTTCCTCCTCGACTCCGGCCACCTCCGTCCGCCTCGGGCTCCGGCATTGTTCTCTCCGGTGAGAACCCCTCCGCTGCCCTACTTTTGACCGTAGCCTCGTACCACCTCTAGTAAGATAACCCCCAGCTCAATTTTGACCTCGCAGCTCTCTCCGGCGAGATCCACGACCACCTAAACCGCCGTCCACCGGAGCAAGCGTCACCGCCGATGTGGTACTCGCCGGCGACCACCACCACCTCCCACGGACGCGGAATGGCACCCTGAACACAAAGGTACACCCCGACCACCTTACCTCGCCGTGGATCGCCGCCAGCGACCACCGCACCTCTCGGCGCTGTCGCGCTCTGTTTTCTCTCGTTTGAAAATTCAAACCTGACGGGTGGAGCCCGCCTGTCAGTCTCTCAGCCGTCTCTTTTAAACCAAATGTTATCTGGACTTTTCCGCAGAACCCCCTGGAAGTTTTCTGTTTCATTACAGATGATTCCTTGGGTTAAAACCCTTATAACTTTTTAACAGAAAGGAATTTTTGAGTGATTCTTTTTCTGTCCTCTTCAAAATTTTGTCTAGTTTTTTATCATATTTATTTGAAAAGTATTTGGAACACTTTTATGTACACTCACGGTATTTACGTTGCGTGTGTATCTTTTCTTATACCGTAGATACCGGAGGAGGTGACGGAGCTGCAAACCTCGCACAGTTAGACTCCGACTACTCCGAACCAGGCAAGCATGTTTGAACTATTGATATGATGAGTGTTGTTGTGTGTTTGCATTTTAGTATGATCATGGCATGTTTATGAACAACTATTTGAATGATATATTTCATATACATAATCGGAAAGTAAGTTTCGGTAAGCATTATGTTGTTGGATACATATTTGCATAGCCATGTGTTGGCATGAGGATGTGTAAGATGGCAGTGTTGTGACATGCCAGGCTTAGGCCAGCCTTTTTGACAGCAGTGTCAACATGATCAAATCTTATTCCCTTTATTTCCTTCCTGTGCTACCACATGTTTTCCGCAAGGGATATGGCATAGTAAGTTGCAACCGTTTTCCTGGTACACACCAAGTGGAGAGGCCGGGATGAGGGTTCCATGGCCCTGGATTAAAGCCCGTCATCCGGTCAGGGAGAATGGGTGTTTCCGGTTGGGACCGAGAGGGGGGCACCCCTTAGAGCGCGCGTATAGAAATTTGATCCCATGCTATTCAAGGTTGTGGCCTCCCCTTCTCAAAGTTCTTCTTGGACGTTGACCAGGGTGATTCCTGGCATCGTGAGGTGAAATGGGTGTGTACTAGTTAAATGTGTTTCTACTGAAATACCGTAAACGGAACTAGTCCTTCGTGACTACAGAAATCCGTTGGCTGTGGTCAGTTCATCCAAACTCTGCAAAGTCTCGAATCCGTCAGTTATCTTGTACTTTGTTCAAGTACTATATTCATCTTATCTTGTCGGGTATCAGCCTCAGGGACAAAACTCCGGTGGGATTTATGTGTGATAAATCCGGTTAAAAAATTATTCTTGTGGATGGACTAATCTAGTTATTCACTTTCATTGCAAGCCCTGTCTGCGATGTCGCTCAGACGTCCGACGGTGGCATAATTGTGATTTATTATTGTTACAGGCCCTGTCTGTGATGTCACTCAGACGTCCGACGGCGGCATATCTGTTATTTACATTTGTTGGAAGCCCTGTCTGTGATGTCGCTCACACGTCCGACTGTGGCATTTCTTTTAAAGCCCTGTCTGTGATGTCGCTCAGACGTCCGACTGTGGCATTTCTTTTAAAGCCCTGTTTGTGATGTCGCTCAGACGTTCGACTGTGGCATTTCTTTTAAAGCCCTGTCTGTGATGTCGCTCAGACGTCTGACTGTGGCATTTCTTTTAAAGCCCTATCTGTGATGTCGCTCAGACGTCCGACTGTGGCATTTCTTTTAAAGCCCTGTCCGTGATGTCGCTCAGACGTCCGACTGTGGCATTTCTTTTAAAGCCCTGTCTGTGATGTCGCTCAGACGTCCGTCTATCGCATTTCTTTTAAGCCCTTTATGTGGTGTCGCTTAGACGCCCGACTGCGGCATGCATTTTATTTATTTACCTTTCGAGGCGTCGCTCCAGACACCCGATCGGCTTTCAGTTATTTATTTTTATTCTTCAAGTCCTGCAATATTATCGTTATGTTATGAGCATCATCCGTGTTCATGACGCATTCATGCATTCATTGATTATATCTTTTGTCCGAACTGTCTTGCGAGTACTCTCAAGTACTCACCTGGCTTGTTGATTTGGCCAGATGTTGATGAAGGCGATCTCATGGATGAAGAATTTGATAGCGAGTCCGACGCCTAGAGGAGTCCTAGTCAGTCCCGTGTGATCCTGTCTTGGTCATTGTATTATCCGTTTCCGCAACCCCGAATAAATTCATCGAGCCTCACCTCGACGCTCGATGTACTGCCAGTAGAAGTCAAGTTATCCACCACCACTTTTCCTCGAGCTAGTAGCATGCCATACCACCCCCGTGACATAACTGCCCCTTATGTAAGATATTAGGGAGTTTGTAATAAACTAATGAGCAGCCTCAGCTGAATCCTGTAATATATTTGGTGCTACTGGTTCTCTGTTTATCAAGCTTTTGTCTACCAGAAAGGATGACTTTTCCTATACTGGGTTTAAAAGATCGGTTTTATCAATAATCATTTTATTGAAAAGCCGATCATGACATAAACCCTCCGGTTTATATAGACACTGGAGGGGGCTAGGGTTACACAGAGTCGGTTACAGAGAAGGAAACCTACATATCCAAATTGTCAAGCTTGCCTTCCACGCAAAGGAGATTCCCATCCGGACACGGGACGAAGTCTTCAATCTTGTATCTTCATAGTCCAACAGTCCGGCCAAAGTATATAGTCCGGCTGTCCGAGGACCCCCTAATCCTGGACTCGCTCATACTCTAGTTTCATTCCTACTCCAAGGTTGCCCCGTTACAACATTCCATCAAATACAAAGGAAAACTAACATGCATGCCGATGCATCTCAATGATTCACAGATCGTACCCAATATTTACTTCACAACTAAAGACAAAAGTTTTGAGAGCGTGTACGAAAGAAAAACTACTGATGGGGTCACTACGACTTAAACCCTAAACCCTAAACAAGACTTAATTTCCTGGCCAAGTCGAACCTGTTGAAGGAAAGATGGCTGGCACCCTCGGATCATATGATGCTTTTGTGCAGCTCCACTAAAATCGAGCTGAGCATCCCTGATGGCAAAGATATTGAAGAAGTGTGATTAGAATAATAGTACTGGCACTAGTTCATGAATCATAAACTCATCACAAGAAGCCAGTAGAAGAAGAGAAAGATCGACATGGAGATGGAGCTACATGGGGAGCTGCGGCAGTGGAGCAAGCTGGCTCCAAAAGGAGGATGGACTACGTGGGACGTCGGGCTATAGCTAGAAGGGCGGTTGGGATGTCGCATCGGCAAAAACCGTGGTGACCCCCGATTGGGAAGCACCGACTGTGGATTTTCTCCCTCGCTGATGTCGACTGCGTCTACGCAGAACATTGTTCCCTTCCCCCAGCTACGGGATCAGGCCGGATATGTGACCAGCGGTGTGGCCACTGTTTTTCTATGCTTGTGAAGGGAGGAACCCAAGCAAGCGGGCTTGTAGCTTAGGCTCCTGTTAGTGTATATATAGTGGTTTTCTTTTTCCCTCCTTATCAACCATTTTATATTGCATACGTGTCATTGAAGAGTGAAATGATGGTTGCTTCTTCCGAATAACTTACTGTGTGATTTGACTGCTCCTTTAGTGGCCCCTACACATACTCCCCCTAGGTGTATGCAACAGTCACACGTACACATGGACGCAAAAATGCACGTGATGCCCTAATGCATGCATATCCGAGCACACGACGGAACACACACGGTCATGCTCAAATGCTCAACCTACACGTGCATGCACACACATACTTAGCCAGGGTGAGCTAATGACCGTAGAAACACCGGAAAGTGTATATATTGAGCGCAATGAGCATATTATGAAGTCCACTGACCGTATTTTTACAAATATATAGTGACAGACAGTGTATTTATCTCATTTGAAATTAAGCCATATTGACCGGAGAGGAGGTAGTATGGACTAGCATTACTTTGATGTGTCCCGTCAACTTGCCGAACAAGGAGAAGCTTGCAGGATGAGAGAAGCTTGCGCCCAGTGGCTCACAGGACAAGGAGAAACTTTTGACTAATGCAAGCTCTCCTTCGCTCAGGCGGAGGACGTGCAACAGTTAATTTGGTGTCAGATTGCCAGAAGCATACACTATACTAGTACTATTATTGTTGCACTTCCCGAAGAGGCGAACAGCCAAGCGCAAAGTTTACTAGTACTAGTACTACTACTATAGTCTATAGAGGTATGTACTATACTAGTACGAGGAACCGGATGGAGGAGGGTCCGCACTCTTATTATATTTTTAAAATGTGATAAAGTAATCTTCAACACATTTGGTTCTCTTCGAGGGTTCTCGCAAGTGATAATGGAACTTGATTGCATGGAACACTCTCCACAATTCTCTCTTAATTCTGGCTCATATCCTGTTACAAATAGGAGTGCTTGGTAATATTTCCTCTTTTTTTGTTATTCAGCATGTAAACAGGTCAGCAAACCTTGCGGCACATCTTTGTGCGAACCGTGCTTGCTGCACTTTGAATGTGGCCGAGAGCTGGCTTGATGAAACACCTCGCTTCCTACTTCTTTTTTTGCGGGGTACCTCGCTTCCTAGTGACCAGTGTCTTAGCTGATTGTCCTAAGAATGCTTATATATGAATAAAGCTCTCTCATTTACCCGCAAAAAAGATTAAACCATATTAACCGGAAAGGAGGGAGTATGTACTAACACTACTTGTTGGTGTGTCCCGTCAACTCGCATAACAAGGAGAAGCTTGCAGGACAAGGTGAAGCTCACTTACGCCTTTTAACTAATGCAATGTACCCTCACCTAGGCGGTGGACATGCATCAGTTCATTTGATGTCAGATTGCCAGAGGCATACATTGTAGTACCGAACATGCGGAGTACCATCATTGTTCGACTTCACGAAGAGGCGAAGAGCCAAGTGAAAGGTTTAATAGTACGAGTAGTACTACTACTAGAACCGCATGGTGGAGCCTCTGTACTCTTATTTTTCTTAATCTCTAATAAAGTACACATTTATTCCGGAGAAGAGCGAAAAACGATAGCCCAACATGTAATGATGATATCGATCAACCATGCTCGAATATATCTTGGCCTCCGTGCGAGCCTGTGTGTTCTCGCTCCTCGTCTCTCTCAAGGAACGGAGGGTTGGCCATTTTGCCGTCAATTGAGATCAGTTTGCTCACACTCCGGTCCCACATGTCAGTGATATGCCAAGAGGAGGTGCGTTGACCGACTGGCCATACGCGTACTTGGTTTTGCACCTTCATACTACTCCTCCCTCCGTCATAGTTTATAGGGCGCGCTTCATTATGATGCATTTCTCTCAATGCATTTCCACCACCAGAGAGACTTTAGACGCGTTTGGTTTAGTGCTCAATTAATTAAGGCATGGTAACCGCAATTTTCTCTCGATGTAGTACTACGGAGTGGAGTAAGTGCATGCATGTGTGTACCCGGGGTGGAAGCACTGCATGCATGTGTGTACGCATTATTTCCTCTAGTAAAAGACGTCGTGCTTTAACTACCGATGCTATTTTTCACGCTGATCGCTAGTCGCCTTGGTCCCAGAGATTTTCTCTATTTCTGAAGCGCGCTTTGTAAACAATGACGGATGGAGTAGTATGAGAGGATTCAAAGAAGAGCGTATTGATAGTTGCTTCTTCCGAGCAACTTACAGTGGGAAAGGTGGGGCCTATGATTTGATTGTTCATTACTCACTATTAATGCGGTGCAACGACTGGTCTGGGTCTCCCATGCGGCTGTGCACTACCCGCTCGGTTCTTAAATATACTCCGGAGTATTTGTCTTTCTAGAGATTTCAATGAGTGACTACTCAAATATTTGTCTTTTTAGAGATTCAAACGGACTACTACATACGGATGTATATAGACATATTTTAGATTGTAGATTCACTCATTTTTCTCTGTATGTAGTCACTTGTTGAAATCTCTAGAAAGACAAATATTTAGGAACGGAGGGAGTACACATATGAAGCAAAATGAGTGAATCTACACTCTAAAATATGCCCATTTAAAATTTGTAAAAAGACAAATATTTAGGAACGAAGGAGTATAATTTTGTGCATGGCACATGGACCCAGATGCCGAAGAGGCTTCTGGCAATGCTATCAAGCTTCCAGCATTTGTTTACATAAGACGTACTATATAAATAATTTTCCAGCGACATGAAATTGTACAATGGTGTGAGCTTTCAGCTTTTGTTTCGTGTGTCTTGCCATCAATGCTCTTTCGGAAACAATAAAAAACTAACTTCCTTGCTAATCAGAGCTAATATTTACATCACAACTGAAGACAAAGTTGTGAGAAGGTGTTAAATTAAAATTGATCCATGCTTTCATTGGCAGCAACATCCCCCCAGCTCTATCTAAATCAACAGGGCATGTTGGGAAAATAGTACCTATCTGGAGCATGCAACATTCCGATCATTTTGTGCAGTTCCACTACAATAGAGCTGACCATCCCTGTTCCGAAGATATTAAGTGTGATTACGATAATAGAGGACTACTGATGAAACAATAAACACATAAATAGAAGCCGGTCACCTTTACAGTCTCTCTTAAGACTAACTAGTTGGAGAAGATTAGGCTCGTAGTTGGATGAGGAGGATAGAGCAAAACCAATCTCCCTTTGTGCAGTCGCACTGAAATGTAGAGACGTTGCCCGTGTGACATTTTGGTAGAACTGCACAAAACACTCTTAAGAAAAAAGTGATTTGTGCAGTTCACCAAAAGGTCGCAATAGCAACGAGGTGAAATGGATAGCCCTGTTTGCAAAAAGGAGGTAGAAAGGAAACAGTTACTGGCCAATAATAGTTGATGACACATGCGATGACAAAAAAGAAGCATATTCCTTGTCCTAAGGGAAGATGACAACACGGTTGTGTTTGTCTAAAACGGTGTGAGGACGAGACTACAATATGTAAAGTACGCCGGATGAGCTACGTTTTGGGCAAAGAACTATGGAAGATCCACATGCAGCAACGTGGGAAGACGGGCAGTGGAGAAAGGCTGCAGGGGATACCTGGAGGTCATCTGGATGTAACTAGGTGAGCGGCGGCGGGCGGAATATACCCATACTGTGGCAGCAAGCAGGTGGCGTAGGCCCTACCGCGTAGGAGCTTGGTCAGAAAGAACGGCGTGTACCGCAGATCGGGACGTGCTTCCTCACCACCGTCTAACGGAGAAACGATGCACGTCCTCCCTTTCCGCCGGCGAACGGGATGCGGCTGGATCAGTGACCAACGGTGAGAGAGAGAGAGAGAGAGAGAGGCCACCGCAGCCTTGTGTGAGATACTCTGAAGAGAGATAAACCAGGCAGGCAAGCTCCATTGTATATAGTGGAGCGGACTACCTTTTTCTCCATAAAAATGGTTTATATTCTATGTATGTGCCATTGAGTGATATAACTTTATTTAAAAATAACGCACCAACGCATCAAGTCGAAATTTGTTTCGTGCACGTGTGGTACACGACCTCCATAGGTAAGCAACCGCTACATGCGTTCAAATTAGCATGTGGGATGCCATTTCGTACAGAAATGAGCTGCACCGTGTACCCGCGCGGGTCTGGCTGGGCACAAAGCACGAGTACGTGCATGGTGTGTGAGAGAGATACAAACGTAGAGAGATATAGTGTGTGGGTTTTGTGAGAGTTTTTTTGGGGGGTGGCGGGGTCAATCAAAAAATGTAACATATGCAATGTGTGTGAAATAGAGTCCAGGATATATCATATATATAGAGGGGGCGATCCATGAGAAGAGAGTGGAGGTATCATTGGCTTGATGTGTCCATAGAATTGAAGAGAGGGATGATGTGTGTGTGTGTGTGTGCGCGCGCACGCGATCAATAAAGAGTGCCATCGAATTTGTGTGTGCCCACGTCAAAGATATAGAGTGGCTGGCCTACTGGAATATGAGAGGGGACAGGTGCAGTTTGTCTCTGTGGCATGGATACCTACCTACAACGCTCAACTATTGGTGTGTGGTGGGGGGAGGGAGTCCTAATTAACTATAGAGGTACAATGGCTGGTATATGTGTGGAGGAGGAGAGAGTCCTACCTCATGTATTAAGGGAGATCGATCTACCTCATGTATTAAGGGAGATCGATCGGCATCCATGCATATATGTAGGAGAGGAATAAAGTTGGGAGAGAGACAGAGCTAGAGTGTTGGAGCGGGTGGTAGTGGAGTTGCTTCTAACAAATGGTGGGATAGGCTTGCTAGAAAACCGGAGGGCACGCCTACAATATCAATAAGAGAGGGGATGGCTGTTTGTGTGTGTGAGAGACGGGTCAGGAGGCATGCACGAATGACGAGGGGGGACCATATGGCTATGGTAAGCAGACATAACTAAATAGGAAGATCAATCATCCTTTGTCAGAGAAAGGAGAGACATAACTTGTGACGTACGTCGATCGATGGGGGGGGATATTTAAAGTCAACCTAGGTATATGTTGGGAGATCGATCGGTATACATGCATGCGAGTGTTAGAAGCAAATGAGGCACGAGGAGTAGGATAGAGAGAGAGATAGATGCATCTAGGAGGTGGTGCGAGAGTCATACTATCACTACAAAAAAATACACTTTCGTGATGATTCGTGTTTGTCACAGTAGGTCGTATTTTCTATCATGCATGTACATCCATGACGATTTTATGACAGAATCAAGATAGTCATACCAGTGCTGTCGTAGAAGTGTTCCATGACATTACCAAAATTATCATCATGGAAGTGTCCACTTCCATGATGATAAATCGTGCGTCACAGAAGTGCTTTCGTCAAGGGTGACCAATACGTGGCATCCACCATAACGGAACGTCGTTAAGCTATCGGGTCCGGTTTTGGATCCGATAACCCGTTAACAGCCCCGACCAATGGGGATTTTCCACGTGTAAAATCATCATTGGCTGGAGGAAACACGTGTCGGCTCATCGTTCGGATAGATGTCATCCACTCATTGGACCCAAGGCGCCTATGATACGTCGACACGTGGCATGGCCCAACAGAGGCCCATTCCTATAAAAAGGCCGGCCCATTTGACTTGGTCAAAAGGTGATGGGCCAGCCCATGAAAAGCCTGTTAACGGCATGTCCGCATATAGCCCATTTCAGCCCGCTAACCCATGGCCTGTTACGACCTCTCCGAATTAGGCCCAGTAGTGTCATCTCGGCCGTCCAATATGATTCCAGCCCGTTTTAACTTCCGGCCCATGTGTGGCCCATGACTTCTTTCGGCCCATTTGAGGCCCTTTGTAACTCTTGGCCCATTACGGCCCGTGGTGAAACTGGCCCGTAATGAACAATGTATCATTTTATACCCATTAACGGCTCGTTATTCCATTGGGCCATTTCCAGCCCAAGTTATCTTTCGGCCTTCTGAGGGCCCATTGATTCTTGGGCCCATTTGCAGCATTCGGTTACATACGGCCCGTTACTGTCATTTTCTGCTTGTGGGCCAAATTCAGCCCGTTGTTATAGTCGGCCTGTTTGTGGACTGTTAATACGTTGGGCCGTTTTCATGTCAAAAAACCCTTTGGGTAGTTTTCATAGAGTTATCAAATACGGCCTATTAACGGCCCTTTATTGTCCACGAATAGTACGACCCATGATTGGCGAAATGATGATACGCCCCGTAGAAGGCCCATGGATCGTACGGCCTGTATGATGCCCATGGATCGTACGGCCCATAGAAGGCCCATGGATCGTACGACCCGTAGAAGGCCCATGGACCCTACGGCCCGTAGAAGGGCCATGGATCTAAGGCCCGTATAGAAGGCCAATGGATCCTACGGCCCGTATAGAAGGCCAATGGATCCTACGGCCCGAAGAAGGCCCATGGATCATACGGCCCGCTGGAGGCCCATGGTTACAACAGTCCGTGTGTTGCCATGATTATTTTGGCCTAGTTACCAAAAATAGGCTATTGTGGCCACTAGAAAAACATAGAAAAGGAACTGCAGTGACTACAAGCAAACAACTAAACAAGACAATAAGGAAATAAATAAGAAAGCAATTAACGCTAGCCTATTACCACTATTACACATATTACATCCACTGGGCATCAAAGTTCGCCACCAGTGAAAATATAGGGAACAAAGCAGCATATTACATACACTAGCCGTTAAAATTGGCCACCAGTGCAAATAAACGCGGCAGCAAAACAAGAGCATAACCGAAACAACTTCAGAAGAGCTCAAGAAATGTTATCCTGGGTATCCACCATGCTGGCAATAAGCTTAGCAAGCTTATTAGCTGGGTCCTGTTTGGCGCTAAAATCCTCCAATGCTTGTTGTTGCACCAGAAAGTATGCATCTGAATGCTCCAGGGACTTCCGCAGTCGTTCCGCTTCTTGTCGCAACACAGCTGATCAATGTCTTTCATCTTGCATTTGAGACTCAAGAAACCGAACTAATTCAGACAGTGAGTTTGAATAGCTTGTGTAAGCAGTAGTGGCTAGTTACTCAAACACTAAACCAAGACAGGACTATGGGGTTGTCTCGCTGTCTTCAAGATAGTCTTCCTTAGCTGTTTTATCAGCTTTGTTGGAGACCAACAAGGATGGGTCACTATCCTAAACCTTATCTGCATTACTTCCTTTGCCATTTCTTAATAAGGCACTCTTCCCCAATATTCTGTCAACATTCTAAAAGAAGAAACAAGCTGACACATAACAAGTTAGCATGTACTAGTATATGAAACTCATTTCGGTGAACCAGTTCATTAGTAAGATGGACAGGATTAAACTACCAAGTCTTCTATTGCCAAGTACTAGTACATAATAAAAGCATCAAATAAACATATATCTATGTCTATGGTCACTGCATTGTCTTGCCAAATCAAAATAGAGACACGGTTCAAATCATATTAGTGCAAGAAAAAGCAGAAGTGAAAGAATACAAAGCGTGGGAAACTACACGGCACGACAAGATTTCAGATGGGTACCACAGGTCTACGTGTACAACAACACTATCGGCTCTATTGTGATGCTAGTAATGTGCATGACATGAAAGTCAACTGTATACACAATTAAAATTGAAATCAACAGAGCTATTGATAAGAGCAAACCTGTTAAAGAAACATGCGTGAACATACCTACTGTGCCATTGGAGTTTCGATTGGATCCTTCAATTTAAAAATAAGTTTGTATGAGTAAATACAGTGATACAAGAGCAAAGCAATCATAGTTAAAAAAGGCGCACCTAAGCGAGTGCTTAAGCGCGCCTAGGCTCTAGGCGTTGGCAAAACGCATTGCGCATAACTATGCTTAATCTGTGCATAACCACGCATAAGCATGCGCTTTGGTCAGTAAAGCGCAAGGCGGTGGCAAAACGCACAATTAACGCCTAGCGCTTTTTTGAACTATGATAGCAATGGAATCTTAAATTAAAACAGTTGTTGTTCAGGTTTAGGCACTTGTTCTACATGAACAGAGTACAGTAAGACACAAGAATATAATACTTAAAAATAGAAAATGAGCTCATAGACCTTACCACATTCTTGGTTCGGGACCAGTACAGAACAAGGCGTTCCAAGTCATCGTCCAGTAAATGTGTCTCAGGAGAACGTAAGGGAATTTGATGAGTTTCTTGGCCGGTGAAGTACGCTTTCTTCAGGTAATTCTGAGACTGCCACCAAGCATTCTTTAAGATAGGAGAGGTATTAGCACAGGTTACCTCATCCCGAGTTTCCAAATCGGTCCTTCTATATAGAGAAAAATGGGAAAATTTGATGTATTATAACCATCATGGAGGTAGCATGTATGGGACAAAGCAAAGTAATTGCTATGAATAACATTACGTACACATAACTCCTGGACAAACACCTGCAACTGGCATTTTCCTTCATCTTCAGTATAATATTTCCAAGATGGGAAGATACGCACATACGATTTAACAACATCAAATGCGATAGATGCTAAAGTACGACTAGCTGGTTGTGCTTCCTCCACAGGAATAGGCGTACTAACTGGTGGAGTTGGGGTTCGCCGTGATAGTACTGGCCCTTTGGGCACTGGAGCTGCCTTACTAACTGCTCTTGTTTGGGAGCTCGGTGGTGGAGATGGTGCTATGTCAACAGGAACTGGGTTACTATCTGCTGGGGTTGGGGTTAGATTGGGTGAAGTTGGTTCTCTGTCCGTCACAGTAGGGGTACAATCTGCGAGAGTTTGGGTTATGTGTGGTAGGGCTGGTTCTTGCGCATGTACAACCGGGGTGCTATCTCCACCAAGAGGTAGCACTGTTTTATTTGAAGACCGTGTTTTTAGTCCGCTAGATACTGGCATCACCTGCTCCAATTCAAATGGCTGATAAACAGGAAACATAGTTGAATGTACAGACATTGTATGAGAGACAGATGCAATAGATAGTGTGGAAAAAAGAGGACATGAAATAGTTTACATGTATACTGTTTAACTAAAACGGATAGCATGACATAATTTCACATATATGATGTCTATCTGAACTGGATAGCATAGCATAACATAATTCAAAGATATGATGAATAACTAAACATGATCGCATGACATAATTCACCTACATGTTATCTAAGTAATCAGGATCGCATCATTTAATTCAGATATGTGATTTATATGCTAAACAGAGGGCATTCGATATGATGTCTGAACTAAGAACATGGTGTTGAATATTGTGTATATGATTTCTAAACTATGGAATGCAAGACACCATATGCATGATATGAGCAGTATAACCATGCCAAGTTAGAGTATACACCTCGGTGGGGGAATAGGACTGGTCATTTGTCTCTGAATCCATCTCTGAGGAGCTATCGAGACCCAACAAGAGATCTCCTTTGACAGGTAGCACTGTCTGCTCTGAAGGCCTTGTTTTCACTCTAGATTTTTCAATCTCCCACCAAATGGCTGATTCACAGGAAGATTAGTTTAATGTACAAACATTGTCGACAAATGGAAATGTAATGAAGAAAAGGATGGGCAAGATATCATTCAAATATATGATGCCTCGTTAAACAGGATGGCATTGCACATTTCACATATATTATGGCTGGCTAAAAGACATGAGACTGCATAATTCCCATATATGATATAGAAACTAAATAGGTGGCATTACAGAACATGTCTAAACTAAGCAGATGACATATATGATGTCAAAAGTAGGCACTGCAAAGCAACATATGCATGATATGAATAACATCATCATGCCAAGGTAGAGCAAACACCTTGGGGGTAAATAGGATTGGTCAGCGGCATCTGAATCCGCCTCAGAACAGATATCTTCCTCTAGATTACAATCTGGAAAGGGGTGGGGAGGGTTTGCCATTGAACCCACCATGGAGCAATGTCTGCATGACATTGTATTGCCACGCAAAACTCTTCTCTTTTTCTTTACATGTTCAGCATGACTGTGTACAGTATTTGACATGCATACGAAAAAAAATATGGTGAGATTATGTAAGGAGAGCATGCAGAAATTTAGAGTGATGGTAACAACCAGTGGATGGATCCAAAAATAATGATAGCAGGCTAATAATTGCTCTAATTTAATAAAAAGACAGATGATGATTGCTTTACTATTTGTTTCCCACCCAAGATGAACAACATAGGCATACCCTAGATGAACCAGAAATTAGACAGACATACTATTCATTGCTGTCTCACTATGTGCCCCACAACTAATTTAGAACTCAAGTTTGAACATTAATTTGGACCTGACTTGGAGTCCAAGAGGTGAATAGGACGATAAAGTAGGAGGTAATTTTAAGCAATGCATAACATAAGCAGAAACAAAAGAGTGTGACCTCTCTTGTGGACCCGTGTACTCCTCAGGTTAATCTGCTGAGTCGATGATGGTGATGCCGTTGTGGTGAGTGCCGGCGGCAGGGAAGGAGATCTGAGGCGGCGAAAGACGGTCAGGACTCGTGATGTCTGGTTTGGTGGATGCTTCTGTCGATGGAGCAGCTCAGGTGAGCTGGACGACGTCGCGGTAGGAGCAGGACAAACCACACAAAGTTCCCTTCGACACCTACCTGTAATTGAAGTTATTCTCTAAGGGCTCATTTGGCATGCATGATTCTAAAAACACAGGGATAGGAAAAACACCGGAATAGGATAGGAATGCACATGGTAAACAGAGCATTTGTAAACACAGGATTTCTGTCAACTTGGGTGTTTGGTTTACAGGAATTGGAAGAGCAGAGGAATGCAAAGAAACATGGCCAAAATAAAGTGAAACCATCTGAAAGCGTGTATAGTTAGAATGTTATTCTGCCACTAATGCACTTGGTCTTGTTTTCATGCATAGGATTTTGAAAAGTAGGTCCAGGTGGATGTTTTGCTTCATTCCTTTCAACAAAATGTATGAATAATTGAATAGTAAAGTGCCATTGGAAAATTCCGTATTGCTATGTTTTTTCGTTGAACCAAAATAGCCCTAATGGATCGACATGAATGTATAGTAATAAGTGATGCAAAAAGTGTACAACCTCTTTGCCGTAGCCGTGTAGACCTTTCATTGGGTTGGTCTCTGAAGTAGTTGAGGCAGAGGTGGCTGTCGGAGGTGTGGAGGAAGATCTGAGGAATCTGTAGACAGCATCCAGGGCACTGCTCTATTGTGATGGATCGTTCTGTCATTGGAGCAGCTCCGGTGAGCCGTAAGAATTCAAGGCTGAAGCAGCACAAGATAGACATTGTCAATCTCAAGTGGGATTCTAGTAGCATCTCCAATAGATGATGTAAAATATATGTAAAATTTACATCACCAAAAACCACCTGACTACAACAGGTGAGGTAAAAATTGTTGACTCTGAACCTAACTGTCGAAACTGAAATTTACTGTGGAATCTGAATGTTACTGTCGAAACTGAACACAATGGTAGCAGAGAGGCACTTGACATGTAGTTTAGGGAGGGCCTGATGAGGATACAGACCTAGGGTAGGGACATAGACCTGACCTATACGACCTACCCAAGGTCACTACCCTAGAAGCAAAGAAGTCCAAGAGACAACAAGGAATCCCCAGTCAAAGGTGTCGAGTGCAATCCACTCGATAGGACATGTCACTCGGGTACCCCTCTTTCCCGATGTCACTCGACCATACAAGAAACCACTCGACCTACTGAAGACCAGGAGTCACTCAGCACTGCAACAGTTAGGCATTCACTCCGTAGTCTTTAAGATCATTAATAGCTCTTATGGTTGGCGTTATTAGTAACACCCCATCTTTATGTACATTGAACCCCTTGTATTGGAGGATGGTTGGAGTCCTGGCGCACTCTATATAAGCCACCCCCCTCCTCTGGCACAAGGGTTTGCACCCCCTGTAACACCACACACATATAATCCAGTCGAGCGCCTCCGGGCACCGAGACGTAGGACTTTTACTTCCACCGTGAAGGGCCTGAACTTGTAAATCTTGCATGTATGACTTCACCATAGCTGAGATCTTGCCTCTCCATACCTACCCCCTTTCTACTGTCAGTCTTAGCACCACGACAGATGGTGCCCACCGTGGGGCAGGTGTCTTAGTGACTTGTTGGTCAAGTTGCGATTTTTCCGATCACCATCATCATGGTTTCCGGTGGTGGATTGGCTGAAGGCCGCGAGATCCGTCTCGGCGTGCTCGTTTTCATCACCGATGACTCCGCCTGGCTCCAGGAAGCTTCCCTTGACGTAGAGGCGCTCCCCGTCCAAGGGGAGACGCACTTTTGCGCATGCGTACACGGCGTCCTTCTCCGGCAGCCGTTGACCCAGTATCGGTCGGCTCCCGTGGTGTCTTGTCTCCTCGCTGTCTGCCGTCGCAAGCGATCCGGTCGATCATGGCTTCAGCAGTGGGTGAGACACGCGGTGGCTCGTCATTCGGCCACCCATCAAGTGGCGGAAATCGAGCCCGACGAAACTCTCTACGGCCTGTTCGACCTGTCGACTGGCTCCGTTGAGACTGCATCCGAGTGCGATAGCAGCGACCCTACGGCTGAAGTCTTGATGGTCGACAGACCACATACTCCGCCTGGTTTCCACCGCGAGGACGGCGGTGATGGTGGCGGCGATTCGTCGCGCGTCCACGAGGAGTACCATCCCGAACCCCTCTCTTCACAGCAGAGGTAAGAACTTCGTCGCCGCAACATGGATGCACTCCACACGCCCATCGTTGGAGAAACCCCCGATGCTTGGGCCTTGGAAGCGGTGCGCCTGGCTAATTTGGCTGAGCGCACTCGACTGGAGAACCTCCAGCACGCGCTCGACGAGCGCGCCCGGGAGCGGATCCCTGAATCCAGTCGACGACAACTTTTTCCACCTCCACCTAAGGTATACCACACTCTGATTCAAAATCTCACAACTGCGGCCCAAATAGCAGAGTCAATTCAACCTTCCCAGTCGGATGCTGGCAGAGGTTTGATGCAGATCCGGGTCTTACTCCGGGCAGCAGGAGAACAAAACATAGCAGTGTCTCAGTCGTGCAATAGGATTCATAGCAGATCTATGGTAGCGGATACAGTTCAGTCGGCCCACAGCCCAAGATCACCCCTGCGGCATGAAGGCCGTGGGCAGTATGATCACCAACTCGAGTGCCCACACATCCTCCGAGGAGTGGATCATATGTGCCTCGGCAGTACGATGATAGACGCCTTCAAAGTGGCGAGCGCAGAGCACCAGTTGACCCAAGAGAGCCAGGATTTGATGCAAAGATCTATTCTCATTCAAGGTCTAGTCGACTGGAACAGAGCGCACAAGGAGGACCTTGGCAGAGATCGTCCGACTGGAGCAGAGTTCATGTTTCGAGTCCAGAATGTTTTAGCAGAGCCATCAGGGCTGTAGTGATTCCTCCCAACTTTAGGTTGGCGACTGGAGTCAGCAAGTTCACTGGAGAGTCTAATCCTGAAACTTGGCTTGAAGATTACCGAGTGGTTGTGCAGATTGGTGGCGGTAATGATGAAGTGTTAATGAAGCATCTTCCTCTGATGTTGTAAGGGTCAGCCAGAGCGTGGTTGACTCAGTTAGCCCCTGGCAGTATATTCAGTTGGGAAGAGCTTGCTCGAGTTTTCGTTAGGACTTTTGAGGGCACTTGCAAGCGACCAATGGGGTTAACAGAACTGCAGCATTGCGTACAGAAACCGAGTGAATCTCTAAGAGATTACGCTCAGAGGTGGTCCACTTTGCATCACACAGTGGAAAATGTATCTAAGCACCAAGCAATGTGTGCCTTCAAGGGAGGCGTTAAATATCGAGAGCTGGTCCTGAAGCTCAATCGGACTGGAGATATGTCCCTGACTCGAATGATGGAAATAGCCACTCGATACACTAACAGATAAGAAGAGGATCAACTACGCAGTGGAAAGGGTAAACCAGTCGGCCAGGACGCCGGTGGAGGCAATTCTAGTCGGAAACAGAAACGTCAGGCCGAACCTGCAGCGCTTGGTGAAATTGCGGCAGTAGTTCAAGGAAAGTTTAAAGGGAAACCTAAGGGGCCCTGGACCCGTAAGAAGGTAAAAGATCAAGCAGGAAATGATGTGTTTGACTTACCATGCCACATGCATACGAAGAAGGATGAAGAGGGTAATATGATTTATCATAAACACACCACTCGGCAATGTCGACTCCTGATCTAGCAATTCCAAGAGAAACAGCCCAATGAGAAGGAAAAAGAGTCGGACAAGGATGAGGACGAATAGGAAGACGATGTTTATCCTAAGGTCAATTCCACCCTGGTGATTTTTGCTGATGTTGAGAGAAAGAGTCGATTGAAAGTTATCAATAGAGAAGTGAATATGGTTGCTCCGACGACGACCACTTACCTGAAATGGTAGCAAACAGCCATCACATTCGACCAGTCTGATCGCCCGGCGCGTATAGCCACTCCTGGGAGGCAAGCATTGGTGGTTGCTACGTCTTGAGCTTGCGTTGGTTTTCCTTGAAGAGGAAAGGGTGATGCAGCAATAGTAGCATAAGTATTTCCCTCAGTTTTTGAGAACCAAGGTATCAATCCAGTAGGAGGCTCCTCAAAAGTCCCACGCACCTACACAAACAAACAAAGAACTCGTAACCAATGCAATAAAGGGGTTGTCAACCCCTTCACGGCCACTTGCGAAAGTGAGATCTAATAGAGATAGTGTGATAAGATAAATATATTTTTGGTATTTTATAATATAGATGCAAAAAGTAAAGATGCAAATAAAAGTAGATTGGAAGCAAATATGATAAGAGATAGACCCAGGGGCCCGCAGCTAATGTGGCTACTAAGCTATTTCTTTGGAAAGCTCCTACTAAGATTAGAAATTCCCCGATAAAGCTGCTAGTGCCGGGTAAACTCATATTGGCTAAAGTGAAAAAGAAGAAAATGGTAGAGAAATTCGCTTGGGTTTGGCTTTCAAAGTGCAGTTCGAAAAGAGTGAGTTGCTCGGAAAGAAAGCGCGGTGTAGCTGGCATCAGCATCTCTTGTTAGGTTCGCACGCACAAGGGTGGTGGGTAGGTCTCTTTACGTGTCCCGCGAGGCAAGGAATTCTTCGACCAATGATATCATGGTATCAGAGTCACCGAACCAACCCGAAAAAACAAACAAAAGGGAATGAGATAAATGATCAGAATGATTGAGGAAAGAAAGAGAATGGCGGCCCCTTTCCTTTCGCCCAGGGGGCATCATCGTCGGGGACATGCTTCGAGGGTTCTGACCGGACCTTACCAACATACTCAAAAAAGTATTCTATACTGGGGTCTGTGCTCTTGACAAGCAGTGTTTCTAGTCTAGCTGTGTCAAATCGGGTGTGAAGTGTCCTTCTAGGTTCTGGCTGGTAGAGCAGAGGACTGAAAATCCTCATTAGTTTCACGCATGGGACTCTAAATCCCAATTGCGCTAGCTCTATGGTTCGACCTCACTCTAGTGAGGATTTGAGCTCCCCGATAGACGTAGGGCCCGCTCGGTACGCTGTCATTGTTTAGGGGGGTTCTTAATTCTAGCATGAAAGTCCGAGTTGGAGGAATGATATTGGGCTTGAGAAGTGAGCAAGGGCAGATTGGATAAATGGTTTCTCTTCGAATGTATGCTACAAGAAATGGGCTGAACCGATCTACAGGGGGCCTGCATCCACCAAGAACATTTCTTCCCTTAAGCGTAAGCGTAAAACTGAAGATTGTGAGGCGTTTCCACTACATAATAAGAAACTAGAATTAGATCTTGGAAATGATTGACTCCAATAGATGCTCATCATAAGCTTTTTTTTCCTCCTATTCCTATTGATCAGAAGTATCCAGCAGCCCGCTGACAGACAAAGAAAAGGTTTTTTTAGACTTTTCTATGGTAGGCCTACGCTAGTGGAATAGGCTTCACTAGAGGCTTCTCTCAAGATAGCATAAGTATTACGGTGGGTGAACAAATTACTGTCGAGCAATTGATAGAAAAGCGAATAATTATGAGATTATCTAGGCACGATCATGTATATAGGCATCACGTCCGTGACAAGTAGACCGACTCCTGCCTGCATCTACTACTATTACTCCACACATCGACGGACTCCTGCCTGCATCTAGAGTATTAAGTTCATAAGAACAGAGTAACGCCTTAAGCAAGATGACATGATGTAGAGGGATAAACTCATGCAATATGATATAAACCCCATCTTTTTATCCTCGATGGCAACAATACAATACGTGCCTTGCAACCCTTTCTGTCACTGGGTAAGGACACCGCAAGATTGAACCCAAAGCTAAGCACTTCCCCCATGGCAAGAAAGATCAATCTAGTAGGCCAAACCAAACTGATAATTCGAAGAGACTTGCAAAGATAGCTCAATCATACATAAAAGAATTCAGAGGATATTCAAATATTTCTCATAGATAAACTTGATCATAAACCCACAATTCATCGGATCTCGACAAACACACTGCAAATAAAGTTTACATCGAATAGATCTCCACAAGAGAGGGGGAGTGTCGGTGTCAAAACCAGCGGATCTCAGGTAGGGGGTCCCGAACTGTGTGTCTAGGCGGATGGTAACAGGAGACAAGGGACATGATGTTTTTACCCAGGTTCGGGCCCTCTCGACGAAGGTAAAACCCTACTCCTGCTTGATTAATATTGATGAAATGGGTAATACAAGAGTAGATCTACCACGAGATCAAAGAGGCTAAACCCTAGAAGCTAGCCTATGGTATGATTGTTGTTCGTCCTACGGACTAAAACCCTCCGGTTTATATAGACACAGGAGAGGGTTAGGGTTACACAGAGTCGGTTACAATAGTAGGAGATCTACATATCTGTATCGCCAAGCTTGCCTTCCACGCCAAGGAAAGTCCCATCCGGACACGGGACGAAGTCTTCAATCTTGTATCTTCACAGTCCAGGAGTCCGGCCAACGGTGATAGTTCAGCTATCTGGACACCCCCTAATCCGGGACTCCCTGAGTAGCCCCCGAACCAGGCTTCAATGACGACGAGTCCGACGTGTAGATTGTCTTCGGCATTGCAAGGCGGGTTCTTCTCCAAATTCCATATACTTGTCAAATAGTGTCCGGCTTCTGATAGATGCTGCGCTCCTTGGCTTCCACGCCCAATAATGGCCATGTTCCACATGTCGAACAAATGTGAAAAGCCAGGGTATTTTTACACTTTCCCCCTAGATGCGCAAATGAGCCGCCTATAAAAAGAGACGATGATCTAAATCCGAATCACACCATCCCCCCTCCGCAAGCTTTCACCGGAGCGCCTCTGACAAAAAATCCATTCCATCATGGACAGTCGATGCGGCTCATCCTCTCGCGCTCCCAGCTCCCAGCCTGGGGATTGGGAGAGATGCTTAGTCCCGCATAGCAAGCTAGTGACGCTCCAAACCAAGGGATTTCTTCCCCGAGCCTTCATGGTTCCGGTTCAAGCCGGACTCGACACCTATAAGGGCGGAAAGCAAGCGGAGAGCGTCCCCGATCCTTCCAAAGGAGAGCGGGTATGCATTGTCTCTTATCTGATAAGAGGACTTAGATTTCCAATACATTTGTTTCTCCCGGGGCTCCTGGAGTTCTACGGCCTCCAGCTGCACCACCTTACGCCTGCCTCCATTCTGCACATCGCGGGCTTCATGGCCCTTTGCGAGAGTCTCTTGGGTGTCGAGGCTCATTTTGTGCTGTGGAAGAGATTATTCTGCCTCGTACCCCGTTCTCATGAGGGGTCAATATATCAATTGGGCGGAGCCGAGCTATGGCGCATCGCCGGGACCGGATATCTATCCGGACCCCTGAAGAAGGCGTCCGAAGACTGGCGTTCGGAATGGTTTTATATAGAAGACGCCCTGCTACCGGATCCCGTTCGGATCGGCATCCCGGAGTTCAATAATGCTCCCTTGAAGAAACGCCTAAGTTGGCGTCCACGGAGCCCCCAGAGGGAAACGCCGCAGCAACGGTAAGGCGTGTCACCATATTCCCGGGATTGATTCCGGGAAGGTATATTAACGTTGGTGCTCCTTTTAGGAAAAATAGCGCTCGCCGGACTGTGTTCGGAGAGATGGCCAATCGAGTCTCCGCCAGCCAGGCTCCAATGCCGGGTCCGGAAGCGGAGGTGAACACGAGGCGTGCGTCGGATGCTCCTCCGGCAAAGAATGCCAACAGATTGTCCGCCACAAACTCCGAGGTGGAGAGTTCCATGAATCACAGGCGCCGCCGGACAGTTCTTCGTGACGCATGTTTCTCCCAAGAGGCATTGAATGCCTTCAATTCGGGAGACGCGCACCTCCGTGCCGCTCAAGATGGTCTAGCCAGAGCAACGGAGCAGTATGTAAAGGACATACGAGTGAGGAGATTTGACAGTTATATATGCCAGTAGCACCCGAGACTTAAAATAGTTAGGAGAACTGATTTAAGGATCATTTGTTATGCAGGATCTTACGGAAAAGAATACCTGACTGTCTCAGGAGCTTGAAGAGTGCAAGGCCCAGCTTGAGGCCGCACTAGCCGCCACAGGGGGAGCCACAGAGACCCCCTCCGATAATATATACTTCAAAAGGTAAGTAGTTTGTGAAGCGTGGCGTGTGTATAAGTCTGACAATAATATTGCAGATGGCACCGGACTAGATCCGGACAAGCAACAGCTCCTGCGCCGGTTAAAGGCCGGCGATAATGTGCTTACAAGGGTGAGGCAAGAGAAAAATAATCTCCAAGATTCCAACACACAGCTGGGTGAGGAACTAAAGGATGTTTGAGCCCAGCTGTCTGACTCCGTTAAGGAGAATCGGCGGCTTCGTCGCATCATTTATAGTAAGTGCTTGAGCGAACTTTTGAAAAGAAGAGTTCGGCGAGGAAGTCGACTAACAGAAGTATGTCTGTAGGTATGCTCATAGGTCGTCCTGCAGAGGAAATGCCCGGTTCAACGGGTGACCTACTTCCCGAGCTTCTGCAACTACACGAATGAGCTCGGCAGGTGATGAGAGGCGTCGCCCAGGCCTTGTGGCCATCCATCTCCTTACCCGAAGGCCTTGGAGAGCTTGCAGATAGGCTTCAGGGAGCACGGTGGTGCTTTCAGCTATGGAAGATATTGGCCTGCCGTCAAGGCGCCAGGGAGGCCTGGGCCATGGTGAAGACGCGGTACACGAAGGCTGACCCAAACCACATGGCCGAGGTTGAACCTGTGGGGCCCGATGGGAAGGAGATCCCTGTGAGCTTAATGTACGGCCAAGTATAGTTGGCCGCAAAGTATTCCCAGCGGTACTGTAAACTAGACAGCTTATTAGATGGTATTGAAGAGGAATACAATTAGTCAATTTGACTATGTAATTTAAAATGACATGTAAAATGCCTTCTAGCCGGATTGTAGATCATTTGTCGTAGCGGACCTTTTCGCTTCAACCTCGGGACCCGACAGTCCGGAGTGTGTTTGAATACCCTCGCGGTTATGTAAGAACCAGTGCATGGGTGGAGACCAGGCGTAGGGGTCATGAGTGCTTTATCAGACAAGTGCCCAACTAGTTATGTTATATTACATGGTTAGTAAGAAACATCTTCCAGGGAGAATAGTTCCGTTAGGGGTTCCTTTCCCTGGGAGGCATGCCCTAAAGTGCATGTCCGGACTGCAAAAAAAGCAGAAAAACATCTGGGGGCAGATAAATGAATAAGTAATAAATCTCCATTTAGTTCACCGACCAAATATTCTCTTAAGAACGCTAGCTTTCGGCTTCACCCAGTCTGAGGTACACGTCCGGCTGACCCGGCGGTAACAATCGCAGAGGTGCTCCCTTTACCACCTAGCCGAACAATTGGGAATGTAGGGGTAAGCACAGGAGCTAGGCAACCCAGCTTGGCCAAAACATAAGTCATATCGATGCATATAATGGTGAATAAAAGGTACATGCGGAAGTGTGACACATGTGTTGGGCATAAAGCCCGTATAAATAATCTTCTGTTAAAGAAGCCCCCAGGTATAGTGAGCGCGGATAAGGCGTCAAGTGTGTGCGAACAGTGCGCAAACGAGCCTCCAATGGCTTTGGAAAAAAGGAGGGAGAAGGAGAGAAATAAAAGACAGTTAAAGTACAAAATATAGACGGAGGAAGGAGACGAACTCAGAGTCCGCCGCTAGGCGTAGAATCTTCGGAGACGGGCTGCGTTCCATGGGTTCGGCTCAAGTCGGTTATGCGATGCGTTCCGCAGACGGTACGCTCCGCTGGTCAGGACTTGATCGATGATGAAGGGACCCTCCCATTTGGGCTTGAGTTTGTCCTTTTTCTTGTCTGGCAGGCGTAGAACTAATTCGCTAATATTGTAAGCTTTGGCCCATACTTCTCTGCTTTGGTACCTTCGAGCTTGCTGTTGATAGAATGCGGAACGGGCTTTTGCCACGTCGTGCTCCTCCTCCAAGGTGTCCAAAATGTCCTGCCGATCGAGCTCGGCTTCTCTTTCTTCGTACATGCGCACGCGAGGTGAGTCATGAATTATGTCGCAGGGCAAAAAACTGCCTCTGTGCCGTACACCATAAAAAATGGTGTGAATCCGGTAGTGCGATTCGGCGTGGTCCGCAGCCCCCAGAGTACGGAGTCAAGATCCTCTACCCAGTGCGTATTAGATTCCTTGAGGGACCGCACTAGTCTGGGTTTAATGCCGCTCATGATTAGACCATTTGCTCGCTCGACTTGACCGTTAGTTTGAGGGTGATAGACTGAAGCATAGTCGAGCTTGATGCCCATGTTTTTGCACCAAAGTTTGACCTCGTCGGCCGTGAAGTTTGTCCCATTATCAGTGACGATGCTATGGGGGACGCCGTAACAGTGTACTAACCCTGATATGAAGTCTATCACCGGTCCGTATTTGTCTGTCTTAACAGGCTTTGCCTCTATCCATTTGGTGAATTTATCCACCATGACCAATATTTATTTTTGCTTGTGGGTTCCTCTTTTAATGGGTCCAACCATATCAAGCCCCCAGACCGCGAACGGCCAGGTGATGGGTATAGTTTTGAGGGCGGTAGGAGGCATGTGGCTTTGATTAGCAAAGAGCTGGCATCCGACGCATCGTTGGACCAAGTCCTGAGCATCTGCCCGGGCCATCGGCCAATAAAATCCTGTACGGAAGGCTTGCCTACAAGGGCCCGGGCTGCGGCGTGGTGCCCGCCGAGTCCGGCATGAATTTCAGCCAGAAGATTCCGCCCTTCCTCTTCGAAGATACACCTTTGAAGGACTCCAGTTGTCCTTTTCTTATAAAGCTCTCCCTCATGGACCTTATAGGTTTTAGATCGCCGCACTATGCAGCGGGCCTTGTTTTGGTCCTCGAGAAATTCCTGCCTATTTAGGTAGGCTAGGAATGGTTCTGTCCACGGGGCAATGACTGCCATTATTGTGTGGGCTGACGGTGTTATTTCGTTGGCAGAACCACCAACTATGTCAGAATGTTCGGTGTGGGGTAGTGTGGGGTCCGGGATGTTATTTCCGGACTCTCCCTCCCATAATACAGATGGCTTGAAAAGCCTCTCTAGGAAGATGTTGGGAGGGACGGCATCGCGCTTTGCGCCAATGCGTGCCAACACGTCTGCTGCCTGGTTGTTCTCCCGGGCTATATGGTGAAATTCGAGCCCCTCAAACCGAGTTGACATTTTTAGGACGACGTTGCGATAAGCTGCCATTTTCGGATCCTTGGCATCAAAGTCTCCATTTATTTGGGATATCGCGAGGTTTGAATCCCCGCGGACCTCTAGGCGCTGAATGCCCATGGAGACTGCCATTCGGAGACCATGTAGAAGGGCCTCGTATTAAGCTGCCTTGTTGGAGTCCGTGTACATTATCTGAAGTATGTATTGGACTGTATCTCCAGTTGGGGATGTCAGAACGACACCAGCCCCTAGTCCAGCCAACATTTTGGAGCCGTCGAAGTGCATGATCCAGTTGGAATATGCGCCGTACTCTTTAGGGAGTTCGGCTTCAGTCCATTTGGCGACGAAGTCGGCCAAAACTTGCGACTTAATAGCTCGCCATGGCTTGTAAGTTATGTCGAACGGGAGGAGCTCGATGGCCCATTTGGCAATCCCGCCCGTTGCGTCGCGGTTGTTTATAATGTCATTAAGAGGTACTTCGGAGGCTACTGTTATTGAACACTCTTGGAAGTAGTTTCACAGCTTCCGGGATGCCATGAACACCGCATATGCTATCTTTTGATAATGTGGGTACCGTGACTTGCATGGAGTTAGGACAGTGGACATGTAGTAAATTGGTTTTTGGAGAGGGAACTTGTGTCCGTCCGTTTCTCGTTCGACAACGAGCACCGCGCTTACAACTTGATGGGTTGCCGCGATGTATAGCATTGGTTTGCCCATGTTGGGCGCCGCCAGGACCGGATTTGTTGCCAATATGGCTTTGATTTCTTCGAGTCGGCCATGGCGGCATCCATCCACTCGAAGTGTTCGGTGCGCCGCAGGAGGCGATAAAGGGGTAATGCCTTTTCTCCTAAGCGGGAGATAAAGCGGCTTAGAGCCGCCACGCATCCAGTCAATTTTTTTATTTGTTTGAGGTCTTTTGGGATATCCAATTGTGACAGAGCTCGGATCTTGGCTGGGTTTGCTTCAATTCCTCTACCGGATACAATGAAGCCCAAGAGCTTTCCGGCTGGTACGCCGAAAACGCATTTTTCCGGGTTGAGCTTAATGTCATATGTTCGGAGATTGTCGAATGTGAGCCTCAAGTCGTCTACTAGAGTTTCGACATGCTTGGATTTGACGACCACATCATCTATGTATGCCTCCACTAATTTTCCGATCTGGTTTGCCAGACATGTCTGAATCATGCGCTGATATGTTGCGCAGGCGTTTTTGAGCCCGAAGGGCATTGTGTTGAAGCAGAATGGGCCATATGGAATGATGAATGCCGTTGCGGCTTGTTCTGGCTCTGCCATCTTAATTTGGTGGTAGCCTTAGTATGCGTCGAGGAAGCACAATGAATCGTGTCCTGCGGTAGCGTCGATAATTTGATCGATGCGGGGAAGGGGGAATGGATCCTTTGGGAAATCCTTGTTAAGGTCCTTGAAATCGACACACAGGCGCCAGGATTTGTCCTTCTTTGGTACCATTACCAGGTTTGCTAGCCAGTCCGGATGTTTTATATCTCTAATGAATCCGGCCTCCAGTAGGTTGGCTAGCTCCTCTCCCATGTCCTGTCTCTTACGTTTGGAGAAACATCGAAGAGCTTGTTTGACTGGCTTGAATCCTTTTAGGATATTTAGGCTGTGCTCGGCCAGCCGGCGTGGGATTCCTGGCATGTCTGAAGGGTGCCAGGCAAAGATGTCCCAATTTTTGCGTAGGAATTCTCGTAGGGTGGCATCTACATCAGGGTTTAATTGTGCCCCGATGGAGGCCGTTTTTGTAGGGTCCATTGGATGGACTTGGAATTTGACTATTTCGTCCGCCGGTTTACAAGAAGTGGACTTGGATCTCTTATCGAGTATCACATCGTCCATGTTCACCGTGGAGCGCACCGCAGTGAGTTCCTCGGCCGCTAGGGCTTCGGATAGTGCCTCAAGGGCAAGTGCGGCTGTTTTATTTTCGGTGCGGAGTGCTATGTCCGGTTCACTAGCAAGAGTGATGATTCCGTTGGGTCCGGGCATTTTGACCTTCATGTACCTGTAATGGGATGTAGCTTGAAAAATTGTGAATGCATCTCGCCCTAATAGAGCGCGGTATCCGCTGCTGAACGGGGCCAATTGGAGTGTGACCTCCTCGGACCTGTAATTATCCGGCGTGCCGAACACCACATCTAGTGTGATTTTTCCTGTACAGCATGCTTCCTGACTGGGGATTATTCCTCTAAAGGTTATGCTGCTTCGCTCAATGCGGCTCTAGTCTATTTCCATTTTTCGA
Source organism: Triticum aestivum (assembly GCF_018294505.1). NCBI lineage: Eukaryota > Viridiplantae > Streptophyta > Magnoliopsida > Poales > Poaceae > Triticum > Triticum aestivum. The sequence continues at coordinate 589,773,212 of NC_057813.1, read as the reverse complement.
AGAGTTTCCTCATAAATGAGGTTTAATCTACTGCTGCCATCCATGAGTACCATGGTGAGGCGAAAGCCGTCCACTATTGGACTCACGACCAATGCGGCTGGTGCTCGGGCTGTTCGGAATTTAGGTTCGTCACTGGCGTTAAAGGTAATAGCCGTGTCACTCCATGGATTTATTGTTGCTACCTGGTGGATTTCGGCAAGGCTGCGGAGTGTTCATTTCCGCATATTATTTGATGCGGAAGTTTTGAAGACTGTTAATACTGTACTGGTATTGCTGGGCTGGTGCTCTGGAGCTAGAAGCTCTTCGCCACTTTTGGCCACCTGCCGTAGTATCCAACATGCTCTAAGGCTATGAGTTGGAGTGGAACCCTCTGTACTATGAATTTTGCAGGGTCCATTGAGCCATCCCTCCAATACGGTTCCATGCCCTTTAGAGGGTTTTTGCTTTTTGGTATTTAACCCAGGTGTCTGGTAATGATGCACCCTTTTACTTTGGACTAGGGTTGTGTTCAAGGCCGGATTATCCCAAAATTTGATTTTGGTTTTCCAGGCGCTCTCCATCACACAGTACTTTCATACTATGGACGCCAAGTCAGCAAAGCGTGTAATATCGCGATGACTTACGGTGTTGAGGATTCCTTCATCCGTGCAATTAATGCAGAAGAATGAAATTGCGTCGTCTTCACGGCCGTCCTTTATCTTGTTCTTGACCAGGAGGAATCTGGCCCAGTAATTATGTACTGTTTCAGCGGGCTCTTGCCGGATTTGGGATAGATCGCTTATGTTTGGGTGGGTGGGTGGAGTTAAATTCCGAACTCCATGCGATCTAAGACTCAGGGGCCAAGAAGTTTCCGGACTTGGAAGCTTGGGTGCTTGGATGTTGTCCGATGAATCTAGCTCGTTGCCTGACTTTAAGTTCCGGGCTTGAGTGGTGTTCTCCCCTCCGCGGGAATCCGGCATGGAGGGGTCAGGAATCCGGACATAGCTAGTCCTTAGGATAGAAGAAGGGTCGCCATATTGTTCCTCTACCACAGCAACATGGTGGGTAGCCTGGGGAGAGTTAATCTCTCTCAGATCAGTTTTAGGCCCAATCTGGTCATAGTCCATAGCTGTCACACCCTAGCTAGCTCATGCATTAGAGTGTTGCATCATGTCTATTCTTTCATCAGAAACCTGAAATGGGGATGACAGAACCCCCAGCCCCCTCTGAAACCAATTAGGGTCTACTAAAAACTTTTTCAATGAACCTGAAATGCCCTTCTAAAATGCCCATCATTTTTGTCTTGGTTCAGAACCTCTGCCAAAAGTGATGCACATTTTCCTAGGTCATCTTAGGGTCTTTGAATTAAATCATAGATATTTGAATTTGGGCATTTAAAATTATATAAAATATTCAGATGCTCAAATATCTCCAAACTAAAATGTTTCATGTTGGAAATAATCCAACTATGGACCAGGAGTAGTTTGGTGATTTTAGGAGTTGCCTAAGTATTTTTAATAATTCAACAAAGTTGCAGAAGTATTAAAAAAACAGAAAACAGAAAATAACAAAAACTTACCTGGCGCCCAGCACCCGGCCCACCTGCCGGCCCAGCCCAGCGCCGCTCCAGCGAGCTGCTTGCCGGCCAGGCAGGCAGGCAGGTGCCCGACGGCGACCGCAGCGCGCGCCACGCAGCTGGCCGTCGCCCTGCTTCACCTCCTCGCCTCGGGGCTGGATGGATGAGCTCCACGCCGCGCCGTGAACCTCCAGGACACCTCCATTCTCCCCCAACCCCTCTCTCTCGCGCTCCCCCGCCATGGCCGACGCCATCGCCGCCACCCCCTCGCCGTAGCCACGCCCTCCGTCAACCCCACGCCGTGCCGCCGTGTCCAGGAGCTCCGCCACCCTCCTCTCCTTCGAGCAAGCCGAGCCCCGAGCGCTCGCAAGGCCCGAGCCCACCGCATCGACCTCGACCGAACCGCCGTCGCCGGAGATCCCCTTCAACGCCGACGTCGCTCCGGCCCGTCCCCGGCCGCACCAAGTGCTTCGTCGAACTCCCCGTGAGCTTAGCCATCTTCCCCTCCCTTCTTTTCTTGCTCCCGAGCTGTGTAGCGACCTCCCGGAGCTCAACCGCACCCACCGCCGCGGAGCTCGTCGCCGACGTGCTCCCGGCCACCCTCCGGCCACAAACTAGTGTCCATCATGCTCACCACGTCACGTAGCACCTAACCAGCTACTCCCCGCACCTCACCGACCCCTCTAGCGTCAAGTTCGTCTTCGGCCGAACTCCGGTGGCCGCCAAAGTCGACGCCGGCGCCAACTCCGGCCACCCCGACCCCAACGGACTCCACCAAGAGCTGCGGCTCGTCCTCAGCTCCACTCCGATGGCCTCCGCGACCCATTTGGTGGCCGGAACGGCCAAAACCACTTCCGCCGCCGCGTCGGGCTCGCCGGCGGCTAAACGCCGGTGCAGCCGACCTGGGTTTGACCACGGGTGGGCCCTGGTTGACTCTCCTGAGTCAATGACAGGTGGGGCCCAGCCCTGTTAACTATTTAGGATTAGTTTAAATTAATTTTAGTTTAACTAATCACACTGACACGCGGGACCCACTGTCAGGTTTGACCCGGACCGTGTCCCGTTGACCTGCTGATGTCACACTGACGTCAGGCTGACGCAGTAATTGATTTTCTGGATTTAATCTAATATAGGAAATTCCAGAATATAGTTTAAACTTCAAAAATTCATAACTTTTAATCTGTAACTCCAAATCAGACAAGTTATATATGAAAAATGATCAGAAAAATCCAATCTATCCATCTGTACTATTTTCATGCATGATTAAACAAGTTAACTTGATGTTTAATGCAGAACAAGGTAAAACACTTTAAAGGGCCATGTATGAGTTTGAAATTTGAATCTTTGGTTCAAATTGGTTCAAACCCTTCTGGTCTTAGTTGCATTAGCCCAACACACTCATATTGCCATGTTTCATGCATGCATCATATTGTCGCACATTGTTTGGTGATGGTTGTGTATCGGTGTTCTTTGCGGCAGGTTCTGCCTCCGAGGAGTACCGTGATTACCCTAACGAAGAACCGTATCAGTGCATCGAACCATCAGGCAAGCAACCAACCATTTGATCATATCGATACAATCCCATGTTCTCGCTCCTGCTCTCTTTTACTGCATTAAGACAACGCGTTTCAAACTGCTGTGTGCTACGGTAGTTGAACCCACTTCCTCTGCATGACCTGTCATTGCCACAGTAACTAGATGAAACCCACTAGCATGTGTAGGAGTTGATTGAGCCATATGTATGTGTTGTTCCTACCTTGCTATGCCTGCTATGCTTAGAGTCGTGTCAGGTCTGGTTCATCTGGGTGATGGGCTAGAGTGAAATGATTATGTCGGTAATGAGAGTGGTGTGGTGAACACGATTTGGTAAAGGTATCGATGAGAGGCCATGTAGGAGTACATGGTGGGTTGTTTCATTGAAGCCGACCTTAAGCACTGAGATCTGTATGTGTGATTTAAGATACAGCTACTACCATGCATTGGGCCCTGAAATATGACCCCGCTCGACTTCTTATCCACCCTAGTTCTCTGTCCAGGAGTTGCAAGTAGTTTCTGGTGTTTGTAGCCTACTGGAGGCCGTGGACAGCGCTGACCGTAGGGGTGGGCTGTGATGCGGTAGGTACGTGGCACGGTGTACCGAATACCCGTTAGGTATCTCGGGAACCCTGTTCACATCGTTTGGGGCTGTGAGCGAAACCTCGGCCGGGTCTCCTCATGGATGGAACCCGAATAGGCGATAAACCTGGACTAGAGACTTAGGTGTTTAGGTAGGTCGTGGTCTACACCCACGTCGGCTTTCGCTTGAAGTCTGCCGAGCACATGTCGTGTGCAGACGCTAAGTGGTGGAAACATGTATGAAGAAGTACACCCCTGCAGGGTTAACATGATCTATTCGAATAGCCGCGTCCGCGGTAAAGGACTACTTGGTTGCCTATACAGTTCATAGACAAGTAAATGGAAACTACTAAAAGCCTCAAGATAAGTGTGAGTGCCGAGGATGGCTCTTCCGTAGGAAGACGGAGGTGGATCCTCGGTAGTGTATTGAAGTGGTGAGTAGTGGACTCGTGTGCGCAAAACCATTTCAAGTTGGAGTCTCGTAGGATAGCCTAGCCAAGAGTCAAAGCTGGCTTGCTGCAACAACTCCACCAACCCTTCTTGATAATGTGCATGTATGTAGGATCTGATGTAAGTCTTGCTGAGTACCTTTGTACTCATGTTGCTATAATTTACATTTTACAGAAGACGCTGCAACCCCTTCTGATGGGTTCTTCGTAGACGTTGACATCAATGAGTAGGCTAAGGCCCAGGTGGTGATCCTGAGCTTGTGAAGGACCACGTAGTATAGCTAGGCTTTCCAAGCCTCTTTTATTTTACTAGTTGTCTGTACTCAGACAAGTTACTTCCGCTGCTGGTTTGTATGACTGTATGACTTGAATGCTGGGTCGTGTGACCCGTACCTATGTGTATGTTATGTATGGCTCTCTGAGCCTTAAATAAAGTACTTGTGTCGTAGAGTCATGTTGTGATGCCTTGTTGTATTTGCACATATCGAGCATATTGTGTGTATGATTGAAATGCTTGGTATGTGTGGGATCTGACTATCTAGTTGTTTATCTTTAGTAGCCTCTCTTACCGGGAAATGTCTCCTAGTGTTACCACTGAGCCATGGTAGCTTGCTACTGCTCTGGAACACTTAGGCTGGCCGGCATGTGTCCTTCTTCGTTCCTGTGTCTGTCCCTTCGGGGAAATGTCACGCATTGAGTACCGGAGTCCTGTTAGCCCGCTACAGCCCGGTTTACCGGAGTCCTGCTAGCCCAGTGCTACAGCCCGGACCCACTTGCTGATGACCGACACGTTCGTTGCTGGGTCATGGATGCCTGTCCCTGTAAGTCTGTGCCACTTTGGGTTTACGACTAGCCATGTCAGCCCGGGCTCCTTATCATATGGGTGCTAGCGACACTATCATATACGTGTGCCAAAAGGCGCAAACGGTCCCGGGCAAAGGTAAGACGACACCCGTGGAATACCGTGCGTGAGGCCGCAAAGTGATATGAGGTGTTACATGCTAGACCTATGTGACATCGAGTCGGGGTCCTGACAGCGTTGGTATCAGAGCAGGACTGCCTGTAGGTTCTCTAAGCCAAACTGGTCGATGTTGAGTCTAGAAATTCTTTAGTTATATGTAGGGGAATTGTTTGTGGGTTGGAACGTAAGGCTCTTTTTACTCCTTTATCTTATGACATTCTGATCTGAGTCAGTCTATTCTTCCACCGGGGGTTAAGGAATTAGGATCTTTTCTCTCTATCAGGTTCACGTGTTACTAATCAGTAGTACCTTATAGGTTTGATGGATACAAGCCTAGTTCAGTTCTACTACCACATTATGTTGCTGGGATGGACTCAGAACTTTGATATGATGTTGTTGAGTGTGTATGAAATCCTTTGTCAAATGTCTCAAAATCCTTTTTGAGCATTTACAGCTGTTATGCTGTCGAAATTTTGCTAGAAATTCTAATGCCTTTGCATTATGGTTGTGCTTTCAGATGGCCACTCGCGACCTCAATCAAGTGGTTCGCCTGACTCGATGCCTAGATGTACCCGGCCATACTGCCATGTTGGTCAGGGTAATGACTGAGGCTGGATACCGTTGGTATCCTGAGTACACGGTCGAAGAGCAATTTCGAGACTTTAATCAAAGCCAGTATCTCTGCACTGTCAGGATATTTCCATCTTATCCTGGATCCACCGAGCCCCTTCACTGCTCCTATGGACTCGGGGTTACTATTGAGATGGCCGTGCAGGATGCCGCCTACTCTATGATGACCATCATGCGAGTCAGGTCTGGCCTATTTCGGGACTCTGATTTCCGGTATATGCCAGGATCACTTCCGGGAGCACAAGGGTATCTCCAGGCTATCTATGCTGACCCCACTCAGGAGGATTCACGGACTCGCACCACTGCTGAGATGCTCGAGGATAAGGACCGTGAAAATCGGGCCTTGAGGCTAGAGCTTTTCAATACCCGTGCTGACCATTGGGCCACTTGACTCGGTTTGCACCGGCTGTGCAAGCTGGATATTCGGATATGCGCGATCTCTATCCTGTGAGATCTGCTCTGCCAGACGTGATGGGTTGGCGTGATGTAGGAGGCATCACCCCACCTCGCGGTCCCCGCAGGCCACCGTCTGTTGGTCCAAGACCTCATCCTAGCCCCTATGGTCCACAAGCTCCGCGAGATCGTCTGTTTCCGGATGATCATGTTGAGCTTCCAGGCTATGGAGGTGACTTCTACGAGGACTACTACGGATCGGTCTGAGTTAGTGGTAGTATCACTAGTTCGTACTAGCTGTGTCGTCTATCGTCCTGCGTGACTCGTGGGATATGACCTAGTTTGTACCGCTTTCTGGAGGTGTAGAAAAATAATGTATAGGAGCTTGGGATGCCTCCGATGAGATGTAATCTTCTTTTCACCGTAATAGTACCTTGTTTGGTCTTGTACTAAACCTTGTATGGTGTGTATGACGATGGAATAAAAGAAGCAGTTTCTGTATCTACCATGTCATACAGATGATCATCTTGCATTCCGAGTTATTCCTTACATTCTGTATCCTATGTCGGAATCTTATCATTCTGACTAAATCATTGTCTTGTTTACCTAGGATGGTCAACACGCGCAATAACCCTGCTCCTCAAGAGCAGGCCGAAGGCAGTGAAGTCAGGAATGCAAATCTGCCTCATCCTCCTTCCCTAGCCGAGGTTATGCTGGAAGCCGAGAGAAACAAGCGGGAGACCAACCGTTTGTTGGAGCGTATTGAACAGAACACCGCACACCATCAGAGAAATAACTTGGTGTCACTCAGTGATTTCATCAAGTTACATCCACCCACGTTCCACCACTCCGTCGAGCCTCTCGACGCTGATGACTGGCTTCGCAGTATTTCTCACAAACTGCGCTCCGCGCTAGTAGCTGAGGCTGACAAGGTCACCTTTGCTGCATATCATCTTGAAGGCCCCGCCAGTCTATGGTGGGAGAATTATGGAGCTATGCGCCCAGCGGGCCATGTCACTACTTGGGCTGAATTCAGCGAGGCTTTCCGTGAACATCACATTCCGGAGGGTCTCATGGACCGTAAACGTGAGGAATTTTGCAGTTTCACTCAAGGCCGACTCTCTGTGGATGCTTACAGCAGGGAGTTCGGTAACCTCGCACGATATGCCACTGAGGAAGTTTCTACTGATGCCAAGAAGCAAGCAAGGTTCCGTAAGGGACTTAGTCCTGAGCTTCGCCGCGACCTCCGTCTGCATGAGTGCACATCTTTTCAGAAGCTTGTTAACAAGGCCATCAGTGCTGAGACGGGTCAGACTGATTATGACGCAACACGCAAGCATGGCCATGACGTGGGTTCCTCATCCGGTGCTGGCCCTCAGAAGCGCCGCGTGTGGGTGCCTAACACTGCCCTGCCACCCAGGTTCACACCGAGGCCATCCTTCCAGGCGCCTCGCCCCGTTCAACAGTCTGCACCAGCCAAGCCCTATGGTGGTCCAACCAACAGTGCTCCTCCACGTACCAGTTCCGTGACTTGCTTTAAGTGTGGGGAGTCTGACCACTATATGCGCGAGTGTCCCCAGACCAACCCCAACCAATCTGCTAAAGCTGTTGGCCGTGGCAAGCCGACAGGGAAAGTGTTCCACGCCAAGCCGGCCACCGCTACACGTGGCCATGTCAACTGTATCTCTGCCGAAGAAGCTCAAGAGGATCCCAACGTCGTTCTCGGTACGCTCCTTGTTAATTGCCACCCGGCATCTGTTCTTTTCGATACAGGAGCATCTCATTCATTTATATCCGAGAGCTATGCTCGTCTGCATAACACCACATTCTGTGAGATGCCCACCTCTATGGTAATTCAAACTCCGGGATCCAAATGGCAAACCTCTAGGGTAAGTCATGGAAATGAAATCCAAGTCGACAGACTTGTTTTCCTTGCATCTTTGATAGCTCTTAAATCTTCAGATATTAATATCATCTTGGGTATGGACTGGATGTCAGCCCATCATGCCAAAATTGATTGCTTCTCTAGGACTGTTCAACTCACCCATCCCTCGGGGAAGATAGTCAATGTCTTGACCCGAATAGCCAAGCGACAGTTATATTCTCTTAACGCCAGCCCTTTGCCAGACCTTGAGGACGTTCCGGTAGTCCGTGACTTCCCGGATGTCTTCCCAGAGGAATTGCCAGGTGTTCCACCTGACAGGGATGTTGAGTTCGTAATAGACCTCATTCCAGGAACCGTTCCGATTGCTAGAAGACCCTATAAGATGGCACCACTAGAACTAGCCGAGCTTAAGAAACAACTCGATGAGTCCTTGAAAAAGGGTTTCATCCGACCTAGTTCATCTCCGTGGGCTTGCCCCGTCCTCTTCGTCAAGAAGAAGGATGGTACGGACCGGATGGTTGTAGATTATCGACCTGTCAATTTGGTCACAATCAAGAACAAATATCCGCTCCCCAGGATCAACGACCTGTATGATCAGCTCGCTGGATCCTCAGTCTTCTCCAAAATGGATTTGAGGTTGGGCTACCATCAAATCAAAATCAGGAACGGGGACATTCCTAAAACGGCCTTTGTTACTCGTTATGGCCAATACGAGTACACCGTCATGTCCTTCGGTTTAACCAACGCTCCAGCCACCTTTTCTCGGTTAATGAACTCAATCTTCATGGAGTATTTGGATAAATTCGTCGTGGTTTACCTCGATGATATACTCATCTACTCCAAGAACGAGGAAGAACATGCCGAACATCTAAGGCTAGTGTTGAAGAAACTTCGAGAGCATCGTCTTTATGCCAAATTCTCTAAATGTGAATTTTGGTTGTCAGAAGTGACCTATCTGGGTCATGTAATATCTGGTAAAGGTATTGCTGTTAACCCTGAGCGAGTTCAAGCCGTCCTTAATTGGACTCCACCTGAATCGGTCAAGCAAGTTCGGAGTTTCCTGGGCTTAGCGAGCTATTGCCGTCGCTTTGTCGAAAACTTCTCCAAAGTTGCTAAACCTCTAACCGAACTCCTCAAGAAAGATAAAAAGTTCGAATGGACTCCACAATGTGAGCACAGCTTTCAGGAACTGAAAAGACGCCTGACTTCTGCTCCCGTACTGGTACCGCCAGACTTCTCTAAGGACTTTGTTATCTACTGCGACGCCTCGCGACAAGGACTAGGTTGCATTCTCATGCAAGATCGACACGTAATTGCTTACGCTTCACGGCAATTGCACCCACATGAGGAGAATTATCCTACTCATGATCTAGAGCTTGCAGCTGTAGTCTATGCACTTAAAACCTGGCGACATTACCTCTCGGTAATCGTTGCGAAATATTCACTGATCACCAAAGTCTGAAGTACATCTTCACCCAACCGGATTTGAATCTCAGGCAAAGACGTTGGGTCGAGTTGATCACAGATTTCGACTTAGGAATAACTTACACCCCAGGGAAAGCCAACGTCATGGCTGATGCGCTAAGTCGTAAATCTTATTGTAACAACCTGATGTTACAACAAAGTCAACCGCTTCTCCATGAGGAATTTCGGAAGCTTAACCTTCACATTGTTCCTCAAGGATTTCTTTCCACCTTGGTGGCGAAACCTACTCTTACGGATCAAATTATCGCTGCCCAAAAGCGAGATAAGGGAATATCTAAAATCAAGGAGAACATTGCTAGCGGAGGTGCTAGTTGTTTCTCCACAAATGATCATGGTGTTGTGTACTTTGAGAACCGTTTAGTGGTTCCCAAGAACCAGCATCTACGGCAGTTGATCCTTAAGGAGGCTCATGAATCTCCTCTCACCATTCATCCCGGTAGTACTAAGATGTATCAGGACCTACGCCAGAGGTTCTGGTGGACTAGGATGAAGAGAGAAATTGCTCAGTATATTGCTAATTGCGACGTCTGCCGTCGTGTAAAAGCAGAGCATCAACGGCCTGCTGGCACCCTTCAACCCCTAGCTATTCCTGAATGGAAATGGGATAAAATTGGTATGGATTTCATTACCGGTTTTCCCAGGACCAAGAGAGGGAATAATGCTATCTTCGTCGTGGTCGATCGTCTTTCCAAGGTAGCCCATTTCTTACCTGTTCGTGAGAGTATAACCGCTAGTCAGTTGGCAGACTTATACATCTCCCGAATAGTGTCTCTCCATGGTGTTCCTTTGGAAATTAACTCGGATCGAGGAAGTCTTTTCACCTCTCGATTTTGGGAAAGTTTCCAAAATGCTATGGGAACCCGCCTTTCTTTAGCACCGCTTTTCACCCTCAATCGAGTGGTCAGGTAGAACGCGTCAACCAGATCCTAGAAGACATGCTTCGAGCCTCTGTTATCTCATTCGGAATGGAGTGGGAGAAATGCCTTCCATTTGCCGAATTTGCTTACAACAACAGCTATCAATCTAGCTTGGGTAAAGCCCCTTTTGAAGTTCTCTATGGACGACGGTGTCGAACACCCCTTAACTGGTCAGAAACCGGGGAAAGACAATTCTTTGGCCCGGATATGATTCAGGAAGCAGAAGAGCAAGTTCGCATCGTTCGTGAAAAGTTGAAAACAGCCCAATCTCGTCAAAAGAGTCAGTATGACCGAAAACATAAGGCTATGACTTTCGAGGTTGACGAGAAGGCTTACCTTCGGGTTACTCCTCTGAAGGGAACCCATCGTTTCGGTATCAAAGGCAAATTGGCTCCTCGTTACATTGGACCTTTTCGTATTCTCGCTAAACGAGGAGAAGTTGCCTACCAGTTGGAACTACCTCCGCATCTCTCCAGAGTCCACGATGTCTTCCACGTTTCTCAACTCAGGCGTTGCTTCTCGGATCCTATCCGTGGAGTGGACCACGAAACGCTTGATCTCCAAGATAATCTCACGTATCGAGAGTACCCCATTCGTATCCTCGATCAGGCCGAGCGTACCACTCGACGTCATAATATCAAGTTTCTCAAAGTTCAATGGTCGCACCATTCTGAGGATGAAGCAACTTGGGAAAGGGAGGATCGTCTTCGACTCGAGTATCCCGCCCTCTTTCCGGAGGAACCCAAATCTCGGGACGAGATTCTTTTGAGTGGGGGTGAGTTGTCACACCCTAGCTAGTTCATGCATTAGAGTGTTGCATCATGTTTATTCTTTCATCAGAAACCTGAAATGGGGATGACAGAACCCCCAGCCCCCTCTGAAACCAACTAGGGTTTACTAAAAACTTTTTCAATGAACCTGAAATGCCCTTCTAAAATGCCCATCATTTTTGTCTTGGTTCAGAACCTCTGCCAAAAGTGATGCACATTTTCCTAGGTCATCTTAGGGTCTTTGAATTAAATCATAGATATTTGAATTTGGGCATTTAAAATTATATAAAATATTCAGATGCTCAAATATCTCCAAACTAAAATGTTTCATGTTGGAAATAATCCAACTATGGACCAGGAGTAGTTTGGTGATTTTAGGAGTTGCCTAAGTATTTTTATTAATTCAACAAAGTTGCAGAAGTATTAAAAAAACAGAAAACAGGAAGAAATAGAAAAACTTACCTGGCGCCCAGCACCCGGCCCACCTTCCGGCCCAGCCCAGCACCGCTCCAGCGAGCTGCTTGCCGGCCAGGCAGGCAGGCAGGTGCCCGACGGCGACCGCAGCGCGCGCCACGCAGCTGGCCGTCGCCCTGCTTCACCTCCTCGCCTCGGGGCTGGATGGATAAGCTCCACGCCGCGCCGTGAACCTCCAGGACACCTCCATTCTCCCCCAACCCCTCTCTCTCGCGCTCCCCTGCCATGGCCGACGCCATCGCCACCACCCCCTCGCCGTAACCACGCCCTCCGTCAACCCCACGCCGTGCCGCTGTGTCCAGGAGCACCGCCACCCTCCTCTCCTTCGAGCAAGCCTAGCCCCGAGCGCTCGCAAGGCCCGAGTCCACCGCATCGACCTCGACCGAACCGCCGTCGCCGGAGATCCCCTTCAACGCCGTCGTCGCTCCGGCCCGTCCCCGGCCGCACCAAGTGCTTCGTCGAACTCCCCGTGAGCTTAGCCATCTTCCCTTCCCTTCTTTTCTTGCTCCCGAGCTGTGTAGTGACCTCCCGGAGCTCAACCGCACCCACCGCCGCGAAGCTCGTCGCCGACGTGCTCCCGGTCACCCTCCGGCCACAAACTGGTGTCCATCATGCTCACCGTGTCATGTAGCACCTAACCAGCTACTCCCCGCACCTCACCGACCCTTCTAGCGTCAAGTTGGCCTGCGGCCGAACTCCGGTGGCCGCCAAAGTCGTCGCCGGCGCCAACTCCGGCCACCCCGACCCCAACGAACTCCACCAAGAGCTGCGGCTCGTCCTCAGCTCCACTCTGATGGCCTCCGCGACCCATTTGGTGGCCGGAACGGCCAAAACCACTTCCGCCGCCGCGTCGGGCTCGCCGGCGGCTAAACACCGGTGCAGCCGACCTGGGTTTGACCACGGGTGGGCCCTGGTTGACTCTCCTGAGTCAATGACAGGTGGGGCCCAGCCCTGTTAACTATTTAGGATTAGTTTAAATTAATTTTAGTTTAACTAATCACACTGACACGCGGGACCCACTGTCAGGTTTGACCCGGACCGTGTCCCGTTGACCTGCTGATGTCACACTGACGTCAGGCTGACGCAGTAATTGATTTTCTGGATTTAATCTAATATAGGAAATTCCAGAATATAGTTTAAACTTCAAAAATTCATAACTTTTAATCTGTAGCTCCAAATCAGACAAGTTATATATGAAAAATGATCAGAAAAATCCAATCTACCCATCTGTACTATTTTCATGCATGATTAAACAAGTTAACTTGATGTTTAATGCAGAACAAGATAAAACACTTTAAAGGGCCATGTATGAGTTTGAAATTTGAATCTTTGGTTCAAATTGGTTCAAACCCTTCTGGTCTTAGTTGCATTAGCCCAACACATTCATATTGCCATGTTTCATGCATGCATCATATTGTCGCACATTGTTTGGTGATGGTTGTGTATCGATGTTCTTGCGGCAGGTTCTGCCTCCGAGGAGTACCGTGATTACCCTAACGAAGAACCGTATCAGTGCATCGAACCATCAGGCAAGCAACCAACCATTTGATCATATCGATACAATCCCATGTTCTCGCTCCTGCTCTCTTTTACTGCATTAAGACAACGCGTTTCAAACTGCTATGTGCTACGGTAGTTGAACCCACTTCCTCTGCATGACCTGTCATTGCCACAGTAACTAGATGAAACCCACTAGCATGTGTAGGAGTTGATTGAGCCATATGTATGTGTTGTTCCTACCTTGCTATGCCTGCTATGCTTAGAGTCGTGTCAGGTCTGGTTCATCTGGGTGATGGGCTAGAGTGAAATGATTATGTCGGTAATGAGAGAGTGGTGTGGTGAACACGATTTGGTAAAGGTATCGATGAGAGGCCATGTAGGAGTACATGGTGGGTTGTTTCATTGAAACCGACCTTAAGCACTGAGATCTGTATGTGTGATTTAAGATACAGCTACTACCATGCATTGGGCCCTGAAATATGACCCCGCTCGACTTCTTATCCACCCTAGTTCTCTGTCCAGGAGTTGCAAGTAGTTTCTGGTGTTTGTAGCCTACTGGAGGCCGTGGACAGCGCTGACCGTAGGGGTGGGCTGTGATGCGGTAGGTACGTGGCACGGTGTACCGAATACCCGTTAGGTATCTCGGGAACCCTGTTCACATCGTTTGGGGCTGTGAGCGAAACCTCGGCCGGGTCTCCTCATGGATGGAACCCGAATAGGCGATAAACCTGGACTAGAGACTTAGGTGTTTAGGTAGGTCGTGGTCTACACCCACGTCGGCTTTCGCTTGAAGTCTGCCGAGCACATGTCGTGTGCAGACGCTAAGTGGTGGAAACATGTATGAAGAAGTACACCCCTGCAGGGTTAACATGATCTATTCGAATAGCCGCGTCCGCGGTAAAGGACTACTTGGTTGCCTATACAGTTCATAGACAAGTAAATGGAAACTACTAAAAGCCTCAAGATAAGTGTGAGTGCCGAGGATGGCTCTTCCGTAGGAAGACGGAGGTGGATCCTCGGTAGTGTATTGAAGTGGTGAGTAGTGGACTCGTGTGCGCAAAACCATTTCAAGTTGGAGTCTCGTAGGATAGCCTAGCCAAGAGTCAAAGCTGGCTTGCTGCAACAACTCCACCAACCCTTCTTGATAATGTGCATGTATGTAGGATCTGATGTAAGTCTTGCTGAGTACCTTTGTACTCATGTTGCTATAATTTACATTTTACAGAAGACGCTGCAACCCCTTCTGATGGGTTCTTCGTAGACGTTGACATCAATGAGTAGGCTAAGGCCCAGGTGGTGATCCTGAGCTTGTGAAGGACCACGTAGTATAGCCAGGCTTTCCAAGCCTCTTTTATTTTACTAGTTGTCTGTACTCAGACAAGTTACTTACGCTGCTGGTTTGTATGACTGTATGACTTGAATGCTGGGTCGTGTGACCCATACCTATGTGTATGTTATGTATGGCTCTATGAGCCTTAAATAAAGTACTTGTGTCGTAGAGTCATGTTGTGATACCTTGTTGTATTTGCACATATCGAGCATATTGTGTGTATGATTGAAATGCTTGGTATGTGTGGGATCTGACTATCTAGTTGTTTATCTTTAGTAGCCTCTCTTACCGGGAAATGTCTCCTAGTGTTACCACTGAGCCATGGTAGCTTGCTACTGCTCTGGAACACTTAGGCTGGCCGGCATGTGTCTTTCTTCGTTCCTGTGTCTGTCCCTTTGGGGAAATGTCACGCATTGAGTACCGGAGTCCTGTTAGCCCGCTATAGCCCGGTTTACCGGAGTCCTGCTAGTCCAGTGCTACAGCCCGGACCCACTTGCTGATGACCGACACGTTCGTTGCTGGGTCATGGATGCCTGTCCCTGTAAGTCTGTGCCACTTTGGGTTTACGACTAGCCATGTCAGCCCGGGATCCTTATCATATGGGTGCTAGCGACACTATCATATACGTGTGCCAAAAGGCGCAAACGGTGCCGGGCAAAGGTAAGACGACACCCGTGGAATACCGTGCGTGAGGCCGCAAAGTGATATGAGGTGTTACATGCTAGACCTATGTGACATCGAGTCGGGGTCCTGACAGCGTTGGTATCAGAGGAGGACTGCCTGTAGGTTCTCCAAGCCAAACTGGTCGATGTTGAGTCTAGAAATTCTTTAGTTATATGTAGGGGAATTGTTTGTGGGTTGGAACGTAAGGCTCTTTTTACTCCTTTATCTTATGACATTCTGATCTGAGTCAGTCTATCCTTCCACCGGGGGTTAAGGAATTAGGATCTTTTCTCTCTATCAAGTTCACGTGTTACTAATCAGTAGTACCTTATAGGTTTGATGGATACAAGACTAGTTCAGTTCTACTACCACATTATGTTGCTGGGATGGACTCAGAACTTTGATATGATGTTGTTGAGTGTGTATGAAATCCTTTTTCAAATGTCTCAAAATCCTTTTTGAGCATTTACAGCTGTTATGCTGTCGAAATTTTGCTAGAAATTCTAATGCCTTTGCATTAAGTCTGTGCCACTTTGGGTTTACGACTAGCCATGTCAGCCCGGGATCCTTATCATATGGGTGCTAGCGACACTATCATATACGTGTGCCAAAAGGCGCAAACGGTCCCGAGCAAAGGTAAGACGACACCCGTGAAATACCGTGCGTGAGGCCGCAAAGTGATATGAGGTGTTACATGCTAGACCTATGTGACATCGAGTCGGGGTCCTGACAATAGCGACTCCCAGGGCGGCGATGCAATCCAAGAGCTCGTTTAAGGAAGAGAGCTCCATCGGATCTAACTGCTCGGCGAGTTCCGAGTTCACGTGAAGATTGCTTTCGATGACCCGAGAAGTCATCGTCGGCGCGGCGGCCGAACAGGCGGTCATAAGAAAACTGCCTAGCCGGAGAGTTTGGCCGATGGCCAAAGCTTCTTTAGCAACGGTGCCATCTTTAAAGACGGGAGGAGGCATCCTTCCTGATGGCAACAGCACAGAGGAACTCTCAATGAAAGCACCAATGTCGGTGTCAAAACCGGCGGATCTCGGGTATGGGGTCCCGAACTGTGCGCCTAGGCGGATGGTAACATGAGACAAGGGACACGATGTTTTTAACCAGGTTCGGGCCCTCTCGATGGAGGTAAAACCCTACTCCTGCTTGATTAATATTGATGATATGGGTAATACAAGAGTAGTTCTACCACGAGATCAAAGAGGCTAAACCCTAGAAGCCTATGGTATGATTGTTGTTCGTCCTACGGACTAAAACCCTCCGATTTATATAGACACCAGAGAGGGTTAGGGTTACACAGAGTCAGTTACAATGGTAGGAGATCGACATATCCATATCGCCAAGCTTGCCTTCCACGCCAAGGAAAGTCCCATCCGGACACGGGACGAGGTCTTAAATCTTGTATCTTCACAGTCCAGGAGTCCGGCCAACGGTGATAGTTCGGCTATCCGGACACCCCCTAATCCGGGACTCCCTCAGGGAGAACATTGTATTGAGATCCAAAAAGAGAGAAGAAGCCATCTAGCTAAAAACTATGGACCCGAAGGTCTATGGTAAACTACTCACAACTCATCGGAGGGGCTATGGTGTTGATGTAGAAGCCCTCCGTGGTCGATTCCCCCTCCGGCGGAGCGCCGACAAAGGCTCCAAGATGGGATCTCGCGGATACAGAAGGTTACGGCGGTGGAAATTGTGTTTCGTTGGCTCCCTGGATGCTTTCGGGGTACGTAGGCTTATATAGGAGGTAGAAGTACGTCGGCAGCCGCCCGTGGGGCCCACGAGACATGGGGGCATGCCCTATAGGGGGGGGGCACCCTACCCTCTCGTGGCCGCCTCGGCTGCTTCTTGACTTGCACTCCAAGTCCTCTGGATCACGTTCGTTCCAAAAATCACACTCCCGAAGGTTTCATTCCATTTGGACCCCGTTTGATATTCCTTTTCTTTGAAATACAGAAATAGGCAAAAAAACAGCAAGACGGGCTGGGCCTCCGGTTAGTAGGTTAGTCCCAAAAATGATATGAATGTGTAAAATAAAGCCCATAAACATCCAAAAGGGGTAATATAATAGCATGGAACAATCAAAAATTATAGATACGTTGGAGACGGATCAATCATCCCCAAGCTTAATTCCTGCTCGTCCTCGAGTAGGTAAATGATAAAAAAGGAACTTTTGATGTGGAATGCTACCTAGCATAATTCTCAATGTAATTTTCTTTATTGTGGCATCAATGTTCAGATCC
Source organism: Triticum aestivum (assembly GCF_018294505.1). NCBI lineage: Eukaryota > Viridiplantae > Streptophyta > Magnoliopsida > Poales > Poaceae > Triticum > Triticum aestivum. The sequence continues at coordinate 589,755,836 of NC_057813.1, read as the reverse complement.
AAATGATACAAAATAACAGTTCATATTAACATGAAAATGGTGATACTTCAAGCATACTAATCAAAGTAATCATGTCTTCTCAAAATAACATGGCCAAAGAAAGTTATCCCTACAAAGTCATATAGTCTCACTGTTGCTCTATCTTCATCACACAAAGTATTTAATCATGCACAACCCCGATGACAAGCTGTCGGTGTCAAAACCGGCGGATCTTGGGTAGGGGGTCCCGAACTGTGCGTCTAGGCGGATGGTAATAGGAGACAAGGGACACGATGTTTTTACCTAGGTTCGGGCCCTCTCGATGGAGGTAAAACCCTACTCCTGCTTGATTGATATTGATGATATGGGTAGTACAAAAGTAGATCTACCACGAGATCAGAGAGGCTAAACCCTAGAAGCTAGCCTATGGTATGATTGTTGTTCGTCCTACGGACTAAAACCCTTCGGTTTATATAGGCACCGAAGAGGGTTAGGGTTACATAGAGTCGGTTACAATGGTAGAAGATCTACATATACGTATCGCCAAGCTTGCCTTCCACGGCAAGGAAAGTCCCATCCGGACACGGGATGAAGTCTTCAATCTTGTATCTTCATAGTCCAGGAGTCCGGCCAACGATGATAGTTCGGCTATCCGGACACCCCCTAATCTAGGACTCCCTCAGTAGCCCTTGAACCAGGCTTCAATGACGACGAGTCCGGCGCGCATATTGTCTTCGACATTGCAGGGCGGGTTCCTCCTCCGAATACTACATAGAAGATTTTGAACACAAGGATAGTGTCCGGCTCTGCAAAATAAATTCCACATACCACCGTAGAGAGAATAATATTTACACAAATTCAATCTGCTGACGTATTCCATGGCGTGACGTCACACCACGGCCAAGCCTTTATTCGAATCGTTTTTATTGTCCCACCTCAGCGCGTTTAGCAAGGAGGTTTCCTTGGCACGTCTTGTCAAAGTAGAGATCGTGTCCCCTTATTCCGGGATTCTCATCAATATGGGCGTGGGTAACCCAACCACACCATCAATTACGGCGCTTGGGAGATAAGCGAGTTTTAACAGGCTGGTGGGGACGCACGGTTTCGTCCGTACATATAAGGGGATAAGGATCCACTTTTTCACACACGCCTTCTTCCTCCTTTGCTCATCCATTTCCGCGCACTCGAGCTCCAATGCCCAAGTCTGCACATCTCGCCTCAACCTTCCCCAGCCATGTCCAGAGGGGGAGGCAAGTGGATGGTCTCCTCTGTCACAGAGGGACACATCAAAAAGTTGAGGAAAGTCGGATACCTACACAACGACATCGCGCACCGGCTTCCAGACGAGGGGCAGCTCGTCCCCACCCCCAGGCCCCATGAGAGGATGGTGTTCCTCCCCCATTTCCTCCGCAGATTGGGCTTCCCACTCCACCCATTTGTCCGGGGGCTCATGTTCTACTACGGCCTGGATTTCCACGATCTGGCCCCGAACTTCATCCTCAACATCTCGGTGTTTATCATCGTGTGTGAGGCCTTCCTCCGCATCAAGCCCCACTTCGGCTTATGGCTGAAGACCTTCAATGTCAAGCCGAAGGTAGTGGGCGGCCAGCAGGCGGAGTGCGGAGGCGCCATGGTGGGCAAGATGCCCAACGTTACATGGCTCGAGGGCTCCTTCGTGGAAACCATCAAAGGGTGGCAATCGGGGTGGTTTTATATCACCGAGCCGCGTGACCCTGAGTGGGCAGCGGCCCCCAAATTCCGATCTGGTATCCCCACACGGCTCACCACCTAGAAAGAGAAGGGCCTGACGTGGGGTAATTCGGAAGAGCTGACCTGACTCCAAACTTGCGTCCAAAACCTTGTGAACAAGAAGCTCAAGCTCGTCAATGTCGTCCAGGTCATGCTCGTCCGCCGGATCATCCCATGCCAACAACGGGCCTTCAACCTGTGGGAGTTTGATCCGGCACAGCACCAAACCTTGAGCAGGCTCTTTGACACTACATACGAAGATGCCTGGAAGGTGCTGTTCAAGGGCGTCGAGGCTCCCGCATCCGCTACCGAAGATCGCGGATTCAGCTCGCAGCGTCAAGCCAGCAAGGTAAGCTGTTTTACCCTTTACAGGACACTTGTTTTTCATAGTTTGACTCTATGCGGGATCCAAACTCCCTTACCTTTGACAGGCCTGGCAGAAGAAGTACGGGCAGGTTAACTGTTCGGCTCCCTTGCCAGAAGACCCAGCGGACGCCCGATTAACAGGGCTGCTGTTTCCGGCACCTCACGTGGTGCCGAGAAGAAGGCCAAGAAGAAGGCCACGGGAACTCGAAAGAGCTCCCAGCGCCAGGTGTTATCGGACTCATCGTCCGATGACTCTGAGGCGGACTCCTCCCGTGAAGACGAGGAGGAGGAAAAAGAAGCCTCTCCCGCAGCGGGGGGAGAGAAGAAAAGGAAGGCTGCCCCAACTAGGGAGGCCGGAGGGTCCAAGAAGGGAAGGACCCTTCTTCCGGACTACTCCAACAACGCCGCCGACGACGAAGAGGAGTGGCCGCCGATGGCTAAGCCCCTGGCGACATCGTAAGTATCCGGATACCAGAATAACTCATGGTGCTTCATTTGTCGTATAGAATCTCTTAATGCTGAATACAACCCTGCAGCCCACCCATGGATGGGCTCGACACTTCAACAAGTGGCTCCCTGGCTCCGTCGGACGTGAATAGCACTTCACTTCCGGCTACCTCCTCTCCTCGTGATGCATATGACGCCGAGGTGGGGTCCCAAAAGGGGCCCAGCCAGGAGGAGAAGGTCCCGGAGGCGCCACAAGGCAACCTCCCGGACTCCGGGCGTAAGGGGGATCAAACCCCAAAGGGCTCTATGTCCGGCCCTGGGCCAGACTCCGCACTGGAACGTTCGGTGGTTCCGGAGTCCGGCAGGCGGCCCCTTCGCAAGAAGGGCAAGACTGCGACACCGGTGACCTCCATCCAACCAGAGGAACCGGATAATTTGCTGGAGGCGCTTAACGACGCCTCCATCAATGAGAAGCACCACACTGTTATGAGTGTGGTGATCCAGAAAGTTCAGTCCGCCAAGAGCGCGCTGACTGAAGCCTGTGCCAGCCTTTCAACAGGCTTTGAGGTATGTATTTAAGATATGTAAAAATATTACCGCATAGAGAGTAGCCCCTGATGCTCGGTTTGGTGTTCGGAAAGAAAAGCCGAACTGAGGATCTAAAAAGATGTACGCAGGAGTCTAACATAAGTATGTCGATATGGGGAATGCAGGATGTGCTGCCGACCTCTGTCGCACTGACTGCAGAGGTCGATGCATTAAAGCAGAGCCTCGAGCGGTCCGATAACGAGCTCGGCCTTGCCAAGAAGCAGCTCAAGGACAAGGAAGGTAAGTAATACCTTATAGAAGTATATAAAAGATGTGGTTGCAAAAAATGACAGGAATCACGTGAAAATTGCAGGGGCCACGAACGAGGTGGCGACCCTGAAGGAGGCGGTGTCCAAGGCCGAAAGCAATGCGGCCGTGGAACGCACCGAGCGAGAGAAGAAGGAGGCGCGGGTGGCAGAGGTGTGGCAAGAGCTCTAGGCTCTCGTGAAAAAACACGAGAGTTTGGAGTGTGAATCATAGACTCGAGAGTCCGAGCTCGCCTCGGCTCTTGAGAGTGCCAAAGCCGCAAAGGCCGAAGCCCAAAAAGCCCTCCAGGAAATTGAGGCAATAAAGCAGACAGCGGCGGGTAAGGCATTCTTCATGCAAAGCAAGCACATGAAAGTGAATTACTTGTTACTTACCCGAATCCGGAGCTCGCCAGGAGCATTCGCAGATCTACCCCGCAGTGTGTCCGATGCTGCCGCATTCTACCGGGCCAAGGAGGGGAGCTCGACGGAGAAGGTGTTCTTGTCTCAGTATGCCGAGGCCGGACACCCGATGCCCTTGAGCGACCAGCTGAAGCAGCTGGTCGAGCTCCACAAGGTGGCCGAACAGGCCATGAAGGGCCTCATAGTTCGGCTGTGGCCTGACGGAGCCATGCCTGGGAGCTACTTCGGGCTGGTGAGGAGGATGGTGGACGCCTTTCCATGGATTGAAGTCGTCAAGCGCTCTGCCTGTATCGAAGGTGCCCGTAGGGCCCTTGCCCGTGCTAAAGTGCACTGGGCAAGATGGACGCTGAGAAGCTTGTGACGGACGCTCCACCGCCGAGCAGGGAGTATCGCAAGCCCGAGATGTATTATGCGGGCGTCCTGAAGGGTGCCTGCCTTATAGCGGGTGAATGCTCCCAAGATGTAATTTTTGAGTGAGCTTGCATTTGTTATCCTGTACGCATGAAAACTTGTTCATATGCGCTAAGCAACGCTTGTTAATTGAAAATATTACCTTCTGTGCGTCCGTTTATTAAATTTGAGAGATGGCGAGTCGTCAGCTTGTGCCCCCATGCCGCGAGTGCTGGGGTGTTCGGGATAAACTTGAGTTCTCTTTTTCCCATTCTTGGGTTCTTTGCGGGAGGCACTCAACGCAACGAACAAGACAACCGGACTATAATGCTTGAACACTCTCACTTAGCCATAGAATTCTATATTTTTAAATTTCGGTGAAGCCCCTAGTTTTCGAAAGACCGAATTCGGGGCGCTATCCACGCCTGGGACGGACAAAGCCGGGTCCTCGCTCTAGGAGGCATAAGTCTTTAGGGACTCGAAGACCTCTCGAACAGCGATCGGCTCTTGCCCTATCATGACGGTCAGTTTTAGCTTTCTCCACTGAGGTGCTCAACCCAGCTCAACCCGGGCACAATCGCAGTGGTTCTCCCAGCGCTACCTTAGCCGATATAACGGAACATAAGGTACCAAAACATGGGAGCCGAGCAAACCCAACTATTGACCCAAGACATGATTCGGAGCCGATGCATATAATGCTATAAGTTCGGGGTGCCGCACTTGTGAAAGTCTTCGGACTTATCACACCATGTTTTGGGGTACTTAAGCCCCTGGCATAATTGGCCGTACCAAAGTGCACGGATGCAATATGTCATAAGTGAACATATATAGATAAGAAAAAGGAATGCAATAATGGGAAAAGGCTGTGCATTGTTTATAAAAAAGCTACGGTAAACGCAGAACGATAAAAATAGTGCGATAAGCAAGGGACGGGACTATTTGACATGTTCCCCTCCAGGAGCGAGCTGCGGGATGATATGTAAAACAAGTATACTGCTCGTTAAAGAGACCACCTGTACATTCGACGTAGCTTTCTGCTTCCCTAGCTGTTGCATCATGTGTTCGGCGATTCTACTGCCGGACAGGGCTTCTTGATAAGGGAGTCCTGAATGTAAGAAAAATGAATTACACAATCGGGAGCCCCTGGTGCGGTTGAGCCGCATTCTGGGCCTACCGTGGTCGTGCCCCTCCCCCTATGCCCATGGTATTTCCAGAGCGTAATTATGTGCGCGTAGTACTAGTTTCGCAATGTCGCAAGGGCTGGGGTTGGGGCTGCATTGGTACGCATGCCCGGGACGTGCCGGGCGGTCTTGTTGTAGGTTACTCTGGGCGCGCTTGGTGGTGTCCGGACGTTTAATAGCCGGACTCAAGAATTGCCTTAAGAGGCTGCTTTGTACTTCCGCCGCGAGAGCCGCCATATGCTCCTACATTCGGAGAGAGCGTTCGGTGTTTCCGTTGACCGTAATGACTCCTCAAGGGCCTGGCATCTTGAGCTTGAGGTATGTGTAGTGCGGCACCATATTGAACTTTGCAAATGCGGTTCATCCGAGCAGTGCGTGATAGCCGCTGCGGAACGGGACTATGTCGAAGATTAACTCCTCGCTTCGGAAGTTATCCAGAGATTCGAAGACCACTTCAAGTGTAACTGAGCCTGTACAGTTGGCCTCTACACCTGGTATGACGCCTTTAAAGGTCGTCTTTGTGGGTTTAATCCTTGAGGGGTCTATGCCCATTTTGCGCACTGTATCCTGATAAAGCAGGTTCAGGATGCTTCCATCGTCCATCAGGACTCTATCGAGGTGAAATCCGTCAACGATTGGGTCTAGAACCAATGTGGCAAATCCGCCATGGCGGATGCTAGTGGGGTGGTCCCTTCGATCGAAAGTGCTCGGGCAGGAGGACCACAGATTGAACTTTGGGGCGACTGGCTCCATCGCATATACGTCCCTTAGTGCACGCTTCCGCTCCCTTTTGGGTATGTGGGTTGCGTATATCATGTTCACCATCCGCACTTGTAGGGGGAAGCCCTTCTGTCCTCTATTGTTCGGCGGCCGGGGCTCCTCCTCATCGTCGCTATGCAGCCCCTTGTCATTATTTTTGGCATTTAACTTGCCTGCCTGCTTGAACACCCAATAATCCTTGTTGGTGTGGTTGGCTGGTTTTTCGGGGGTGCCATGTATCTGGCACGAGCGATCGAGTATTCGTTCCAAATTGGACGGGCCCGGAGTATTTCTTTTGAATGGCTTTCTCTGCTGACCGGGTTTAGAGCCTCTGAATCCGGCATTGACTGCCGTATCCTCAGCATTATCGCCATTAATGTGGCGCTTATGCTTGTTGCGACGCGACCTGCCGTTGTTGTCCTTGGTATCTGAATTACTAGGCCTCTTGGTCATGTTGTTACTGCGAGCTAGCCAGCTGTCCTCTCCCACGCAAAAGCAGGTCATGAGTGTTGTGAGGGCTGCCATGGATTTCGGCTTTTCCTGCCCTAGGTGCCGGGCAAGCCATTCGTCGCGGATGTTATGTTTGAAGGCTGCAAGGGCCTCTGCATCCGGACAGTCGACGATTTGATTTTTCTTGGTTATGAACCGTGTCCAGAATTGTCTGGCCGATTCTTCTGGCTGCTGAATTATGTGGCTTAGGTCATCGGCGTCTGGTGGTCGCACATAGGTGCCCTAGAAGTTGTCGAGGAATGCGGCTTCCAGGTCTTCCCAACAACCAATTGACTCTGCTGGCAAGCTGTTAAGCCAATGCCGAGCTGGTCCTTTAAGCTTGAGTGGGAGGTATTTGATGGCGTGTAGATCATCACCGCGGGCCATGTGGATATGAAGGAGATAGTCCTCGATCCAGACCGCAGGATCTGTTGTGCCATCATATGATTCAATGTTTACGGGTTTGAAACCTTCAGGAATTTGATGATCCATTACTTCGTTTGTGAAGCATAGTGGGTGTGCGGCGCCTCTGTATTGGGCTATGTCACGACGTAGCTCAAATGGGCTTTATCTGTTGTGTTCGGCCCTGACGGATTTGTTGTATCCGGCATGACGGTTGTCGTCACGTGTAGTGAGGCGCCCACGCGATCTGTAGATTGATCTTGTTTGCCTTGCCTTGTCCTCCAATATGTCTCGCTGGTCTGGCGCACTTCCCCGTGCCTTGGTATTTTTTGAGCGGCGCCGGGGTGCGGCTTGAGTGGAGGGCCGAGAAGCCTCTCTGTCGCGGCCACGAGGTGGCCGGTCGGCCGCGTCCTACAGTGGTGATGTAGGTTTGAGTGCTTCCTCCTCTAATCGGGGTAGTAGCCTGCGTTTTGGGTAGCTCTTGGAGGGGCCTTCGAGTTCGTACTCATCGGCTGCAAGGATTTCAGTCCATCTGTCAGCTAGCAAATCTTGATTAGTTCTAAGCTGTTGCTGCTTGTTCTTGAGGCTGCTTGCCGTGGCCATAAGCCTGCGTTTGAAACGCTCTTGTTCGACGGGATCCTCAGGCACGACAAATTCGTCATCGTCGAGGCTTGCCTCGTCTTCGGAGAGAGGCATGTAATTATCGTCCTCTACCTCTCTGTCTGCCGCTCTCTCATGAGGGCTGGTTTCTCCGTCGTCCTGCACTGAATCCTGCTGGAGGGGGTTGTCTTCAGCACTTTCTGGGGTGTTATTGTCCCTCGTGCCGGAATCACTGTTTTTGCTGTGGCAGGATTTAGAGCGGCGCCGCTGACGCCGATGCTTAGGCGGTTTCTTGGAGGGGTCATCCTTTGCTGTTCCATCGCCGTTCCCATCTTTTGGGATGTCCACCATGTAAATGTCGTACGACGAGGTGGCCTTCCAGTGCCCTGTAGGCACTGGTTCTTGGTCGTCTCCCACATCGTCGTCCATACCGTCGATGTCTTTGGAGTCGAAATCGAGCATGTCGGTTAAATCATCGAAGTGGCTACGAAGTGGGTGGTGGGTGGGTTTTGAATTTCTTCGCCATCCGCATCCCAACCTTCCTGGCCATAGTCCGGCCAGTGCTCTCGTGACAAAGAGAGAGACTTTAGCGAATTCAGGATGTCGCCAAAGGTCGAGTGCTGAAAGATGTCCGCGGCGGTGAATTCCATGACCGGCGTCCAATCGGATTCGATTGGCAGGGCGGGGCAGGTTCGGAGTCTGGAGAGGAGTCCGACACCTTGGAGTTACGAGCCTTGCAAAGGACAGGGATGGTGTTCGGCTCGATCGCCGCAGAGATCGCAGCCCCCGAGGCGGTGTCCAGCCACCCGTCCTCGGTCAGCACAGTCAGCTCTGAGCTGAAGGTCAGAGCGGACATTGGTGCGGCCTCCAGGGCACTGTTCGGCGGCAGAGCTAGATCATGCCCATCGTAACAGTGTGGCGCGCTTGTCTGTGGCTCGAACCCGTCGAAGATCAAGTCTCCGCGGACGTCAGCTGTGTAGTTCAAACTTCCAAACCTGACCTAATGGCCAGGGGTGTAGCTTCCAATCTACTCCAGATGGCCAAGCGAATTGGCCCGCAGTGCAAAGCCACCGAATACGAAGATCTGTCTGGGGAAAAAAGTCTCACCCTGGACCGCATCATTGTTGATGATTGGAGGAGCCATCGGGCCTAAGATGACGACACAGAGGAACTCTCAATGAAAGCACCAATGTCGGTGTCAAAACCGGCGGATATCGGGTAGGGGGTCCCGAACTGTGCGTCTAGGCGGATGGTAACAGGAGACAAGGGACACAATGTTTTTACCCAGGTTCGGGCCCTCTCGATGGAGGTAAAACCCTACTCCTGCTTGATTGATATTGATGATATGGGTAGTACAAGAGTAGATCTACCACGAGATCAGAGAGGCTAAACCCTAGGAGCTAGCCTATGGTATGATTGTTGTTCGTCCGACGGACTAAAACCCTTCGGTTTATATAGGCACCGAAGAGGGTTAGGGTTACACAGAGTCGGTTACAATGGTAGGAGATCTACATATCCGTATCGCCAAGCTCGCCTTCCACGCCAAGGAAAGTCCCATCCGGACACGGTACGAAGTCTTCAATCTTGTATCTTCATAGTCCAGGAGTCCGGCCAACGGTGATAGTTCGGCTATCCGGACACCCCCTAATCCAGTACTTCCTCACAAGCCAAGCAATTATTTCATACTTTAATAATCTCAAACTTTTTCAACTTTCACGCAATACATGAGCGTGAGCCATGGACATAGCACTGTATGTGGAATTGAATGGTGGTTGTGGAGAAGACAAAAAGGAGAAGATAGTCTCACATCAACTAGGCGTATCAACGGGCTATGGAGATGCCCATTAATAGATATCAATGTGAGTGAGTAGGGACTGCCATGCAACGGATGCACTAGAGCTATAAATATATGAAAGCTCAACAAAAGAAACTAAGTGGGTGTGCATCCAACTTGCTTGCTCACGAAGACCTAGGGCATTTTGAGGAAGCCCATCATTGGAATATACAAGCCAAGTTCTATAATGAAAAATTCCCACTAGTATATGAAAGTGACAACATAGGAGACTCTCTATCATGAAGATCATGGTGCTACTTTAAAGCACAAGTGTGGAAAAAGAGATAGTAGCATTGTCCCTTCTCTCTTTTTCTCTCATTTCAATTTTTTTTTCTTTTTTTTCTTTGGCCTTCTTTTTTTTCCTTTTTGGCCTTTCTTTTTTCTCTTTTTTTTTCTTTTTGTAAATTCCGAAGTCTCATCCCGACTTGTTGGGGAATCATAGTCTTCATCATCCTTTCCTCACTAGGACAATGCTCTAATAATGAAGATCATCACACTTTTATGGATTTACAACTCAAGAATTACAACTCAAAGCTAGAACAAGATATGACTCTATATGAATGCCTCTGGTGGTGTACCAGGATATGCAATGAATCAAGAGCGACATGTATGAAAATTATGAAGGTGGCCTTGCCACAAATACAATGTCAACTACATGATCATGCAAATAGCAATATGACAAAAGTAATGCGTGTCATATGAACGAAACGGTGGAAAGTTGCATGGCAATATATCTCGGAATGGCTATGGAAATGCCATAATAGGTAGGTATGGTCGCTGTTTTGAGGAAGGTATATGGTAGGTGTATGGTACCGGCGAAAGTTGCGCGGCACAAGAGAGGCTAGCAATGGTGGAAGGGTGAGGCGCGTATAATCCATGGACTCAACATTAGTCAAAAGAACTCATGTACTTGTTACAAAAATCTATAAGTCATCAAAAACAAAAGCACTACGCGCATGATCCTAGGGGGATATATTGGTAGGAAAAGACCATCGCTCGTCCCCGACCGCCACTCATAAGGAAGACAATCAATAAATAAAATTGTGCTCCAACTTCATCACAAAGTGGCTCACTATCCGTGCATGCTACGGGAATCACAAACCTCAACACAAGCATTTTTCATAATCACCTCAACTAGCATTACTTTAATATCACTACCTCCATATCTCAAAACAATTATCTAGCATCAAATTGATCATAGCATCCAATTCACTTCCTATGATAGTTTTTATTATACCCAACTTGGATGCTCATCATTCTAGGACCAAATTTGTAACCATAGCAAATACCATGTTATTCTAAAAGACTCTCAAAATAATATTAGTGAATCATGAGAGACTAGCAATTTCTTCAAAATTAATCCACCACCGTGCTCTAAAAGATATAAGTGAAGCACTAGAGCAAAAACTATCAAGCTCAAAAGATATAAGTGAAGCACATAGAGTATTCTAGCAAATTCTAATCAAGTAGGCTTCTCCCAGAAGGTGTGTACAGAAAGGATGTGTGTTAAACTAAAAAGCAAAGACTAATATAATACACGACACTCCAAGCAAAACACATATCATGTGGCGAATAAAAATATAGCTCCAAGTAAAGTTACCAATGAACAAAGACGAAACAGGGGATGCCTTCCCGGGGCATCCCCAAGCTTAGGCTTTTGGCAATCCTTGAATATCTTGGGGTGCCATGGTCATCCCCAATCTTAGGCTCTTGCCACTCCTTATTCCATAGTCCATAAAAGCTTTACCCAAAACTTGAAAACTTCACAACACAAAACTCAACAGGAAATCTTACAAGGTCCGTTAGTGAAAGAAAAAAAACCCACCACATAAGGTATTGTAAGGAACTCATTCTTTATTGAATTTGGTGTTAAACCTACTGTATTCCAACTTCTCTATGGTTTATAAACTATTTTACTAGCCATAGATGCATCAAAATAAGCAAACAACACACGAAAAATAGAATCTGTCAAAAACAGAACAGTCTGTAGCAATCTGTAACTAAGGAAAACTTCTGGAACTCTAAACATCCTACCAAAATAGGAAGTCCTGGAAAATTTGTCTATTGATCAGCAGCAAAAATAATCAACGCAAAAGCACGTTTCTGTGATTCAACAAAACTAAATTCGTGCGTTCAAAGTATCTGTTTTTCAGCAGAATCAAATCAACTATCATCATAAGTTATCCTATAGGTTCTATTTGGCACAAACACTAATCAAAAGATAAAAACACATCTAAACAGAATGTAGATGCAAGATTTATTACTAAACAGGAACAAAAACAAAAACACAAATAAAGTTGGGTTGCCTCCCAACTAGCGCTATCGCTTAACGCCCCTAGCTAGGCATAAAAGCGAAGATAGCTCTAAGTAGTGCCATCTTTTGCACTAAACTCCTCAATAGAGCACTTATACTCTTTAGGGGTTTCTACCTTTTTAGAAATGATTAAACCTTTAGGAAAAAATTCAAGAAATTCATTTGTAGCAAAAGGTTCCTTAACGATAGAGAGACAATTGGGATGAACACTTATGGATTTGAGATCCGCGTCTCCTTTACTGGAAGATTCCCCCTTATTTTTAGGAACATAAATAAACTTGGCAGTTTTGGTAGGGGGTTTTGGAGTGTTTTTTCATGGAAGAAAACGTGGAACCTAAGTTGGTAATAATATCCTCAAGTTTACCGATTCTTTCAGAATCTAGATCTATTTTTTCATTAACTATAGGTTCTTTCTCTTTAAGATTTTTCAAAGTAACTCCAACCCTAGATCCATATTGGGTAATGTGATTATGGATCTTTTTATCCAAATTTTCAATCAACTCAACATTGTCCATTTTATTTTCAATAATATCAAGCCGTTGCATCACATGTTCTAAGGTTAAAACCATTCCATTAACCAAAAGAGGTGGTGGGCCAAACAAATCTAACATAGCATTATAAGCATCAAACGTATGGCTACTCAAGAAATCCCCTCCGGCAATGGTATCAAGAACACATCTATTCCAAGGATTAATGCCTACATAATATTGCGAAGAAGAACGGAAGTAGAAAGCTTCCTAGTAGATTTATTTTGAGCATTGCAAATTCTATGCCAAGCATATTTTAAATTTTCTCCCTCCCTTTGCTTAAAATTAAGAATTTCATGTTCGGGAGTGATAACAAGGATAGGAGGACTAGCCATAACGACAACTTAACCGATCTAACAAATGAGAAAACGGAAAAGGGCAAGCAAAAAGAGAGAGGGGGAGATTGGGAAAGAGAGGGCAAATAAAACGACAAGGGTGAAGTGGGGGAGAGGAAAACGAGAGGCAAATGGAAAATAATGTAAATGTGAGGGAGATGGGTTTGTGATGGGTACTTGGTATGTCTTGACTTGAGCAAACACCTCCCCGGCAACGGCGCCAGAAATCGCACATGGCAGGAGGTCGAATCTTGACTTGACTTGGTGGAAGCCTCCCCAGCAACGGCGCCAGAAATCCTTCTTGCTACATCTTGAGCTTGCGTTGGTTTCCCTTGAAGAGGAAAGGGTGATGCAGAAATAGAAGCGTAAGTATTTCCCTCAGTTTTGGAGAACCAAGGTATGAATCCAGTAGGAGGCTCCTCAAAAGTACCACGCACCTACACAAACAAACAAAGAACTCGCAACCAACGCAATAAAGGGGTTGTCAATCCCTTCACGGCCACTTACGAAAGTGATATCTAATAGAGATAGTATGATAAGATAAATATATTTTTTGGTATTTTATAATATAGATGCAAAAAGTAAAGATGCAAATAAAAGTAGATTGGAAGCAAATATGATAAGAGATAGACCCGGGACCATAGGTTTCACTAGAGGCTTCTCTCAAGATAGCATAAGTATTACGGTGGGTGAACAAATTACTGTCGAGCAATTGATAGAAAAGCGAATAATTATGAGATTATCTAGGCATGATCATGTATATAGGCATCACGTCCGCAACAAGTAGACCGACTCCTGCCTGCATCTACTACTATTACTCCACACATCGACCGACTCCTGCCTGCATCTAGAGTATTAAGTTCATAAGAACAGAGTAACACCTTAAGCAAGATGACATGATGTAGAGGGATAAACTCATGCAATATGATATAAACCCCATCTTTTTATCCTCGATGGAAACAATAAAATACGTGCCTTGCAACCCTTTCTGTCACTGGTTAAGGACACACCAAGATTGAACCCAATGCTAAGCACTTCTCCCATGGCAAGAAAGATCAATGTAGTAGGACAAACCAAACCGATAATTCGAAGAGACTTGCAAAGATAACTCAATCATACATAAAAGAATTCAGAGGAGATTCATATATTTCTCATAGATAAACTTGATCATAAACCCACAATTCATCGGATCTCGACAAACACACCGCAAAAAGATTTTACATCGGAGATATCTCCACAAGAGAGGGGGAGAACATTGTATTGAGATCCAAAAAGAGAGAAGAAGCCATCTAGCTAATAACTATGGACCCGAAGGTCTGTAGTAAACTACTCAAAACTCATCAGAGCGGCTATGGTGTTGATGTAGAAGCCCTCCATGTTCGATTCCCCTCCGGTGGAGCGCTGGCGAAGGCTCCAAGATGGGATCTCGCGGATACAGAAGGTTACCGTGGTGGAAATTATGTTTCGTTGGCTCCCTGGATGTTTTCGGGGTACGTAGGCTTATATAGGAGGAAGAAGTACGTCGGTGGCCGCCCGTGGGGACCACGAGACAGGGGGGAGCCCTACCCTCTCGTGGCCGCCTTGGCTGCTTCTTGACTTGCACTCCAAGTCCTCTGGATCACGTTCGTTCCAAAAATCACGCTCCCGAAGGTTTCATTCCGTTTGGACTCCGTTTGATATTCCTTTTCTTCGAAATACTGAAATAGGCAAAAAAACAACAATACGGGCTGGGCCTCCGGTTAGTAGGTTAGTCCGAAAAATGATATAAATGTGTAAAATAAAGCCCAAAAACATCCAAAAGGGGTAATATAATAGCATGGAACAATCGAAAATTATAGATATGTTGGAGACGTATCAGTGGTCGACTCGGTGGTCTTTCGCTTGGCCGAATCACTTGGCCAGATCGCCCTTGATGTGGTCTTCGGTGATTCCAAGAATTACCGCAAGGAAAAGTTGACATTTGAAGTAGTAGATTTCCAGAGTGCTTATCATGCTATTCTGGGTAGGCCTGCTTATGCACGTTTTATGGCTCGGCCATGTTATGTGTACCTCAAGCTAAAGATGCCTGGCCCCAGAGGAGTGAACCGTCACTGGTAATCGGCAGAAGGCAGAAGAGTGCTTTTAGAAGGGTTCTAAAATTGCCGATGCACAAATGGTAGCAGTTGAATTCCAAGAGTATCAGAAGAATGCAGATCTGAGTGATTTGCTCCGAGCTAAGAAGCCTGTCACATATTCTGCATTTCAGTCGTTTGGAGAAACGAAGCCGATTCGTATCCACTCGACCGATCCCAGCGCTGCACCGACTCATATCTCAACGACACTCGACAACAAATAGGAAGAAGCGCTCATCCAGTTCCTCTGTGAGAACTGGGGCATCTTTGCATGGAAACCTTCTGACATGCCGGGTGTACCCAGAGAACTGGCTGAGCACCGTTCACGTGTCGATCCAAAGGCAAAACCCGTCAAAAGCATCCCCGGCGGTCCACCGTCCAGAAGAGAAAAGCAATTGGTGAGGAAGTGGCTCGGCTCCTAGCAGCAGAATTCATCCAAGAGATCTACCACTCCAAGTGGCTTGCCAATGTGGTCATGGTCCCTAAGAAGGACGATTCACTCCGTATGTGCATCAATTTCAAGCATATCAATCGGGCCTGCCCAAAAGATCATTTCCCTCTCCCCCGCATTGATCAGATTGTCGACTCGACTGTGGGGTGCGAGCGCTTGTCTTGTCTAGATGCATATTCCGCGTACCATCAGATCGGACTGTATGGTCCTGATGAAATAAAAACAGCTTTCATCACCCCATTCGGGTGCTTTTGTTATGTCGACATGCCAATTGGTCTCAAAAATGTTGGTGCCACATTCATGAGGATGATTCAGAAGTGCCTGTTCAATCAAATCAGTCGGAATGTGGAAGAATACATGGATAACATTGTGGTCAAGTCGCGTAAGGGTTCCGACCTGCTGACCAACCTCGCAGAAACCTTTGCCAACCTGAGAAGGTATGATATCAAGCTTAATCCGTCGAACTGCACATTTGGAGTCCTGGGTGGAAAACTACTCGGTTTCCACGTTTTCGAACGGGGGATCGACGCGAACCCAGAGAAAGTCGGTGCCATCCGCCGAATGAAATGCCCTGTGCGTGTGCATGACGTTCAGAAGCTTACTAGTTGTTTGGCCGCCTTGAGTCGATTCATTTCTCGTCTCGGTGAAAAGGCCTTACCTCTTTACCGATTGATGAAGAAATATGATAAGTTCGAGTGGACTGATGAAGTTGACGCAATGTTTGCAGAGCTCAAAGCCCTGCTATCCACCCAGCTGGTGCTTGCTGCACCGATCAGCAAAGAGCCTTTACTGCTTTACATTGCATCCACTGGACAAGCTGTCAGTACAGTACTCATGGTCGGGCGGGAAGAAGAAGGAAAAGCCTATAAAGTTCAGCGCCCAGTGTATTATCTTTCTGAAGTTTTGACTCCATCCAAGCAGAGATATCCGCATTATCAGAAACTTGTTTATGGAATCTATATGACCATGAAGAAGGTTGCACAATATTTCTTTGATCACTCCATTACACTTGTAAGTGATGCACCATTATCTGAAATTCTAAACAACAGAGATGCAACTGGTCGAGTGGCAAAATGGGAAATTGAACTCCTTCCATTGGATATCAAGTTTCAGGCAAAGAAAGCTATCAAGTCCCAAGCAATTGTAGATTTCCTTGCCTAGTCGATTGAGCAGCAATTGTCGACTCAAGTTCACTCGGAGCATTGGACCATGTTCTTCGATGGCTCCAACATGCTGAATGGTTCCGTTGCTGGGGTAGTATTGGTATCCCCCCGTGGAGACAATCTCAGCTATGTTCTCCACATTCATTTTGATTCCTCCAACAATGAAGCTGAATATGAAGCACTTTTATACGGGTTGCGTATGGCCATTTCACTCGGCGTCCGTAGCCTCATGGTCTACGACGACTCAGATTTGGTGGTTAATCAAGTAATGAAAGAGTAGGATGTCAGGAGCTCGGCTATGACTAGTTATTCCAACGCAGTAAGAAAGTTGGAAAAGAAGTTTGAGGGGTTGGAGCTTCACCATATATCCGGACTAAAAAATCAAGCTGCAGATGAACTGGCAAAGATGGACCATTCCTAGCAATGTGTTTTTGGAACATATTCACTTGCCTTCAGTTCAGGAAGACCCTTTCACTGAAGAGCCCCCATAGCCTCAGAGTACCACAGATCCGATTGAAGTCGAAGTCCCAGCCGTTGTCGACTTGATCATGGATGTTTTGGTCATCACTCCCGACTGGACAGTGCCTTACATTGCATACATTCTTAGGAAAGAACTTCTGGAGGATGAAGAAGAGGCTCGACAGATCGTCTGATAATCCAAAGCCTTTACTGTGATAAGAGGACAGTTGTTCAAACAAAGTGTTACTGGAGTCAGCCATAAATGCATCACACCAGAAGAAGGCCGAATGATCCTCAATGATATTCACTCAGGGACATGTGGTTACCACACGTCCTCTCGGACCATCATGGCCAAAGCATACCAAGCCGGATTTTACTGGCCTCATGCAAACAAGATGGCAAAAGAAATAGTAGACAAATGTGAAGGCTACCAGTTTTACTCCAACATGTCCCATAAACCCGCGTCAGCTCTGAAGACTATTCCACTCGTCTGGCATTTTGCTGTTTGGGGATTAGATATGGTTGGTCCTCTAAGGACTAGCAGAAGTGGCTTTACTCGTGTGCTCGTAGCAGTCGACAAGTTCACCAAATGGATTGAAGCCAAGCCCATCAAAAACCTTGAAGCAAGTACATTTGTTAGTTTCATGAGAGAATTAACATTCAGATATGGTGTTCCACACAACATCATCACTGATAATGGGTCGAACTTCGATTCTGACGAGTTCCGAGCCTTTTGTGCTTCCCAAGGCACTAGGGTCGACTATGCTTCAGTCGCCCATCCTTAGTCGAATGGATAAGATGAAAGAGCAAATGGATTGATTCTCAAAGGACTGAAACGCCGATTGATGCATGACCTCAAGCATGCAGCAGGTGCCTGGGTCGATGAACTTCCAGCAGTACTTTGGAGATTGAGGACAACTCCAAATCGGTCGACTGGCCGAACTCCATTCTTCCTAGTCTACGGAGCTGAAGTTGTACTCCTGAGTGATTTTCTTCACAATCCACCTCGAGTCAAACTTTTCTCAGAAGATGAGGCAGAACAGGCTCGACAAGATGCAGTTGATCTCCTAGAAGAGGAAAGAGAGATGACCTTGATCTGGTCGACCATTTATCAGCAAGACCTGCGTCGATTCCACGCCAGAAATGTGAGGGGTCGGGCATTTCAAGAGGGAGACTTGGTTCTTCGGGTGGACCAACAGAAACCACACAAGCTCGCTCCTTCTTGGGAAGGCCCCTTCATCGTCACCAAAGTGCTCCACAATGGAGCATACCAAATTTACAACGCCGAGCACAATAAAGATGAGCCACGCGCTTGGAATGCGGAGCGGCTCCACCCCTTTTACACTTAAGCATTCAAATTGATAAGATGTAATAAGAGATACCTTCCGGTTTGATTATAAAAGATTTTATAGTCTCCTGAATGATTGTTTTTCCTTTTTTACATGTCCTAAATCCCCCAGTGGTGAGAAAGCCTCTCACTCGGAGGCTTAGCTGCAAATCTATTTCACCTAAGTTAAAAAATCCTACCGAGTGGTGAGCAAGCCTCTCACTCGGAGGCTTAGCTGCGAATCCGTTTCACCTAAGTTAAAAAATCCTACCGAGTGGTGAGCAAACCTCTCACTCGGAGGCTTAGCTGCGAATCCGTTTCTCCTAAGTTTGAAAAATCCTACCGAGTGGTGAGCAATCATCTCACTCGGGGCTTAGCTGCAGTCCAGTACTCGCCTAACTTTGAAAAATTCTACCGAGTGGTGAGCGATGCTCCCACTCGGGGGCTTAGCTGCAGTCCAGTACTCGCCTAAGTTTGACAAATCCTACTGAGTGGTGAGCAATCTTCCCACTCGGGGGCTTAGCTGCAGTCCAGTACTCGCCTAAGTTTGAAAAATCCAACCGAGTGGTGAGTGATCCTCCCACTCGGGGGCTTAGCTGCAGTCCATTACTCACCTAAGTTCAAAAACTCCTACCGAGTGGTGAGCCAGCCTCTCACTCGGGGGCTTAGCTGCAGTCCAGTACTTGCCGAAGTTTAAAAAATCCTACCGAGTGGTGAGCCAGCCTCTCACTCGGGGGCTTAGCTGCAGTCCAGTACTCGCCTAAGTTTGAAAAATCCTACGGAGTGGTGAGCGATCCTCCCACTCGGGGACTTAGCTGCAATCCAATACTCGCCTAAGTTTGAAAAATACTACCGAGTGGTGAGCGATCCTCCCACTCGGGGGCTTAGCTACAGTCCAGTACACGCCTAAGTTTGAAAAATCCTACTGTTTGGTGAGCGATCCTCCCACTCGGGGACTTAGCTGCAGTCCAATACTCGCCTAAGTTTGAAAAATCCTACCGAGTGGTGAGCGATCCTCCCACTTAGAGGCTTAGCTGCAGTCTAGTACTAGCCTAAGTTTGAAAATGTATTCCATCCCGATCCGCAAAGACGGCGAGGTGTAGGTCGATCATGACCCCCTTCTCAGGGTTGTGCCATCAAGAAGAAGGACAATATTGAGCGTGTTGCCAAGGCGAACCGCTTTCAGGAATGTCAAGACCATTGCTGAGTGCCTTGCTGATGAGCTGATCAATGCTTCCAAGGGCTCAACCAACAGCTGATGCCAAGGTGAGCTACTTTTAGGAACGTCAAGACCATTGCTGAGTGCCTCGCTGATGAACTAATCAATGCTGCCCAGGTCTCGTCCAACAGGTCGACTGCGGCCTCTTCCTCAGAAGCTGCATCAAAAGTACAAGAACCAATTTGAGTGAAGAACGAGTTCCACTCAAAGACAAACACAACATATTCAAAGATAAACCAAGTTCAGATAAATCCAAAGGTTCCAGACCGCGGATTAAAGTACTCTGGCGTCATGCCTGAAGGAGTTTCAGCAATTACAAAATCACTCGGCATTCCGAGGCAAATAAAGGTGAAGCATAATGTTTTTCAGTCACTCGTCAGGGGAAGGGCTAACTGGATCATAGAAGTTGTCAAGGTCAATGCTGTCTGCAATACGAGTGGTAGCCTCAAGGAAGGTGTCCATGAAGGACTGGAAGGTGTGCTTCTTAGTATTCACAACCTTGAGGGCCGCCAACTTGTCTTCTCTAGCGTACTTGCAGTGCACTCAGACCAATGACAAGGCGACGTCAGCTCCACAGCGGGCAGATGATTTCTTCCATTCCTGCACTCGACCAGGGATCTGATTTAGTCGAGTCATCAGTGACTCGAGATCTTGTGAAAGTTCCGCCTGAGGCCGGAGTTCGACATCAACCCGAGTCATCGCTACCTTCAGTCGAGCCAGATAAGCAACAACACTATCCAAGCGTGATTCCAACCGCAGCAAGTTCATCGCAACGTCATCTTGCACAAGACAATTGATGGGGTTGAGACCCGTCTCGACCCGCCTGGTCTCAGCCTCAAAATCTTGGCAAAGTTTTGCACAATCAGGAAAAATAGTGAGTCTACAACATAACAAGACACTCCAGTCGACGGCAACTAACCAGTCGAACGGTGATACCTTCAAGCTTCAGGACTAGTTTTGCAGGAAGTTGTCCCACATAGGACTCCAGCTCGCTTGTCCCGGCTCTGAGACTTCCAACTTCATTGGTCAGGTTCTCCTTGTCCTTCTTCAGTTGCTCAACTTCCCAATTGGCTTCAGAGATGGTAGTCTTCAGCTTCGAGTTCTCCTCTTCCAACCTGCCGACCGAAGCCAGCTTGTTGTCTGCAAGCGCTGTCTTCTCTCGTGCCTCCTTCTGAGCAGCAGCAAGATCCCGATCCTTCTTCTCCAGAGCTTCCTTCATTTTCACTAAAGAAACAACACTCTTCAAATGAGCTTGAAGATGACGGTTTTCACTATGCACATCTTCTCGTGTGAAGTCACTCTGTTCCAAGAGACTAAAAGAAAAAACACTAAAATCCGCGAGCCACGAGGTGGACAAGTGTCGATTGGTTACCTCCCATGATGGCTGTCTCTTCTTGGGCAGTCTTGAGGTTCTTCTTCGCTAGTTCAAGATCAAGTTGGAGGCTGATTTCTTTCTTATTCAATTCAGAAAGTTGAGCCTCAAGATCACAAGACCTCTGCAGTCAGCGACGGAGACATATCAGTCGACAGAAACAAAAGACAATGATAGCGAAAGTTACTCTAAGACTACTGCCGAATCAAACATTCAACAGTAGTCTCTGGGACTACACCCAGTGGGTGCACTTAGCGTGCCCCTGCTGGTTTAGATCAACACTCAGCATGGTCTGCCCAGCGTGAGTCAAAAAAAACTAGATTCTCATACCTCAGCTGATTGCCAGCAGTCTACCGTGGTCTCGGGGACTACAGCCAATAGGTGCACTCGGCATGCCCCCACTGGCTCGGACGGAACACTAAGACTCAGCACGAGTCGAGTGGAGTGGAAGACCTCTTAAACTCTAAAACAGGCACACCCCAGTGGGTGATCAGATATGAAACATATGCACATGTAGACAGCGTTCAAAAGTTCAGTCCGGGGATAACTGACCTTAACATTGGTCTGCAGAGCGGTACTGGCATTGTAGGCCACCTAACTGGCCGCGTGCATCACCTTCACCTGCTCCATAACAAGATTCACCTGGCGAAGAGCCTCCCTGGCTGCACTTGGCGAATCGTTTGGAGTTCGGTATGCAGCAAAGAGTGATGGCGCCAAGGCAGCCGAAGCAGCCACTGGGTCAGATGCATGGAGTTGCACCGGAGCAGCAGGAGCCGGAGCAGTCGAACCTAACGGACGATCAGTCGTCAGTGGGTCGATGAATGTGACGTTGGTCCGAGCTAGATCTCCGGATTGCTCGACCACCGCCTCAAGCACCGGCATCGACTGAGGGACTTGAACTTCAAGCCCTCTCGTACTTGAGCCCCTGCCTCTCCTCCTCCTCTCTTGAAGAGGCACTTCTTCTTCATCATCATCGAGAAGCACGACGATGTCTCGCGGAACTGCAGCAAAAGAAAAACATCAGAAATTCAACTAACCGACAACTCAGTCGACTACATGAGTTCTGGTCGAGCGGACTTACCAGCTTGGGAGGTGGCCGCGTCATCAGTTTCCTGATCTCCTGGAGCCTTGTCAATATCCATGTCAGTCGCAGCAGAGGTTGGGCTAGAAAGGTACATGATCCATTCGGTCAGAACAGAAGTATCAGTCGGCCTAGTTAAACACAAGAAAGATGCTCACCCTGAGGCAATAGGGACGTACATCTTGATCCTCGGCAGAGTCTTCCGAGTCTTTGGAGGAGCAACCTTGGGCTGCTTGGCGACTTTGTCTGTTGGCTCCGGAGTCGACGTTCGAGTGCGCTTCTGCATTTGGGCGCTTGGAGACGCGTTCTTTCCGCGCCGACCCGCCGGGTCATGGTGTTGCTTGGATCGGTGTTCAGAGAAAGGAGGCGAGTCGACCGCCTCCTCGTTGTCTGACTCCTCGCTTTCCTCCTCTTCTTCTTCATCCGAAGATTCCCATTCACCACTCTCCTCTGCACTGGCCTCTCCCTGTGGCCCTGCTCTAGAGCTTGTTCACGGTTGGGCATCGAATACATGTCAGTAAAAACCTTCAAGACAAGAAGTCGAGTAAAAGTCAGTCGAGCTCAAGAGTAGTCGGAATGTATATGCAAAAACAGTCGGAGTGAAGAACATAGCTTGTCGGGCTGATCGTTCGCTGAAGGGGACGACTCTCCTGGCTCCTCTGGGGTTGTCGTTGTTGCCTGTAATGCTCTTCAACCACATGGCCACTGTCTTGGCTGGCACTTCCTCTGGATGAACCCGAGCAGTGTCGTCAGCCCCAGAGTACATCCACATGGGACGGTCACAGGCCTAGAGGGGCTGGATGCATCGACTGAGGAATACTACCAACAGGTCCATACCAGTGACGCCCTCATTGATCAGTTGGACCACCCTCTCAACTAGCATGTTTGTCTCCACGTTCTCAGCAGCAGTCACTTTCAGCGAGGAAGGAGTCTGGACACGGTCAAAGGTGAAGTGGGGAAGTCGGTCGATTGACCTGGGGTTGCGAGGTCCTGGCAGTAGAACGAGATCGACTGCCAGCCTCTAACCGATTCAAGAAGAGTCATGGAAGGGAAAGAGCTCCTCTGCCTCTTTTGGATACCCAAACCCCCACACATTTGAATGACATGGGTTTTCTCATCACTCGTGTTTGCTTTCTTTACCGACTGAGAACGTACGGTGAAAATATGCTTGAAAAGACCCCAGTTCGGTCGACACCCAAGAAAGTTCTCGCACATAGACACGAATGTAGCAAGGTACATGATGGTATTGGGAGAAAAGTGATGGAGTTAGGCATCAAAGAATTCAAGAAGCCCCGGAAGAAGGGGTGCAGAGGAAGCGAGAAGCCCCGGTCGACATGGGTAGCGAGCAGTACACACTCACCCGGTCGAGGTTGTGGCTCCGTCTCCCCCTCACGTAGTCTTGCTGTACCCTTGGCGATCAGCCCGGAGTGAAGACCGGAACCAATCGCCTTGGATCCAACCTGGCGGCAGCCCCGAGCACGAGGACGACCCGCGATTCTGCTTCTTGCCCTCCGCCGCCCC
The DNA here is from genome assembly GCF_018294505.1 of Triticum aestivum. NCBI lineage: Eukaryota > Viridiplantae > Streptophyta > Magnoliopsida > Poales > Poaceae > Triticum > Triticum aestivum. Next base: position 589,732,504 of record NC_057813.1, on the reverse strand, counting down.
CGTCGCCTTCTTCATGTATTCCAGCACTGTCGTCTTGTCCTTCACCATAGTGGCGGAGCGGCGGCGGCAAGAGCGAAGGAGCCGTATGCGGTGGGGAAGCAAAGGAAGGAGAGAGAAAAACAAACACGCATAGTACAGGTGCCTCGGCTCCGTCGCCTTATAAAGGGCCACTTCCGAGTGACTGACACGTGGGACCAGACGATCCTGTCAAATCCCGCAACATTCGCGCACATCATACTTGGCAAAAAAGGTGGCGCGGAGATCGAGGCACTCCTGTTTATCCACCCCACTTACTTCGGCGTGCTCCGTCCCACGCGCTTCCCTGAAATTTCAAATCCCATGAAATCCGGGATACGCTGCAATTAATCACGCCAAAGATTCTATGCGCCAAAGCAATACTCGACAGATGATGTTACAAATTCACTCGGCGACTTTCTGAATCGATCAAGGCGACTGAATCGAAGCTGAAGTTCCAACGTGAGCCTACAGTCTTGCATAAAGCACTCGTGAGACATAAAGCTCAGAGCAAGGTCAACTTCGACCTACTTTCCACTCGGTCCTTAATCCATTCGAGGGCTACTGACGAGGATACAGACCTAGGGTAGGGTCATAGACCTGACCTATATGCCCTACCCAAGGTCACTACCCTAGAAGCAAAGAAGTCCAAGAGACAACAAGGAATCCCCAGTCAAAGGTGTCGAGTGCAATCCACTCGATCGGACATGTCACTCGGGTACCCCTCCTTCCCGATGTCACTCGACCATACAAGAAACCACTCGACCAACTGAAGACCAGGATTCACTCAGCACTGCAACGGTCAGGAGTTCACTCTGTAGTCTTTAAGATCATTAATAGCACTTATGGTTGGCGTTATCAGTAACGCACCGTCTTTATGTACATTTAACCCCTTGTAATGGAGGATGGCTGGGGTCCTGACACACTCACCCCCTCCTCTGGCACAAGGGTTCACACCCCCTGTAACACCACACACATATAATCCAGTCGACCGCCTCCGGGCACCGAGACGTAGGGCTTTTACTTCCACCGTGAAGGGCCTGAACTCGTAAATATTGCGTGTACGACTTCACCATAGCTGAGATCTTGCCTCTCCATACCTACCCCCCTTTCTACTGTCAGTCTTAGGACCACGACAGGGCCTGCAGTTCATCTTCAACATTCACCCTCCTGAGCCGCCAGCCACCACCGGCCCCAGCGCCGCCTCGCCGCCCCGAAACAACTTCCCACCGCTGCCCCGGCCAGCCCTCTAGGCCCCCCGCCCCCACCCTGAACCCTAAGATAGATAGTGGGGTACCTCTCCGGAGAGCCCCCGTCCCTGCTGCGCATGGTTCTTCCTTAACTCCGGCGAGCCCCCCCAACCCCTTAAAATCGACTAACCCAAAAGTCAATTCAGTCAACTGAAGTGTGGCTAAATCAGAGCACAGCAGCAGCACGAGCGAGCGAGCGAGAGCCGGAGCAGCAGCAGCAGATCCGGCTGGCGTGGACGACGTCACCGAAGGGGCCTCACACTGGGGGAGAGCCGCCATGGAGATGTCGCCCGCGGCGCCGGCTTCAAGGTAGCCGCTCCATGGGGTTATGGGATGGAGCACCGTCAGTGCCGGGAGGTCGAGTTAAGGAGAAGGTGCGATGCCATGAGTGTACAACCTCTTTGGTGGCACCGAGTAGGACTCAGCTTCGTCCGAGGAGTCGGTGAGGATGTTGCAGTTCCGGTGGAGCAGGTTAAGGCGGTGCTGTGGGGATGGAGCAACCGCGATAGACGAGGTGATCATCGGAGCTGCTCCTTGGAGGTGGAGGATAGGGCGGCTAAACCGGCGGGACGACGAGATGGACGATGGATCCTCATTCGGGGAGGTGGACGAGGGACGTCGAGCTGTTGCGGTGGACGATGTCATCGGGGAAGAGGCTCTGGCTGGGCAGCGGTGAGGTGGTGGACGGAGGAGGGTGGGGTTTTGCGGCTGGAGCGGAGAGGTTATGGCGGCCTGGGATTTTGAATGGAGAAAAGGGGGTGATGGGAGGGGGTGAACCATGACTCAGGGACGCGCTTGTCCAAAATGTAGGGTGTGTTACAAAAGTACCCCCCACCGATTTGAACTAGCGGCCCTTTTGGCTCAGTGTTAGAAGGGGGATTTCGCGTGTCGGGATTTGGCAGCTAGAGGGAGTTTTCGCACGCGTTGTAATTTCGGGATAGCAAGGAACGGGTTGTGAAGGCGCCAGTTTTGGGAGCACGATATCTGAATTTTCGGGATATAACAAGACGCGGGAAGTTGGCAACAATATATAGAATGAAGGTTGCAAGCCTCCAGACTACAGAATACTTCGCACGTGTGCATGACTGATTTGGGATGATTCCAAAGGAAACAAAACAATCTTCCTCGCATTCATGGCGGCAACTTACATCAGATGCACATGAATTAGAGGAAGTCACTACATTCATCCAAACATAGGCTTCATGAACGGAGCACGAAGGCATTGCTTACAAAATTTTCAACACTAGGTTGATGTTCAACATGATTCATGGGGGGAGACAAAATGCTACTGATGGGCTCAATAGCAACTCATCGGAATTTCCATATCACTGGACTTCCACCATCATGTGAACACGGTGATAGCATTGGTCAGACCAAAGATGTGAGGGTGTATGCTCGAGGGATCAACCACGAGTAAGACAACATTACGAGCATCGTTGGTACTGATTTGATTTGACGATAGCCCACACTCAAATTAAAGGATTGATAAGACAATAGGTCCAGCAACTGATCATAGGGACCAATCGATGAAGATATCATCTTTCTTCAACACACACTACACCAGAATATCCCTTTGGAACGAACTAAGTCAGGCAAGCTTTTATCTTCCAACTCTCCAAGTTGTTGTCTAGCTTAACCAACTAGCTCCGGGATATCCAACACAGATTCTTGGAGAAGGGTGGTTCACAAGAAACCGACTTGATCACGAGCTCAACATAACAGTCAGGGGACAACCTGGTAATACTTCCGAGAAGATATTCAGAAAATCACGAACCACCGGTATGTTACTAAGCTCGAGAACAATCTCGCTTTTGAGGGCAAGACGATATGATCAAATGAGTGAGGACTTGACAAGATCCTAACTCATCAATCGAAGGGTGCACCGAAATAAGGACTAGGTAGCACGATCAGTCTTAGAAGGATGATTCAAAAACCAACATGCTAAGAATGAAGTTATTATCCTTTAACTACCAAGCAACGAGGTTGCTGGGAGTATTGATTTCACACATCACAATTCACTTGTCGGTATCCCGGTTGCATCAACACGAGGGCCGAGGAATGACTAATGATGGTGAGAAGTATCACTACGTCAAAATTCATGAGAGTTGGTGCAGTTCTCATGACAATTCTGACATAAAGGGGGTAATACTCCAAGGTAGAACAGAACCAAAAGCTGGATTGGCATTTGATCTGCGGAATACAACTACTTTGACCCAATCCTAGATATGGATGAGGTACTGGAGTTTGTTTCTCCAAGTCATTCAGGACAGAATGGCTTGACGGACCACAAGAGTCATGGGCATCGATAAACGAACGCACGCATACTCTTGACTATCAATTGATAGACGAAGGTCAGTAGACAACTAAACAGGGACAACTCAAAGGAACATATAATTTTCTGAGTTGTGGATGCATAGATTAGTATGTCGAACCAAGTTCAACATTTCTTCCGGATAACCCATGCGGAAAGGTAGGACTGGCAGAATCGCAATATAAAATGGAGAACTCATCAAGAGCACTATGGTTGTGATTGTTCAGTTCAACGAGGAACTTCTGCCATAAGTAGTTCATGGTATTTGGAAGAAGATGATACCACGGACTTCAAGGACTATCGCAAAGTTACTAATATCCTAATGGAACTAGCAACACTATCAACATGATGTAGGTAGGGTGAATCTCGGGTTCAAAACCCAGGAATAGAATACCTACTAATAAGTAGCATCACGAGATTCTTTCGAGAATGATGGCCAGAATCTTCACACTGGGAGCACAAAACGGTGCTAGATTACTAGGTGACTCCCTAAGACACCTAGGGTCATAATAATTATTCCAACATATATGTCGAGGCAATAAAGTACCTCAACTCACCGGTTAGTGTGCTTATTCTGACCATATGGGACATCGGGAGCGGAAAGAAAGGATTTTGCAAATGCTTCAGACTATTTAGAAACCTGGGATGACTCGGACAGCATAACGGCTGTAAATGCTCAGAAAGATTTGAGACAATCACAGAAATGGTGGCATAACCACTCAGAAGCACAATATCAAGGTTTCGAGATCATCAGTTAACATACATAAGTAGTAGGAACTGGACTCAAGCTTAAATCGAACAATCTTATAAGTCTACGGACTAGTAACACGTGATCCTGATAGAAAGAAGAGAAAGTCTAGTTCCTTAACCCCCGTAGGAAAGATATGATGACTCAGATCAGAAGGGCATGAGGTAAAGGAGTAAAAAGAGCGTTACGTTCCATCCCACAATCAATTCCCTTATATAACTAAAGAATTTCTAGACTCAACTTCGACCAATTTGGCTTGGTAATCCTACAGGCAGTCAAGCTCTGATACCAACGCTGTCAGGACCCTGACTCAATGCCACATTGATCTAGCATGTAACACCTCATATCACTTTGCGGCCTCACGCACGGTATTCCCACGGTGTCGCCTTACCTTTGCCCGGGACCGTTTGCGCCTTTTGGCACACGTATATGACAGTGTCGCTAGCATCCATATGATAAGGAGCTCGGGCTGACATAGCTAGTCGTAAACCCAAAGTGGCACAGACTTACAGGGACAGGCATCCATGACCCAGCATCGAACGTGTCGGTCATCAGCGAGTGAATCCAGGCTGTAGCACTGGGCTAACAGGACTCCGGTGAACCGGGCTGTAGCGGGCTAACAGGACTCCGGTATTCATCGCGTGACATTTCCCCGAAGGGATAGACACAGGAACGAAGAAGGACACATGCCGGCCAGCCTAAGTGTTCCGGAGCAGTAGCAGGCTACCATGGCTCAGTGGAAACACTAGGACACATTTCCCGGTAAGAGAGGCTACCAAGGATAAACAACTAGGTTGTCAGATCCCACACATACCAAGCATTTCAATAACATACACACAATATGCTCGATATGTGCAAATACAACATGGCATCACAACATGACTCTACAACTCAAGTATTTATTCAATAGGCTCCAAGGAGCAAGATATTACAAACATGGGTCTCATGACCCAACATTCAGAGCATACAAATCAAGCACAAGCGGAAGCTATCATGTCTGAGTACAGACATCTATAAATGAAAAAGGCTGAGAAGCCTGATTATCTATCAGATCCTGCCGAGGGCACAAGATCGTAGCTGAGGTAACAAGCTAAACGTCGAAGTCCACGCGGAATTACTAGCGAGACCGAAGTCTCTCTGCAAAAACATAAAATAGGCAAACGTGAGTACAAATGTACCCAGCAAGACTTACATCAGAACTAACTACATATGCATCATTATCAACAAAGGGGATGGTGGGGTTTAACTGCAGCAAGCCAGCTTTGACTCGGTGGCTATCCTGAACTACGACTGCAAGTAACTCTTTTGGGGTGGCGCACACGAGTCCACATATTCACCATATCAATACACCACTATGGATCCGCTCCCGTCTCCCTACGAGAGCGCCATCCATAGCACTCACGCTTATCTTGCGTATTTTAGAGTATCCACTTTCACTTGTCTATGAACTGATATAAGCAACCCAGAAGTCCTTTTCCGCGGACACGGCTATTCGAATAGATGATGTTAACCCTGCAGGGGTGTACTTCTTCACACACGCTCTCACCACTTACCGCCGTTTACATGACATGTACTCGGCAACCTTCAAGCGGAAGCCCAACGTGGGTGTCGGCCACGGCCTACCTAAACACTCGAGTCTCTAGTCCATGTTTATCGCCTATTCGGGTTCCATCCATGAGGAGATCCGGCCGGAGTTTCGCTCACAACCCCAAACGATGTGAACAGGGTTCCGTGACACCAAACGGGCGCCCGGTATACCCGGCCACGTGCCTACCGCATCACAGCCCACCCCTCCGGTCAGCGCTGCCCACGGCCTCCAGCATACTACAAACACCATAAACTACTTGCAACTCCTGGACAGAGGACAAGGGTGATTAAGAAGCCGAGAGGGTCCATTGGTTTCGGGCCCAATGCGTGGTAGTAGTTGAATCATGGATCACAAAACACAGAACTCAGTTCTTGAGGACCGCTGCAATGAGACAACCCACCATGTACTCCTACATGGCCTCTCGCCGCTACCTTTACCAAATCGTGTTCACACACTTAGCTCACACACAGTAGGACATGTTCACACACCTCTGATTCATTCCCGATGAATCAGACCTGACACAACTCTAAGCAGTAGCAGGCATGACAAACAAGCAAGAACGCGTAGGCACAACAGGGCTCAAACAACTCCTACTCATGCTAGTGGGTTTCATCTATTTACTGTGGAATGACAGGTCATGCAGAGGATAAAGGGGTTCAGCTACCGCAGCAAGTAACAGATGAATCGTTGTTGTCCTAATGCAGTAAAAGAGAGCAGGAGCGAGAGAGTGGGATTATATCGGAATGAACAAGGGTGTTTTGCTTGCCTGGCACTTCTGAAGATAATATAGCTCTTCATCGGTGTCATCGATCACATCGTCGATACAACGTCTATCGAGGGGGGGAACAACACCGGCAAACACAAGAGAAACACGATCAATGCAATGCACAATATGATGCATCCTATGACATGGCAATATGAATGTGTTTTGGGCTAATGCACCTAGCTATGATTTAAATGAAGTTGGTTTGAATACATGATTCAAACTCCAACTCCATATATGATTATTTAAATGCCCTTTATTTGTTTTGTCCAAAACAGAGGACAAACATTGTTCAAACATGCATGAAAATGGTACAGATGGATTCCTTGAATTTTTCTGATAATTTTTCATATATAATTTATTTAATTTGGAGTTACGGTTGAATTTCTATGAATTTTAGAAGTTTATACAATTTTCTGGAATTTTCTGAACTATTTTAAATCCAGAAAGAATTAATTGCGTCAGCATGACCTCATAGTGACGTCAGCAGGTCAACGGGCGCCGTCCAGGTCAAACTGACCTGTGGGCCCTGCGTGTCAGTGTCTGGACTAACTAACCTAATTAAAATTAACCCTAACTAACTTGGTTAGCCGGGCGGGCCCGCATGCCAGTGGCTCATCTAATTAGCTAAGTTAATTAACACTAACTAACCTAACACTAATTAAGCAGGCGCCCGGGCCCACATGTCAGGGGAGGTCAAACCCCGGGCCGATCAGGTCAAACCTGCCGGTGACTTGTCGCCGGCGACGACAGAAACGGCGGGGTGGCTCGGGATTGCGATACAGGGAACCATTCGAGGCGCCGTTGGGCTCCACGGAAAGCTGGCGATCCCGCGCATCCAACGGTGCAACCGGGGCGAGCTGGGGTGGCCGGAGCTCACCGGAATGAAGCTCACGGCGGCGCCGGCGTTCGGGTGAACTGGGTTTCGGGGTTAGGGAGCACGACAGGAGGCAAAGAGGGGTGTTACGACCTCCTGGGGTTACACTGAGCACGGCCGCGTGCTCGGTTGCAGCTCTAGGCAGCGGTGGCTACGGCGGCGACATGGCCGGCGGCGAAGAGCTCTCGGCTCCGGTGGATATTGGCGTTAGCGGGGGAAAAAGTGCCAAGGGAGGGAGGGGATCGACGCAGCAGCTCACAGCGGATCGAACGAAGGGGTTGGTGAGCTCGGGGGCATCCTCGTTGCTGCGAATCGAGCGGCGGCGATTCTCCGGCCATGGCGATGAAGACAGTGGTGATGGCGGCGTTGCAGCGCGTCCGTGGCGTCGTGGCTTGTCGAGGAGGTCGGGGACGTTGAGACGGAGCTCGCAGGCACAGCGAGGGGTCGAGGGGGAGACGGTGGCCGCGGCGTTACGGTGGCGCGGCTGCGGCTGCGCTCGGGCTCGAGAGGGAGAGGGAGCAGAAGAGGGGGAAGAGTTCGGGAGAGAGTGAGAGAGCGAGGGGAGAGACAGAGGGGGCTTCGGGCGTATCCAGACACGTCGGGGCGCCTCGGTGGCAAGCAGGAGGTGGCCAGGGCGGCGTCGGCGCTCGCCACGCCTCGCTTCTGTCCTTCTGGCGAGGGAGGAAGACGACAGGGGGGAAGCGGCGGTGGGCTGGGCCGTGCTGGGCCGGTTGGTGGCACCAGGTAAGTGGCTGGGCTACTGGTGGGCTACCAGGTAAGTCTTCTGCTCCTTTTTAATTTTTCTTCTGTTTTGTTTTCTATTTAATTGCCACTAAACTCAAATTCAAACAAATTTGAAAACAGTGCCAAAACTCCCCTGGATAATTTTATGTCACTTAAGGTCTACTCCTCATAAACATAAAATATCTCAGGGCATTTGAAAATATATTCATTATATATTATGAATATAACTCCAAATTCAAATAAAATATTGATTTAAAATCAGAGCCCAAATAATTCCTTAGAAATGTCCCAAAATTTTGGTTTGATTTATAACTCTTGCCAAAATTGTCAGAGCTATTTCTAGGGCATTTTGGATTTACTGATTGCAATTTTAGGGTTTCTTGCCGCTTTATTAAAATGATTTCCGAGGCTTTCAATTTCCTCATTTCAACTTTCAGAATATAGATATGATGCACACATGAAGCTAGCCTAGAGCATTACCAGAAGCTAGGGATGTGACACTGATCTGCGAACCATTGAGATGCATTATCCATGGTAGCCATGGTAGTTTCATTTGTATTTGATGGAATGTTGTAACAAGATAATCTCGAGGCAAGACGCATGAATCCTAAGTTGAAACCTTTTTTTTCATGCGGGAACAAAAGTTGAAACCTGCGTAGCATCACAGTACAATTTCATTAATATTATGCGTACATATAAACAATTCCTGAAGGATTGATAGCAATGCTAGAAACAATTCAACTTCATTTCGCCGACATGTTGGACATCCTTCATCCGGCTCCACCTGCCATGCAGCAATATTGAGTGCACAACACAAATTCAGGGAAAGATTCACCCCGGTCGTTGCGCCGCAGTAGTAATGTCTAGTGAGCAGTCAAATCACAAAGCCCCACCTTCGCCACACACTACTAGGGAAAACGTTATACACAGAACTTTAGCAGTAGTGCTTGTTAAAAAAGCTCGCTACTGCTAGACAGTAGTACCGCATGCCAAATAAGCGCGCTGCAGATGCATATATAGCAGTAGCGCGTCTCGTTGAAAACTCACTACTACTAAAATTTTGACCACTAAGTCGATGGGCTACACATAGTAGTGGCGATCTTTCAGAAACCGCGTTGCCGCTAATATTCTTATAGAAGCGCGTTTACCTGTAAGTGCTACTGCTAATGAAAATAAAATAAAATGAAAAACAAATAGAAAAGTAAATGAATATGAAAGAAATAGAAAAAGGAGAAAGGAAAAATATAAAATGTAAAGAAAAATAAACAAAAAAGGGGAAAAAGGATGAAGGAATAGCAGTAGCGCGTTTGCGGAAATGCGCTATAGCTAACTTAGCTATACCGCGTTTTCCCTAATGCGCTACCGTTATTTTTGACTTAACCCAAAAAATGGTTTCCCCCCAGCCACCACTTCTTCCCCAAATCCCTCGCCCCACTCTTCGCCGTCATCTCCCCCACTTCGTCGTTGGCCCCACTTCGCCGTCGTCTCTTGCTGGCGTCGACGCTGCACTCATCCTCACCGCCACCGCCCGAGGCCGCCCAGCCTCACCGCCACCGCATCTTGGGTCGCCCTCGACCTCACCGTCGCCGCCCCCGACCTCTCCGCCGCCACGCTCAACCTCACCACCTCCAAGCCCGTCCAGGAGCGCCGCCTCTCGATCCTGAGCCTGCCCTTGCCACCCCTACCTCCATCGCCGAGCACCTCCCTGCCACCGTCTCTCCCCTCCCTGTAAGCCCCCCACCCCTACCCCACCCCCTCTCTCTCATCTTTTTCTTCCGCTACCATGTTAATTAGCAGTAGTAGTAGATGTTAATTAGTACTAGGGTTCATACATAATGATTTTTAGTAGTAGTAGTAGATGTTAATTAGTAGTAGTGATGGTACTAGTTAACTAGGGCAGTATGGTTAATAGTAGATGTTTTTTAGTTAGGGTAATAATAGATGTTAAGTAGTAGATAATGTTGATGTTAATTAGTTCAGTAGGGTTTAGTTTTTGAATTGAGTTTGTTTAACTAGATGTTAACTAGGGCAGTAGGGTTTAGTTTAGAGTAAAGTAATTTAGTTCAGTAGTTAACTAAATATAATCTATATTTGGTTTTTGAATTGAGTTTGAGAGAGCATGAGATTTGTGTAGATTTTCTTGTAGTGTCAAATGCTAGGACATGCAAATTTGAAGTGGTCAGGATATATGCAAATTCCTCAATTGTGTTTGCACATGCATGTTTCGATTGTGCCCAAGTGTCCTTTTGTTGTTTCCACGGAACGAAGCCGAGTGGCCTATGTTTTGCCGGAATGTTGATTCATTTCTGTTCCGTCAAATTTTAGGTTCTCGATTTGTCCACTTTTTAGCAAAGGTCATGCCGAAATTTTCTGTGAATTTCGGCATGACTTGTGCTACAAACTAGGACATATCGAGTGCCCGGGATTTGCCGCACCGGGAAGGAGTCAACGTTCCTGCAAAACAATAGGCCTTTTTTATGTCATTATTCATTTTATTAGGTCTAGAATTAATTGACTAGATTTAATCGTCGGAAACATGGCTAGCAACGATGAAGGACAGGTTTCTGGTGATTGCGACGACGTGCTACGCCAGGAGTATATATACGACGAGTGGCCGGAGTGTCAGGCCCAGGTGTACCGGTTTCCGGTTTTCGAGTGATTGGCAGTAGTTAGTTGAGGTTCATGCTAATGCGAGAGAGGGATACGAACTCGTGTACTCCATAGTTCCGCTCTCACTCATAGTGATAGCTCTTCTCGAGTATATCATTGTTTATATGGATGACGATGTATTTGCAAGTAATCGAGACTTGTATCGCTATTTTTGAGATGATGACGATAGACCACTTTGTGTTGGATGATGATTATGATGATGACATGATTTGATGAGACTAGTTGTATGTATATGCTATGATTACATTTGTATGTGTATGATATGCTAAAGATTATTGTATAAAGCCTATTCAAATACAAAACAAATATGTAGAAAAAAAACTAATAAAACTAGTAGTAGCGAGGGGAAAAAAGTTAGCAGTAGCGTCGCCTTACCAGTAGCGCTTCCCTGTAAAAAGCGCTGCAGATAATATCAGCAGCGTTGTTCACTGAAGCGGGATACAACTATCCATGTATAATAGTAGCATGGGTGACATGCGCTACTGCTACACGTTAGCTGTAGTGCCTTATCAGTAGCGCATCGTCCTGCGCTACTGATAGGCCTAAAACCCGGGCTGCTGCTAGCTTTTCCCTAGTAGTGATAATAAGTTGCTCGAATGAAGCAACCATCATTTCTCTGTTCCTTGAATCCGCTGGTACTCACATATTCCCACAGTAATAAGTTGCTCGGGCGAATCAACCATCACTATATCCGCTCACGTGTGATGACCATAGGAGCTATCCATTCAGATTGTATGTTAAAAAAAATAAAGGTCGATAACTAATGCGGCAAACTTTCAAAAAAAACTAATGTGGCACCTCGGGCCAACGCGGCCAGATCGCATTTTGCATGAGAAATTACACACCATGTTTCATTGACATGTGGTCCCGTTCCAACATATTAGTGAGAGGATGGCGAGTCCTTTTCTACTAGTATTTCCGAACGGACGTGTAGGCCGGAGCGCCTCTTCATGTACTGTGGAAAACTGGCAACCGTCCACCGACTCTTCGCCTTTCCCTCTCGATTTGGAACTGCTGTTGCACGCTCTTACTCTCCCTCCTCCATTTGCCTTCACCCTTCCTTCTGCCATTGTTCGATCATCTTCTCCATGGAGAGGGAACTGGCCGGAAATGACCCCGTTATTCTTGCCCCGATCTTAAATATGACGTGGTGGAGGAACTCATTGATCGGTGCGTCGTCATCACCTCGGCTAGCATGGCAGGTTCGTTCAAGACCATTCTCAACTCAACTAATATCATCATTACAAGGAACCCAAGAATCAAGGAGCGGTTTGATCTCCCCTATCTTCTTCGCCGTGACCCTGATGACTGGCGCGGGGACGACGGAGGCCTCGCCTTGTGCAAGTTGATGCCGCTTGATAATGATAAGTATGATGTTAAGATGCCATCGCTTGAGGGTAAGGCTTGGGAAGGCGCAAATGGAGAGTGGGTTGTTTATATTGGGTCCAACTGCGAGTGGGAACTTGTGAATGTGTACCCTCGTCACCGGGTTCCACTTCCAAAAATCTCAGCACACTGCCTAGAGGTTGAGCACACCAGTATTGTACGCATGTTCAAATATGATCATGGTGACTGTCTTCTACGGAAGCTTGTTGCCGTCCTTCGTGGTTCGACTGGATGGATATTGCTCAAAAATCAGTTTCTATACATGGATGAGTACTGTCATGCAATTCAATACGAGGGCCTTGTGTTTGCTTCCACCACTCATGGCACTGTTTTTGCATGGGATCCTCGTAGTTTCGGTACGTTTGTCTTACATCGTAATTATAATTGTTTCATCCACATGCATGCGGGTTAGCAAGTTTCCCTTTACTAATTAACCTTCTTCTTGTGTTTCCAAGGTCCTGTGAACATTCCACCACCTATACTTGAAAAATTTTATAACCAAGGGGGAGATGACGATGGTGATGATCACGAGCATGAGGACGAGCATCGTCCATATACTCAGTGGCGCTTGGCAACTAATTCCGATGGATCACCTATTCTTTTGTGTATACATCCCACTGATGATATTACTACTAAGGAAGCAGGTGTAGTATCCCATGGTCGCACTCTCCGGACCTATTCCAACACCCGTTGCATGGTATTCGGGATGGATACTAGTGTGCTAGCGCCAACACCTTCTCCCTGGTACAGAATTGATAGTCTTAGAGAAAACTCACTCTTCCTTGGACAAAACTATCCGATGATGGTGAAAGGCGATCCAACTGCTATTGACAAAACGTTACTAGTACCATTTATGGGAAGCAACTGTATCTATACCTCGGACATTTTGGGTGGTTCCTTACCCTGGTACTGGTATATTACGCTGCTTCAGCCTGGACGATCAGTCCTGCATTGGTCTCGAGATTGACAATGGATGGCCCGTCCTGGATAATCACTTGTGGTTCAAATCAAGTGTTTCCAACGTCGAGGATTGGTTGATTTGAAGTTCATTTCATTGCTTGCTATTTGTTGTGTGATGAAAAATTTAGTATTTATAATGTATCCTCGTTGTCGATGTGGGTTGATGACCTGTTGTATGTAATAAAATGATATGCCTGATAAACTTACTAAATTTATGAATGGCTTTCGAGTCGCTTCTCTGAGTGAGTGGTGCGACGAGGAAAAAAAATATTTTCCGAATACATAATTGTACGTGCATTGCAACAGGTTATCGGATGAGGCCAATCAACAATAGTAGTACACTATTTGTACTAGCTTCACATGCTTCGCGCATCGGGCGGGTGTTTTTACTGTAGCCGTTTGTTAATGTGTTCATTGTACGTAACCAGCACCTCGAATCCTTGATACTACTAGTAGGAGTACTATATAAGTAGTTGGAGTAGTAGGGTGGCATGGGCCAGAACAAGCATTCACGTCCAGGAGTACGACACACGCCACCACCACGACATCCATCTGACACCATATTTCTTGGAGTCCGTGCTAGAGCAATCTCTTCAACCTCGTCGTTTCTCTAACTTAAGCTATCGTGCGGCGGGCAAGGTGGGGGTTTGACGATAGTTGGTTTCCTCAACTGCGGTCCCACTTGTAAGGCCAACTCCAACGCACGACCCCAAAACGGACCTCCGTTTTGCACAAACTCCAATGATAATTTTGACTATAAAAGCAAGACCAAAGAAAACAAGAACCACAAGAATACATTTTAGAAGATATCCAACTTCCATAACTGCTCCTGTAAGTTGGATTAGTGCCTTCTTGATGCATTCATTGTTGATCTGCGGAGGCTCGATCTTGCGTGCTTCTTTCTTCTTCGAGTGTAAAGAAGTAGACATTGCTTCCTCGCATCTAGTCTCATGTCTAGCCTCTATTCTAGTAGGAGTATCAACAAGTGCACTAGTCTCATCTCGAGCCTCTATGCTAGCTAAAAATGCTAGAACATCTACTACTAAATTGTGCTCTGTCAATATATCGATGTACTCTTCTTCCCAATACCAAAACTTGCATCCATTCTACACAATAAAAATTTTAAGTTACCATAACTAGTCTAATCTGAGAGCACAACCAAAGATTTGGTCAGATTCTTCCTCCTTTTGCCGACACGTGGGACATCCAGCATCCAGGTCGTGTCATGCAAGAAAATAGAGTGGTAGTTGAAGCCACGTGATGTGCATCTTGGGTTAGACTGTAAATAGAATCTTGCTACTCTTGAGTAACTCCAAAAGCGGCCACCAAAGATATTTATTGGATTTGTTTTTCATCACCAGCATGTCGAGGTGAAAGATGTGCTGGTTCAGTCGGTCCTCTTGTGTTTTCATTGACATATAGGACCGCATGTGAGAAAACAGACGCTGGGCTCCGCGCGTCCGCTGGCTGGCTGAGAAGGGAGATAGAGGAGGGCTAAGCACGGACTCTAGGAAATTTGTTCTACATAACCAGCACCTCGATATTCGTGTGTGGTTGTTTCTAGAATAAAAAAGGAGGTACCCCTAGTTATGTTACTCCCACTACGCATAGCCTAAGGTTAGTAGGTGACCTTGCGCTTGTCTCTTTGCATCTTCCGGAAGTCGATGGTTCTACAGTAGTACTTCTGGCAATCTGACACCAAATGAACTGCTGCACATCCACCGCTTGTAAGCAAAAGTTTCTCCTCGTGCTGCGAGCCACCGCACACGCGTTGGCGAGGGAGAAGGCGTAATCAAGCTTCTCGTCGTTCTGCGAGTTGATGGGACACATCAAAGTTATTTAATATGTAGTCTCTCCAAAAAAGGGTTGACCATGTCATTGCTACCATCGCGTGCTTCATCGTTGAGTACGTGCACTATTCACGTGCCATCGAGGAGAAAAAATATTCCGTAGGTGCCATCGAAGTGCACGACTCACTTATGCACCGCTTATCTGATTATCTCCAGTTTCTTGCATGACACGTGCACCTTGATGCTAGATGTCTCGCGTGTTGGCAAAAGGATGAACAAAGCTCACGTAAAAGAAAAGAGTTGAAGAGCATAGATTCCCGACGACTGAGAAGGAGCAAGGAACCTCACGGTGGAGCGTCTGCAAGGAACCTTGCACGTTTTTCCCTGTTTTTTTGCCGCTTTCCCACCTATAAACAAATAAAAGAACATGAACTCTTTGCTAACCACTAGAAACGGTACATCAGGATGCTAAGTTGAAGATGTTTTATACTCCCTCCGTTACAAAATATAAGTCTTTTTAGAGATTTCAATAAGGGACTACATATGAAACAAAATGAGTGAATCTACACTCTAAAATATGTCTACATACATCTGTATGTTGTAGTCTATTTGAAATGGTTAGAAAGACTTATATTTTGGAACGAAGGGAGTAGTTTATATTGATAACCACGCAACAAGCCACGCATGTACAGGACGCATGCAGCCACACATGTACACAAGCCAACGCACTAACTCCATCTGATCCAACTCATGCACATACGCGCGCAGCATGGAGCACACAACGCACGTACACAACACGTGCATGCACACATGCTCGGCCGTAGAATGCACGTGAATAACACATGCATGCACACACACTCGGCTGCATGGAGGCATGCGCTATCTGCGGCAACGTCCGGTTCGTCGTGCTACGGCGAAGCTCGCACGCAAGGGTGCCTACGCATCTCTTGAAGCACCTCTTTGCCTTCGTTGCTCAATGACTAGTCAGAGATGAAGACGACCGCAGCCTCGGCCTTAGAGCTACCACCGATGGAAAAAACATGCACGCTGCATGCACACAAGCATGTAAGGAGTGCCCATGACGTGGTGCGTCCCCAGTCGCCTCTACTCCTTCTATGCACATTGTCTATCAAGGCGGCTGCATGCTAATGATGATGTGGATGAGATCTTCTAGGACTCAGATGATGACGAGGAAAATTATGAGACACAAGGTGACGTACACCATCAAGGTCCATGGTCAAGGGGGTGCTAGTAAGTGCTTAGATGTGCTTAGATGAGGTGCTAAGTGCATTAAATGGCTTAGTAACTCAAGTCTTCAATGCATAGGTGCTTAGTTTATTGGTGCCACATCATATTTTATGCCTACGTGGCAGGCTTAGCAGCTATACATGGTGGAGCACTGGGAGAGGCCAAGGCTAGTCATAGTGGGGAGTAACTTATACTATAACATATTATTATGTTACTCTAAACATCTCTATGAACCAGAAAGGAGGGAGTAGTAACATAGACTAGTGTCATATGCAGAGTATGGGAGCACATGATATTACCCCGTCCATACTGATCCCAAGTTGGCTTCTCACCTTCTTGGCCCAACAAAAAAACCTCCCCCCTCCCGTGCGCGCTTCCTGCCTAGCGCCAGCTGAGCCCGCCACTCCACATTGATGGCAAGTGAGGGTGACACGACCTCTCACTGCTTCCGCCATTGAAGCGGCGCGCCGACCGAGGGCACCGCCCACTCCACGCCCAGCATTTCAGACTACACAGTGGAGAGTAACTTTAGAGCAAGTACTACAATTAGATGACATAAGCAGGCTATAAGGATTTAAATATAGTATTTGTGCTTAGTTGAAGGAGAGAGAAGAGGAGAGAAGAGAAGCGGATTGTAAACGTGTAGCCGGTTGTACTCCAACATACTTTGTGAGACAAAAGGTGGGGCCATTATTAATGATATAGTATTTATATTAAAGGGACTAACGGACACCTTAATTACTCCGTGTTTTTAGACAAACCTTGGTGGGGCTATTATTGTCTTGGACGTGGGGTTTGGGGGCCAAAGGCCTACTATTATACTCGCACGACCGACCTGACATGCTCTACCCTAGCCGCCGCTGTATCATATGGTTTTGCACCGTTCCAGATCTTAGCGCTGCCATGCAATTCTTCTCCACCCCTCCTTTCGGCTGCACCGCGAGAAGGGACAGCAGTCCTCCGAACCTCGCCTTTCGTGATCCTGTATGGGAGAGGGGCGATCAGGTTTTTGGGGAGCACACTCGTGTTACTGTTGCCAGCGACAACTTCCTCAACGACAGCCTTCTTCCCCGACCTTGGTAACCTCTTCATCAACGACATGAGTGACAACATCAACCACATCGGTTCTGCTCCTGCTGTACAGTATGTGATTCTGTCCTCCTGGTTTAGTCCTCATCATTACTTTGATGTTTGCAATTGTTGTCATGATCTATTTACTGCTGATTCGGATTAAATCTCATAGTAAATTGCTCATATATTCAACAATCCAATCCAAAAACCTGATAATAGGCAATTTACTCCAAGTGGTTTTGTTGTGCTTTTGAAGACGCCTACTTTTAAGGGAGTGCAATATAAAAGGTGGCGCACAAGAGAATTATATTGGTTTCAGATCATGTACTGCTATGATGCCACTAAGGGTAAGCCTGAGGGCGATCTTAATCCTACACAGCTGGAAGCTTTTCACAACATGGATACCCTCTTCAAAGCCGCCCTGCTGAGTGTTCTTGACGATTCCATTGTGGATTCATATATGTCGTTTGACAGTGGCAAATACACGTGGGCTGCGCTCGAGGCCACTTTTGGGCCCTCGGGCGCTGGCAACGAGTGGTACGTCATGGAGCAATTCTGTGACTACAAGATGATTGATGAGTGCTCTGTTGTTCAGCAGACTCATGAGATATAGTCACTCTCTAAGGAAATTGAGTACTTTAAGTGCGTGTTGCCGGACAAATTTGTTGCTGGGACCATCATTGCCAAGCTTCCACCTTCGTGGAATGATTTTGCTACTTCTCTGAAAAACAAGATACATGAGTTTTCTATTTTGGATCGCATTAGCACTCTTGATTTTGAGGAGAAGGCGAGAGCAAAAGAGACACGTGCTCCGGTTGCTGAGGGAGCTTCTCGTGCCCACATGGTACATGAGAAGAACTTCCAGCCCAACCAGCCCCAAAACAACAAGAACAAATCTCAGGGGAAAGGCAAGTTTGATGCAAAGAACAAGCCGTCACATTCTACCAACTTCAAGAAGAATTCTTATAACGGGAAGGGATACAAACCTCAATTTTGGTAGCACCGCACAAAATTTATATGGCTGCATCTACCTGCTGTCAGCTAACCTCATGGTGCTCCAGGTATTCCTACATTCGTAACTAGGTACAATGACCACCGCAAGATGAAATTGGCTTATTCGTACGTTGACTTGTTGAATGCAGTGCCGAACGATCATGTCATGTGTGGAGGAGCAAACAAGCAGTGCAACCGATTTTCTTCATTTCCACACCTTCTCACAGCTTTGTATTGGTTATAGTATGGTGAATCATTGAGATGCATAGACATGCTGAACTTTTGTTCCTCTGAATGTTAGTATGCATACTGTATCTTCTGAAGCTTAGTTTAATGTGAGTGTCTGCATCCAGTACCACATCCTATAATTTGATGGATGCACACAGAGAAAATAAATCTCCTTAATTTACTCCATAACCACCCTATTAAATAGGCCTAGTAACAAACCAGGTGCATGCAGTGCCCGGCGGGCACATGCATCATGCATGCATGGCTAGTCAGCCAAGTCCATGCACCAGCTCCAATGCAGCGACGCAAAAGAACAGAGCGGTTCTTGGGAAAAAGCGAGTAGTTAGTGCAGCGGGCCTTATAAACACGAACAGCTCGCTCTCCTGCTTCCGTATCCCCCCCCCCCAATTCCCCTCACTCCCCAATCTTCCACACTCGTATAGAAAACCCCCGCTCACCTTTTTCATCACTCGTACAGAAATGCCTGCTCCTCTTCTTCCACTCCTACAGAAATCCCCAGCCCCCCTTCTTCCCCACTCGCACTGCCACTAGGCTCGTCTCTGGCTACTCTGCTCAAACCCGTGAGCTCGGCGCGATGCCCACAAGGAAAATGGAGTCGGCTGGCCCTAGCACCAAGAAGATGAGGCTCCCGCCAGCGGCGATGCCGGTTATAGATCCGGCACCCGGTAGCGTGGGGAGAAGTGGCAAGCCCCCACCCCACCCGGATCTGAGGAACCGATAGAATCTCCGATGGACCGCATCAGCGATCTCCCGGACGTCATCCTTGAGGAGATCATCTCGCTTCTCCCCACCAAGGATTGCTGCCGCACACAAGTCCTCTCAACTCGGTGGTGCCCTCTATGGCGCACCGCGCCCCTCAATCTCGACTGTCGTCAGATATCTGTCCTTCCTGAATTTGATCTTCTCAGAGCCATCGCCTCTTCTCACCAGCAGGGCCCCGTTAAATGCCTCTCCATCCCGACACGCTACCTGCGGTCCATACCCGGCAAGGTGGACGCTTGGCTGACATCCCCTGAATTCAGAAAACTCCAGCAGTTTGAATTGTACCATTACCACAAAAGTTTCATACCACAAACACACCAAGAATTCGTTCCCACACCACCGTTGTCCATCTCGCGGTTTTCCTCCTCTCTCCACTCCGCCACCTTCGCCCGGTGCCATCTACCAGACGATCTGGTACAAATGCTTCAACTCCCACTGCTAAAAAAACTTTCGCTTGTGGTGGTTTATCTATCGGAGGCCTCACTGCACAGCATCATCCACTCCAGTTGCCCTGCCCTGGAGCGCTTGATGATTGTTTTGGGAATAGAAATCGGTATCAGATGTCTCCAAATAAAGTCACCTCACCTTAAAAGCATTGGAATTTGTTTTAAAGGACAACATCTCATCATCGAAGATGCCCCTTCGCTTGAAAGGTTGCTCCTTGATAATTTTTATACACCTTCACAAATAACTCTCATCTCTGCGCCCAAACTGGAGACCTTGGGTGTAATTCATGACTCGTTTAATAATCACAAGGAGTTGGTGTTTGGCTCCTCACTTTTTCAGGTACCGCATGTTATCATCTACACATTTGTAATCATATGTTGCATTTTTCATTTCTGCGCATAAGTTTTATATCATCTTGGAGTACACTTTGGGTACTAATATTATGTTATATGCTCAATGAAGAGTTCATCCATTGATAGCATATCAATGCTACTGGATTCTGTCAAGATCATATATATCAGAATGTATAGTTTTGATCTGGACATAATTATTGGCTTGCTGCGATGCTTTTGATCTCTAGAGAATTTATGCATAGAGGTGATGATTTCATGCACATGGAAAGCCCATATATAATGTTCTAGAATTAACTGTTCAGTTGTCGTTCTTTTGACAAACTCTTTTTTCAGACCTTAACTGTTTTCAATCTTCATGTCTACTTAGGCAGAACCACATGGAGTAAAACATATAACCAATCGGTGGCGTAATAAGCACAAGGATTTTCTCAGTTCTCATGACATTCGTTTGAGGACAATAACAAAGGAACGATATGCATCCAAACAGGAAAACAGAAGCTTTGTCACATTCTTCTTGTTGAATGCGAGGTTACTATTGTCCATGAGGCTTAATTTTTACCGCAAGAGATTTCTCACGGAC
Organism: Triticum aestivum; assembly: GCF_018294505.1. Taxonomy (NCBI): domain Eukaryota; kingdom Viridiplantae; phylum Streptophyta; class Magnoliopsida; order Poales; family Poaceae; genus Triticum; species Triticum aestivum. Next base: position 589,711,699 of record NC_057813.1, on the reverse strand, counting down.
GGACATATTGAACAGCAAAAAAAGAAGTTTCAGGTGGACAAATGGGCTTCTAAACGTGCTCAGCTTCTATTTACAACAAGTTGTAGTCATCCTGAAATAATTTTTTTTCACAGGATGTTGATTTTATGAATCAGACCGATCCATTTGTTTGTGACAGCAAAAAAGAGTGGTTGGGTTAGATGTTACTGTCATGTTCAATCTGGGTTTTGTCTAAAAATTTGATGAACAATAAATCCTTGGTTTTTTTACCATTTGTATGCTTGAGTTGCATGTTGTTTCCCTCGTACTCCCCTCCACGTGCCACGACACTACCGCATCTTCCACGGCTGCTGTTCGTTCCCGTCCGAGGCCTCGCCGTCGTTCTCCGCCTTGGTTTGCTCGCTGTGCCCGTCGTTTTCTGGCGTTTTCAACATGGTCAACAACCAAGAGGAATCAGGAGATGACTATACGTGGAGAGGCTGACAGTAGGGACCCACCAGGATCATTGCATTTCGCAAGCAGGTGCCTCATTATTACAAGCCAAAAAAACACTTCCTCCTAATTGTTTCACAACTAGTTCCCACGCCATTGTGAATGTAGTTAATAAACGAGAAAATTACACAACAAGCGGATAACACCAGGGACCCAGCAGCTCGCCCAGTTGTTTTTTAGTTTTTTTTTTGAGACAGAGTTGTTTTTTAGTTTCAGAGATGGAGCTCAACTGCGCGTTGTGCGGGGGCTGTGGCCCGTCTAGCCCACACTTACGCTTTTATTAAACACATGACGAGCCCAGTTGATATATTTTTTCTTTCTGAAATTTGCTAGCCCGGTTCTTTTTTTTGGAGAATACCAAAACCGAGGCCTACATGCTTTTCTCAGCCCTACTGGGCTGCAAATCTTTCAAGATGAGGAGGGATGTAAGTAGTAAGAAATGGGCTTCCCCAAAAAATGGGCTATAAGTTGTAAGAAATGGGCTGTAAATTTTTAAACCAAAGCCAACCGGCAATTGCTTTAAAATATCATTTTTCTCAGGATTTATCTACTCTCTACTCTTATAAAAACCAAAGCCAACTGGCAATTACATTAAAATATCATCTTTTCTCGCACAAGATAAACTACTCATACAAATGCATCTTCATGTTCCATGCAACGAACGGGCATCTTGCTAGTTAAGATTCTAAATTTCATTCATTTTTTTTGTGGAGAATTGTTTTTTGAATTTTATTTTGATATAATTTTTGAAAATTATTTTTAACATGACTCGAAATTTCGGGATTAAAAGAGTTTGGACCCCACCGAAATATGCAAAATTTCGTTGAATTGTTTAGTAGTGCCCAGAATATATGGTCTATAATGCTAATAAAAAGAATATGTGCTTAAAATATCCTTAAGAATTAGCAAATGGGCTGTAAATTATTGAAAATAATGGCTAATGGGCTATATGCTGTCTTCCATAGATTTGGAGGCTGATTTCTGGGCCTACTAGGTTGACGATGACGTTGTCCTAAAAACAATTTGACGCGTATGCAAGGCTTTGTCAACTTAGTCAACACACAACAGTTATTGTTGGATGCCCATCCAACGGCCGCTGTGCTTCTTCTATCTCTGATCTTCCTGCTCCAGCCGCCCAAACCAGCGCCGGCGGGACTTCCTTCTCCCTCCTCCCGTTGCTGGCTGTGCTGCCGCCAGGCAATCCCTCTAACAACCCACACATCCTGTTATTTTCCGGCGATATCAGCCTCATCCCGTGGAAGGGACTCTGTATTTCACGAAAAAAACATTCCCCCCGCTGACAGCTTGGACCCACCAGAAGTGCCTCCTTATTACGCACAAAAAAAATGAATACTCCCAACCTTCGTGGGAGGCTGACTTGTGGGCCTACTAAGTTGACGGGGATGGAGGGTTTTGTCAACTTAGTCAATATGAACGATTCTAGCTCCAGTGAATGGACGATGCCCATCCAACGACCGTAGTGCTTCTTCATCCTCTGGTCTTCGTGCTCCAGCCGCCCAAAGCAGCACCGGTCGTGCCGCATGCTCCTGCCTCCCGTGGCCAACTGTGATGCCGCGGAGGCCTCACCGCCCCTACTACTCCCACCCTGGCCAGGACATCCCTCTACTCACCCACACCCCTGTTATTTTGCGGCGACGGCAGCCTCACACTGCAGCCGAACCAGTGAACCCTCGTACTCCTCTTCGCGTGGGCATCCACTTCTGCATCTTCCCCGGCTCCGCGTCGTCCCCTTCCTAGGCCTCGCCGTCGTCCACCGCCGTGGTGCTCTCGGTGCGGCATGGTCAATGTGATCAACGACCAACTTCCATTGGAAGAGTACTGTACGTGGAGAGGCTGATAGCTAGGTCCACGGCGGCCGCAAGGAAGTGCCTCCTTTTTACGCGTAAAATAATTATTCCTCCACCTGACACCAGGGACCCAACGGACAGCCACCATATTTCACGAAAAACCGTTTCCCCCCTGACTGCTGGGACCCACCAGCTACACCTTCGCACGCAAGGAAGTGCGTCCGGGGAAAAAATGGTTCGCCTCCTGACTGCTGGGACCCACCAGCTACATCTTCGCATGCAAGGAAGTGCCTGACAGTCAGGACCCACCTTGTCTTTCTGGTCGCGAGTGTGTACGTACATACTGGTTGATGTAGAGGGGCGCATGTGTCGTAGTAGAGGTGCGCACGTGTCGTAGTAGAGGCGCGCACGTACGTACAGCGGCCAGTGTGCAAGAAAGAAAATACGACCACGTATGTGTACATACGGGCGGGTTCTCGAACTTCTACTCGCGCATACATATGGCCAGGGCTCGTGTACATGGCTGGGTCGGAATGGAGAAACAGCGTCGTCGTCGTGTTCATGGGGAGCCAACCGGCTGGGTCGGACGGAATGCGTCGTCGTGTTCATCACACTACTAGGAAAAGGCTTGCTAGTGGCGCACCTGTTTTGGCCATTAATGGCGCACTACAGGTGCGCCACTAGTAATTAATACTAATGGCACACACCTGGTGCACCATTAGTATACCAGACAATAGTGGCGCACCAGGGAATGCGGCATTAGTATGTCACACGATGCGCCATTACTATGCCTCCCAAGGGGGAATATTTACCTTGTGCTCCGGGTTACTAATGGCGCACTTCTAGATAATGCGCCACTAGTGTGCTTATTGCAGTGCACCACTAAAGTGCAGTGTGGTGCGCCACTAGTATGAATATTAGGATTTTTTTTTCTTTTCTGATATTTGCACAGGTTACAAAATATATTACTACACAGAATATAGACACCACAACATATAAACAGCAGATTTATCGAATACAATAGAAGATTAGTCTCTAAATACAGTTCATCATATTAGTCTCCGAATTCAAAATACCGAACAAAGTTAGAACATTACAAGTCTCGAGACCGCGAGTAGCGAGTTTGTCTTCACATTACAAGTCGATATCGATCATCTAAACTACCATCACATAGAAGAGAGTTGCGGTCATCAAGATGAGCATCATCGTGATGAAACTGGTCTTCATCCGGTTCCTCCAACGCTCCCTCCTCTCTCCCGCTAGAGATTGCATGTATCTAGCTTCGCCTCCGCCCTAGTGGTGTACCCTTTGTAACTGTTACCGTTGAAACGGTGAAGTTGTCTCCGACACTCCTTGTCAGGACCCCAACTCAATGCCACATCGATCTAGCATGTAACAACTCATATCACTTTGCGGCCTCACGCACGGTATTCCCACGGGTGTCGCCTTACCTTTGCCCGGGACCGTTTGCGTCTTTTGGCACACGTATATGATAGTGTCGCTAGCATCCATATGATAAGGAGCCCGGGCTGACATGGCTAGTCGTAAACCCAAAGTGGCACAAACTTACAGGGACAGGCATCCATGAACCAACATCGAACGTGTCGGTCATCAGCGAGTGAATCCAGGCCGTAGCACTGGGCTAGCAGGACTCCGGTGAACCGGGCTGTAGCGGGCTAACAGGACTCCGGTATTCATCGCGTGACATTTCCCCGAAGGGACAGACACAGGAACGAAGGACACATGCCGGCCAGCCTAAGTGTTCTGGAGCAGTAGCAAGCTACCATGGCTCAGTGGAAACACTAGGAGACATTTCCCGGTAAGAGAGGCTACCAAGGATAAACAACTAGGTTGTCAGATCCCACACATACCAAGCATTTCAATAACATACACACAATATGCTCGATATGTGCAAATACAACATGGCATCACAACATGACTCTACAACTCAAGTATTTTATTCAATAGGCTCCGAAGAGCGAGATAATACAAACATGGGTCTCATGACCCAACACTCAGAGCATACAAGTCAAAGCACAAGCGGAAGCTTAACATGTCTGGGTACAGACATCTACAAATGAAAAAGGCTGAGAAGCCTGACTATCTACCAGATCCTGCCGAGGGCACAAGATCGTAGCTGAGGTAACAAGCTAAACGTCGAAGTCCAAGCGGAACTACTAGTGAGACTGAAGTCTCTCTGCAAAAACATAAAATAGGCAAACGTGACTACAAATGTACCCAGCAAGACTTACATCAGAACTAACTACATATGCATCATTATCAACAAAGGGGATGGTGGGGTTTAACTGCAGCAAGCCAGCTTTGACTCGGTAGCTATCCTGAACTACGACTGCAAGTAACTCTTTTGAGGTGGCGCACACGAGTGCACATATTCACCATATCAATACACCACTATGGATCCGCTCCCGTCTCCCTACGAGAACGCCATTCACAGCACTCACGCTTATCTTGCGTATTTTAGAGTATCCACTTTCACTTGTCTATGAACTATGCAAGGGGTCCAAGTTTCCATATCCGAGGAATCCGGCTATTCGAATAGATGATGTTAACCCTGCAGGGGTGTACATCCTCACACACGCTCTCGCCACTTACCGCCCTGTACACGTCATGTACCTCGGCAACCTTCAAGCGGAAGCCGGGCGAGGGAGTTGGCCACGACCTGACTAACCAAACAAGTCTCTAGTCCAGGTTTATCGCCTATTCGGGTTCCATCCGCAAGGAGATCCAGCCGGGGTGTCGCTCACGGCCCCAAACGTGTGTGCAGGGTTCCCAAGCCCACCATCCGGGTGCCACTTGGTACACCGGGCCACTGTGCCTAGTCTGTCCCAAGCCCACCTGTACCGGGTGCCACTTGGTAGACTACTAACACTACCTAGCTACAAACACCAGAAACTAGTTGCAATTCCTGGACAGAGATCAAGTTGATTAATAAGTCGAGAGAGCTTGGAGCGCCCGGAGCCCAATGTGTGGTAGTAACCGATCATGGATCACTAACACAGAACTCAGTTCCTGAGGACGGCTGCAATGAGACAACCCACCATGTACTCCTACATGGCCTCTCACCGCTACCTTTACCAAATCGTGTTCACACACTTAGCTCACACACAGTAGGACATGTTCACACGCCTCTGATTAATCCCCGATGAATCAGACCTGACTCAACTCTAGGCAGTAGCAGGCATGACAAACAAGCATAAATGAGTAGGCACATCAGGGCTCAAACAACTCCTACTCATGCTAGTGGGTTTCATCTATTTACTGTGGCAATGACAGGTCATGCAAAGGATAAAGGGGTTCAGCTACCGCAGCATGTAACAGTTGAATCGGTGTTGTCCTAATGCAGTAAAAGAGAGCAGGAGCAAGAGAGTGGGATTGTATCAGAATGAACAAGGAGGTTTTGCTTGCCTGGCACTTCTGAAGATTATACAGCTCTTCATCGGTGTCATTGATCACATCGCCGGTACACGTCTACCAAGAGGGGACAATCACCGGCAACTGAGGAAAAACACAATCAATGCAATGCACAATATGATGCATGAATGTGACATGGCAATATGCTGTGGTTTCTGCTAATGCAACTAAAACCAGATTAAATGAAGTTGGTTTGAATCCAAGATTCAAACTCAAACTCCATATGTGGATATTTAAATGCCATTAATGTCATTTGTGCTAAACAGCATTTATAAGTTGTTCTAACATGCATGAAACCAGTACAGATGGATAGATTGGATTTTTCTAATCATTTTTGATATATAATTTATTTAATTTGGAGTTACGGTTGAATTTCTATGAATTTTAGAAGTTTTAGGCATTTTCTGAAATTATTAAATCATTTAAGATTTATTTAAAACCAGAAAAGGGGTTTATTGCGTCAGCATGAGCTCATAGTAACGTCAGCAGGTCAACGGGCGCCGTCCAGGTCAAACTGACCTGTGGGCCCTGCGTGTCAGTGTCTGGACTAACTAACCTAATTAAAATTAACCCTAACTAACTTGGTTAGCCGGGCAGACGCGGCGGTGGCTCGCCGGAGTTGCGCCAGAGACGACGGATCGACGCGCCAAGGGCACCAGGAGGTAGCCCGTGCCCGTGCGCATCTAGGGGGACCAACGGGAGGTGCGGGGGTGGCCGGGGTTCGCCGGAGTGGAGCCCGAGGCGGCGGCCGGAGCTCGGGGGTTCGCGGGACCGGCGCTGCGTTGCACGGGAGGACGAGTGGTTAGGTGCTTTGGGTTCCTAAGGTTGCGGTGAGCACGCTGGTGGGCTTGGGAGCGAGCTGCGGTGGCTGTGGCCACGGCCACGCCATGGCCGGCAGCGAGATGCTTCGGTCATGGTTGGGGATCGGGGCTAGAGCTCGCGAAGGACAACGAGGAAAGGGGGAATCGGGTCAAAGGCTCACCGCGGAGCTGCAGGGATGGTTAGTGGGCTCGGGGGCGCGCCAGAGTGGCCGAATCGACGGAGAAGGGTGTCGGGGCCGAAGCTTGAAGACGATGACGATGGCGGCTGCTCGGGGCCCTTCTGGTCGCGTGAGACGACGAGGAGGACGAGGGCGGAACAGCGGAGCTCGTGAGCGCGTCGGAGAGGAGAGGGGGTGGCGGTGGCCGTGAGGGAGCTCGTCGGCAGCGACGGCTGCGTTCGGGCGAGTGAGAGAGAGGAAGCAGAGGAGAGGGATGAGCTCAAGGGAGTGAGCGAGAGGGACCAGGGGGCTGCGTGGGGATGCTAGAAGGCCGTGGCGTTGCGATGGAAGCAGGAGGTGGCCGGGGAAGCAGGAGGTGGCCGAGGCAGCGTCGGCGCCCGTCGGCCACGCGCGCTGCCTACTGGCGCGGGGAAGACGACAGGAGGAGGTGGGCTGGGCCGCGCTGGGCCGGTCCTGTTGGCCACCAGGTAAGTGGCTGGGCTGCTGGTGGGCTACCAGGTAAGTCTTCTGCTCTTTTTTAATTTTTCTGTTCTGTTTTATTTTTATTTAATCTTTTGCCACTGTTTTGAATTTAAAATAATTCAAACAATGCCAAAAGCTCCTCTGAATATTTTTATTTTGCTAGATGTACTTTTCCAAAAGCTCATAAAATATTTCAGGGGTATTTGAAATTATATTCTAGTTATATGAATATAATTCAAATTCAGATAGCTAATGATTTAAATTCAAAGTCCCAAAAATAAATCCTTAAAAATGTTCAATATTTTGGTTGGGACCAGAACCCTTGCCAAAAATTATCAAATATTTAAGAAGAGCATTTTGGAACAATGAATGAGATTTTTAGGGGTTTTGCCCTTCTTTTATTTAGGGTTTTGAGGCTTCCAATTTCCCTCAGTTCAAGTTTCAAAAATTTAAACATGATGCACAGATGGAAGCAAGCATAGGTCAGGCCAGAACTAGGGATGTGACAACTCACCCCCACTAAACAAGAATCTCGACCCGAGATTCATGTGTAGGGTAAGACGATGGGGAACGCAACCTAACACAACCTTCACGATCCAGGTTGCCCTTCATAAGAACATTGATTCGATCACCATCATTGTCTTGATGTCTTGCTCTGAGAACTCTAGCTAATCATGACAAGAAGAGGAAAGGAAAACTCTAGAGGGATCGATTTTCTCGAAGGTCGAACAACTCACGGAATGAGACATAGAACCATCCCTCGGGTTGAGACACGAGATACACATCAAGAGGGGTGGAAAGAAACGGATGACGAAGGTTCACTAGATGGACAATAATTCCACACTTAAGACGGTGGTAAACGATTGTTAACGTAGCGAGGAGTTGAGTTGCCACGATACCATAACGGGGCACCTTAGGGAAAGTGACTTGTGGAAATATCCCCTTAAGTGGCAAAAAGAATTACCCTTGAATCAGAGATCATTGAAACTCTTTATACCAGCCTAGGGAAAATCTCAAGCGATCGTTTGGAGGGGTTCAGTAGAATGGCATACTCGGACTTGGATGATGTGGATTACCTTGTTGAAGACAATGTAATGGATGAATTTGCTTATCACCGAAAATGGAAGAGACCCGTGGTAGAATGGCACATTGGCGGTGCAAGCTGGGAACAAAATGCAAATGCTGGGAATGATTCTGATAACTGGGGAAGAACCCAACAATAAAGAGTGAATTCACTGTTTGAAAAGGTCATAGCATTGCCGAGGAAACTGAGAGCACTATACAGTTAATGTCGATGATCAAACCTAGCACTTGCGCGTGCTCTCAAGAACTTGAGCATTTCCACAATCATCAAGGTTTTACCAATATCCGTGTCAAGGATCCTGGCAACACAACTTGCTACCATGATGAATGATGATGGATGATGCAGATACAAAGAAAGATAACACTTTCTCAGATTTCACCCTAGCAATGCCAAGGAAAGAAAATCTGGATGATCGACCGAGAGACATTTAGCACTCCGCTTCTAATGTTCTCCTTGATGTGCTAGTGTATCCCATTCATAGATATGGTTTGATAACTAGAACATCAAGTAAAAGGTCGGACTTCGGGAGCAATAGAATCCATAAGGAACAGTTACGGAGGTAAATCCTACGAAATCCTTATGGGGAGGTGGCCAACTTCTTCAATCAAGATACTACAATAATAGGTCTTTCGGCTGGGTGGTGCTGGCCACGACATCCACTTTACCAGTTATCGAGGAACCAATATTATAGTTCTTGGGGAAATGTTCCAACCATCATATCTGCCTGAGATTCAGATCTGGTTGGTGTCAGGATATTCCAGACCCATCGAGTCTAGGAAGAAAAATGAAAGTTTGCAACACAAATCGACGAGATGACGTTGCGGGATTCTCGGGAGATGAACTACGATAGCAAGCTCCAAAACATGAGCTGGTTCTGCTACACACATGTGAACACGATGTTCCAGGCAGACATGATCACATGGTAGTCTTACAATAAAACACTACCGAGTTCGGGTAGGGAACCATCATTGAGGATATTGAAGTTCTTTCATAAGTCCGGATTAGCTCTTATGAAGGAACTCCTTCTCCTTGAACAAATCGATTAGTGGCTTGGGGTGCTACGGAATACATATGGAGTGGAGGTAATTAATCTACCAAACCATAGTATACTTCGCACATGCATGACTGACTTGGGATGATTCTAGAGGAAACAAAACAAACCTTTCTCAAACCCACGGCGGCAACTTGCACCAAATGCACATGAGTTAGAGGAAGTCACTTCTTCCATCCAAGCATAGGCTTCATGAACGGAACACGAAGGCATTGCTTACAAAGTTTCCAACACTAGGTTGATGTTCAACATGAATCATGGGGGAGACAAAATGCTGCTGATGGGCTCAACAACAACTCATCGGAATTTCCATATCACTGGACTTCCACCATCATGTGAACAAGGTGATAGTATTGGTCAGACCAAAAAAATATAATGGTGTATGCTCGAGGAAAAACCACGAGTAAGACAACATTACGGATATCGTTGGTTCTGACTTGATTTGACGATAGCCCATACTCAATCAAAGGTTTGGGTAAGATAATAGATCCAACAATTGTCCATAAGGGCCAATTGATGAAGATATCATCTTTCTTCAACACACACGCACACACACACAAAAAGATATCCCTTAACATGAACTAAGTCGGACAAGCTTTTATCTTCCAACTCTCCAAGTTGTTGTTTAGCTTATCCAACTAGCTCAGGGTATCCAACACGGATTCTTGGAGAAGGGGTGGTTTACAGGAATAAACCAACTTGATCACGAGCTCAACATAACAGTCAGGGGACAACCTGGTGATACTTTCGAGAAGATATACGGAAAATCACGAACCACCGATATGCTACTAAGCTCGAGAACAATCTTGCTTTTCAGGGCAAGACGATATGATCAAAAGAGCGAGGGATTGCCAAAATCCTAACTCATCAATCGAAATGTGCACCAAGAAGATGGAGAAGGTAGCACGATCAATCTTAGAATGATGATTCAAGAACCAACACGTTAAAAATGAGGTTATTGTCCATTTAACTACCAAGCAACAAGGTTGCTAGGAGTATTGATTTCACACGCCATGATTCACTTGTCGGCATTCCGGTTACAATAACACAGGAACCGAGAAATGAATAATGATGGAGAGAAGTATCACTGTGTAAAGAATTCATAAGAGGGTGTGCAATTCTCACGATACTCTTGTGATGAAAGAGGGTGATACTCCGAGGTGGAACAGAACAAAAATTGGATTGGCATTTTGATCTGTGGAATACAACTGCTTTGACCAAATCCTAGATATGGATGAGGTACTGGAGTTTGTTTCTCCTAGTTTCCAGAATAGAATGGCTTGACAGACCACAAGAGTAATAGGTATCGATGAACGATTGCACGCATACTATTGACTATCAATTGATAGACGAGGGTCAGAGGACAACTAAAGAGGGACAACTCAAAGGAACATACGATTTTCTGAGTTGTGGATGCATGGATTAGCATGTCGAACGAGTTCGACATATTTCTTCCGGACAATCCATGCGGAAAGGTAGAACTGGCAGAGTCACAATTATGAATGGAGAACCCATCGAGAGCACTCCTGTTATGATCTTTTGATCCAACAAACTACTGCCATAAGTGGTTCATAGTATTTGGAAGAAGGAAATACCACGGACCTCGAGGACTAATGCAAAGGTTACTAATAACCTAAAGGAACGAGCAAACACTATCAACATGAGGTAAGTAGGGTGAATCTCGGGTTCATGAACCCAGGAATAGAATACCTACTCCTAAGTAGCATCACGGAATGCTTTCGAGAATAAAGGCCAGAATCATCACACTAGGACACAATCATGGCTAGACCACTAGATGATCCCCTGAGACACCTAGGGTCATAATAATCACTCCAACATAAATGTCAAGGCAATAGAATACCTCAACTCAACAATTAGTGTGATTGAGCTGGCATAAAGGAACATCGAAACCAGAGGGAAAGGATTTTGCAAATGCATCAGACTATTTAGAAACCTGGGATGACTTGGACAGCATAACGGCTATAAATGCTCAGAAAAGATTTGAGACATTCACAAAAATGGTGGCATAACCACTCAGAAGCACAATATCAAGGTCTCGAGATCAATAATTAACATACAGAGGTAGAAACTGAACTGAGGCTTAATCCAACAATCTTATAAGTCTACGGATTAGTAACACGTGATCCTGATGGAAAGAAGAGATAGCCTAGTTCTTAATCCCCGTAGAAGAGAAGATGATGACTCAGATCAGAAGGCCATGAGGTCTAAGGAGTAAAAAGAGCCTTACGTTCCATCCCACAATCAATTCCCTTATATAACTAAAGAATTTCTAGACTCAACTTCGACCAGTTTGGCTTGGTAATCCTACAGGCAGTCAAGCTCTGATACCAACGCTGTCAGGACCCCGACTCAATGCCACATCGATCTAGCATGTAACACCTCATATCACTTTGCGGCCTCACGCACGGTATTCCCACGGGTGTCGCCTTACCTTTGCCCGGGACCGTTTGCGTCTTTTGGCACACGTATATGATAGTGTCGCTAGCATCCATATGATAAGGAGCCCGGGCTGACATGGCTAGTCGTAAACCCAAAGTGGCACAAACTTACAGGGACAGGCATCCATGAGCCAACATCGAACGTGTCGGTCATCAGCGAGTGATTCCAGGCTGTAGCACTGGGCTAGCAGGACTCCGGTGAACCGGGCTGTAGCGGGCTAACAGGGCTCCGGTATTCATCGCGTGACATTTCCCCGAAGGGACAGACACAGGAACGAAGAAGGACACATGCCGGCCAGCCTAAGTGTTCCGGAGCAGTAGCAAGCTACCATGGCTCAGTGGAAACACTAGGAGACATTTCCCGGTAAGAGAGGCTACCAAGGATAAACAACTAGGTTATCAGATCCCACACATACCAAGCATTTCAATAACATACACACAATATGCTCGATATGTGCAAATACAACATGGCATCACAACATGACTCTAAAACTCAAGTATTTTATTCAATAGGCTCCGAAGAGCGAGATAATACAAACATGGGTCTCATGACCCAACACTCAGAGCATACAAGTCAAAGCACAAGCGGAAGCTTAACATGTCTGGGTACAGACATCTACAAATGAAAAAGGCTGAGAAGCCTGACTATCTACGAGATCCTGCCAAGGGCACAAGATCGTAGCTGAGGTAACAAGCTAAACGTCGAAGTCCAAGCGGAACTACTAGTGAGACTGAAGTCTCTCTGCAAAAACATAAAATAGGCAAACGTGAGTACAAATGTACCCAGCAAGACTTACATCAGAACTAACTACATATGCATCATTATCAACAAAGGGGATGGTGGGGTTTAACTGTAGCAAGCCAGCTTTGACTCGGTGGCTATCCTGAACTACGACTGCAAGTAACTCTTTTGAGGTGGCGCACACGAGTCCACATATTCACCATATCAATACACCACTATGGATCCGGTCCCGTCTCCCTACGAGAACGCCATCCATAGCACTCACGCTTATCTTGCGTATTTTAGAGTATCCACTTTCACTTGTCTATGAACTATGCAAGGGGTCCAAGTTTCCATATCCGAGGAATCCGGCTATTCGAATAGATGATGTTAACCCTGCAGGGGTGTACTTCTTCACACACGCTCTCGCCACTTACCGCCCTGTACACGTCATGTACCTCGGCAACCTTCAAGCGGAAGCCGGGCGAGGGAGTCGGCCACGACCTGACTAACCAAACAAGTCTCTAGTCGAGGTTTATCGCCTATTCGGGTTCCATCCGCAAGGAGATCCGGCCGGGGTGTCGCTCACGGCCCCAAACGATGTGTGCAGGGTTCCCAAGCCCACCATCCGGGTGCCACTTGGTACACCGGGCCACTGTGCCTAGTCTGTCCCAAGCCCATCTATACCGGGTGCCACTTGGTAGACTACTAACACTACCTACAAACACCAGAAACTAGTTGTAATTCCTGGACAGAGATCAAGTTGATTAATAAGTCGAGAGAGCTTGGAGCGCCCGGAGCCCAATGTGTGGTAGTAACTGATCATGGATCACTAACACAGAACTCAGTTCCTGAGGACGGCTGCAATGAGACAACCCACCATGTACTCCTACATGGCCTCTCACCGCTACCTTTACCAAATCGTGTTCACACACTTAGCTCACACACAGTAGGACATGTTCACACGCCTCTGATTCATCCCTGATGAATCAGACCTGACTCAACTCTAGGCAGTAGCAGGCATGACAAACAAGCATAAATGAGTAGGCACATCAGGGCTCAAACAACTCCTACTCATGCTAGTGGGTTTCATCTATTTACTGTGGCAATGACAGGTCATGCAAAGGATAAAGGGGTTCAGCTACCGCCGCATGTAACAGTTGGATCGGTGTTGTCCTAATGCAGTGAAAGAGAGCAGGAGCGAGAGAGTGGGATTGTATCGGAATGAACAAGGAGGTTTTGCTTGCCTGGCACTTCTGAAGATTATATAGCTCTTCATCGGTGTCATTGATCACATCGACGGTACACGTCTATCGAGAGGGGACAATCACCGGCAACTGAGGAAAAACACAATCAATGCAATGCACAATATGATGCATGAATGTGACATGGCAATATGTTGTGGTTTGTGCTAATGCAACTAAAACCAGATTAAATGAAGTTGGTTTGAATCCAAGATTCAAACTCAAACTCCATATGTGGATATTTAAATGCCATTAATGTGATTTGTGCTAAACAGCATTTATAAGTTGTTCTAACATGCATGAAACCAGTACAGATGGATAGATTGGATTTTTCTGATCATTTTTCATATATAATTTATTTAATTTGGAGTTACGGTTTAATTTCTATGAATTTTAGAAGTTTTAGGCATTTTCTGAAATTATTAAATCATTTAAGATTTATTTAAATCCAGAAAAGGGGTTTATTGCGTCAGCATGACCTCATAGTGATGTCAGCAGGTCAACAGGCGCCGTCCATGTCAAACTGACCTGTGGGCCCTGCGTGTCAGTGTTTGGACTAACTAACCTAATTAAAATTAACCCTAACTAACTTGGTTAGCCGGGCGGGGCCCGCATGTCAGTGAGTCAGTGGCTTAATTAAAATTAGTTATTAACTTAACCAAAAGTTAGCAGGGGACGGGCCCACACGTCAGTGACCCAGGGGGGTCAAATCCCTGGTCAACCGGGGCTAATCCACCGGCGTCTAGCCGCCGGCAACGACCAGACGCGGCGGTGGCTCGCCGGAGTTGCGCCAGAGACGACGGATCGACGCGCCAAGGGCACCAGGAGGTAGCCCGTGCTCGTGCGCATCTAGGGGGACCAACGGGAGGTGCGGGGGTGGCCGGGGTTCGCCGGAGTGGAGCCCGAGGCGGCGGCCGGAGCTCGGGGGTTCGCGGGACCGGCGCTGCGGTGCACGGGAGGACGAGTGCTTAGGTGCTTTGGGTTCCTAAGGTGGCAGTGAGCACGCTGGTGGGCTCGGGAGCAAGCTGCGGTGGCTGTGGCCACGGCCACGCCATGGCTGGCGGCGAGATGCTTCGGTCATGGTTGGGGATCAGGGCTAGAGCTCGCGAAGGACGACGAGGAAAGGGGGAATCGGGTCAAAGGCTCACCGCGGAGCTGCAGGGATGGTTATTGGGCTCGGGGGCGCGCCGGAGTGGCCGAATCGACGGAGAAGGGCGCCGGGGCCGAAGCTTGAAGACGATGACGATGGCGGCTGCTCGGGACCCTTCTGGTCGCGTGAGACGACGAGGAGGACGAGGGCGGAACAGCGGAGCTCGGGAGCGCGTCGGAGAGGAGAGGGGGTGGCGGTGGCCGCGAGGGAGCTCGTCGGCGGCGATGGCTGCGTTCGGGCGAGTGAGAGAGAGGAAGCAGAGGAGAGGGATGAGCTCGAGGGAGTGAGCGAGAGGGACCAGGGGGCTGCGTGGCGATGCTAGAAGGCCGTGGCGTTGCGGTGGAAGCAGGAGGTGGCTGGGGAAGCAGGAGGTGGCCGAGGCAGCGTCGGCGCCCGTCGGCCACGCGCGCTGCCTACTGGCGCGGGGAAGACGACAGGAGGAGGTGGGCTGGGCCGCGCTGGGCCGGTCCTGTTGGCCACCAGGTAAGTGGCTGGGCTGCTGGTGGGCTACCAGGTAAGTCTTCTGCTCTTTTTTAATTTTTCTGTTCTGTTTTATTTTTATTTAATCGTTTGCCACTGTTTTGAATTTAAAATAATTCAAACAATGCCAAAAGCTCCTCTGAATATTTTTATTTTGCTAGATGGACTTTTCCAAAAGCTCATAAAATATTTCAGGGGTATTTGAAATTATATTCTAGTTATATGAATATAATTCAAATTCAAATAGCTAATGATTTAAATTCAAAGTCCCAAAAATAAATCCTTAAAAATGTTCAATATTTTGGTTGGGACCAGAACCCTTGCCAAAAATTATCAAACATTTAAGAAGAGCATTTTGGAACAATGAATGAGATTTTTAGGGTTTTTGCCCTTCTTTTATTTAGGGTTTTGAGGCTTCCAATTTCCCTCAGTTCAAGTTTCAAAAAGTTAAACATGATGCACAGATGGAAGCAAGCATAGGTCAGGCCAGAACTAGGGATGTGACACTCCTCCCAGTCGTCGTAGACTCCGGGAACATTACCCTTGTACACGACATACGGCGACATGTCTATGCACTAGCCAAACAAAACGTTAGTAGCAATTCACAGACAATACATAAGCAATATATAAGAATGCAACAAAAGGATCGGAAGAGAAAAGCAACACATTAATAGCATGATTCATGGTCCTACTAATAAATAGCATCGATTAGATATAAGTTGAACGACTTTCCAAACCAAAGAGACATACAAGTTCATTAAAGTTTAATTACAACATGAGCCAATCGACATTTCAGAACTACATAGCATCACTACTTTCGACTCGACTCAGGGACCGGAGCGTGGATGAAGCCTCCGTCTTTCGTGATGGTCATGAAATCGTGGGTGTTGTCAGCCTGCATTTGTAGCGTTGTTTCTATATCGCTGTTGGATGGTTGATATCTGAGGTAGAACTGCCCCGAGGTACGAAGGACATCTTGATGGATGATTTCCGCAAACTCCGACTGGATGCGTTAGAATTCTTGTCTGATGTCCGCATCCTAGATTGCCGACAAGCATTTGGCCCAATCGTTGAGATTATTTGGTAGCAGAAGGTGATTATGGTCCCGTACGATCGCCCACATGTGATGGAGGGCGTAGTAGGCATCCTTCTGATTGCCAGGCGGCTGCTTGACACAGGGGAACATCGTATTGTGGGTGAACACGTGCTTGCCGTACCTACGAATTGGCCTGCTGAAGGTGCCTCCAGATCTGGCATAGCCGGGAGAACATCATCAAGAACATCATCAAGAACTGACAGTCCGAGTCGAAATACATGGCCATGGAATATTTCGGGCTTAAGAGGATGAGTGTGCAATGTGTGTCACTGCACAAAACATGAAATGTTAGAGAAAAAAAGAACAATCGAAATCTAAGAAATCATATGTTACGGGGCGGTGAGGGGATGACTTACTCGGGAAAGTAAGGCACGAGGAAGTTATCCTTATCTGGGTTTGCCAGAATGACGCCTTCGAGGTGTGAACTCGCGACTTGCCGGTCCCCAGCGCTGCCCAAGATCTTGGCATGCATGTAGAAGGGGTCGACTATCACGATGTCCGGGGTCTTGTTTCTAATGATCCGCATCTCCAGCGAAAATAGCCGATCAAAGGTGTAGTGTAGTGGATGAAGGTTAAACATAGCAAATATGTCATCAAACCGCAGGCGACCATACCCCCGATGGCGCTATGCACAAATCCCTTGCCCTCTGGCACCTTGGCCACGAAAACCGGGTATGCCACATCATTTTCGAAGAGACTTCGCTTCTCCAAAGAAAGAACACTGTCATGCAGACTCTGCATAGCACCGGTTGCAGCATTGAGCAGATTAGTCGGTAGCATCGGCCTACCCGCCACATGCACCCTCCTCGAGATATCCTTAGGTGAAGGTGGCCCGTCCTAAGCACGGATCGTACTCGGTGCCGGCTGGCTTGCACCGCCCTTGTTATTCTTTCTTTTCCGTCCCTTTTTCTTCTATTGTAATGGAATCGAGTTCTGCTCAGAGACCGCCTTCTTGAGTGTGTTGGAGCTGATAATATTTCGCGCCTCGGCTATCTGAGGCTCGGTGAGGGCGGCAGCTGGAGGCGTCTCCTGAGAACTGAACGCCAGGCGACGCCTGTTGCAATTGGGTTTCTCCGTGGTACCAGCTAGATCGCGGTCGTCTTTTGCAGGGTTGGGTTCTTGAGAAGGAGGCCCCAAGAATTCGTCACCGTACCCATGTTCAGCAAAGTACTTATCGACGTTGGTAAATGTACCATCGTTGTCGTTGTCCGGGTCCTGTGCCATATGCATGTCCGGCATGTCCGGTAGCGTTGCGGTGGTCTTGCCATGGCTTGGTGCCGGCACGACTGGCGGTGTTGTCTGTGGGGTGGTGTCCCCCGCCCCCAAACGAATCTGGCTCTTCGGCCAAAGCAGGGGCCAGCTTAAGCAGGCGTTGAGGGTCATCACATCATCTTCGTTGGCCCCAGCGGGTCGAAACGGAGGTAAGTCGTCGCAGCCTGGCAGCACTCGAACTAGTTGAACCCTATACACGGTGGGTGGCATCGGATTACTGTGGAACACGGGGTTGCTCGGTTGAACGATTCCGCCCTTGGCGACATCGATCAACTCGGCGCCCACGAAGTGCAGGAGAGTGCATGGAACGTTGTCGGCGCCCTGCGAAAACATGTAGGGTGTCAGGGATTCCCAGTCAAAGGCAAGGAGATGAAGTCATCGGCCGAGAGGCTTAGTTACCGTGATGGCGTCGAGCTTGGCTAATGTCGAGGCACCGCTAACAGCAGGCGTGCAAGTGACAGAGGGGACGCTTGCTGCCGAGGTGCCGACAGGCGTATTCTTCGCACACCCGGGTGCATTAAGCTCCAATGCCTGCGCCGGCACCGGAGACACAATACCGCATCCGCCGGAGACACCAATGGCGCCGCCTGCGCATTGTGCGAGTTGCTGGCCATGAAGCTGGGAATCGGGGCGGCCCCTATTGGTCGCCCGCAATCCACGCCTGCAGCCCCTCAATCAAGGTAGGCACAATGGCGGTGAGCGTCGTTCCCAGTTGGTGTTGCACTTGCTCTTGGACCATCTCTGGAATCCGCACCACTTGTGCCTTGAGTTCTTGAACCTCGCGCGACTAGCTTTCCGAGCTGGTCTTTCTCTGCTTTCACCCACCAGCGTTATAGTATGACGACCATTTCACGGACAAGCCTTTGCCGGGCACACGACCAGCTAACGACGGCTTACTGAACTTATCCTTGTTTTTCATTGCGTTCAACACCCTATTTAAAGTGCTGTCCCAAGGGGAGCTCTGAGACGACCCCGCGCTACTGCTTTCAGTGTCCCGCAGAAGGAATGTGAACCATTTAGAAATTTGGCTTAATTAATTAGAATGCAACCATATGGAGCTAATTACGCAGGGTGTATTCCTTACCAGAACAAGCTCAAGCGCCTTGGTCTTCGGATCCGTGATAAGCTCCTTTGTTACCGAGTCCACCTTGTATCGGGCCGTGACATAGTTCCTGGTCTGCTTGTCACGATATTTCTTGAAGCGGGGCGGTAGGCCTTGCTCGGCACGCTCTACGTCCTCCTTGTCCCATATGGGCTCCGCCACTCTGTAACCGTAGGGACCGAGTTGGTGGACCCCTAAGCTCAAGTTCCACATATCTTTCCCCCACTGACTTGATTCCATGGTTGCGTTGCTCTCGCACTTGATCTTGAACTCCTTGTAGTCATCTTCGCTGATCAAAGGATTGTTGTCCTTGATCTTCTCATAACTATCACCTTTTTCAATCATTCTCTTCACTGCACCTCTCCAAGTAGCCAGGGCCGTGCTCATCTTTGTGAGGGCGGCACTGTTCACTTTATTCCCCGAGAGGCGTGTGTTTGCGACGTCACTGGGGAACTTGTATCATTCGTGCAGCTTCGTGAAGAAGAGTTTGCGCAAATTCCCTCGGTCCTTATGCCCTAGGTTCTTGGTGTTGATCGAGACGGTGCTCCAGAGAATGCACTCGAGCTGAACCGCGTACCCCTTGACTAATTCTTTGGGCGCCGTTGGATGCCCCTCGGATGACACTTTAGTAAATTCCTCCTTGACGGTGTCGAGCACGTTCGGGCGCCGGTCCTTCCGTTGCCTCTTTCGTTGGCTGCCATCTGTGTGTGCGCTGCCATCATTAGTGGTGGCATCCTCGGCGGCGCTGCTACTCTTGAGCATTGTGTTTGATTTCCCCGAAGAGGAGAGGATGATGCAGCAAAGTAGCGTAAGTATTTCCCTCAGTTTTTGAGAACCAAGGTATCAATCCAGTAGGAGACCACACACAAGTCCCTCGTACCTACACAAAACGATAGCAACTCACAACCAACGCGATTAGGGGTTGTCAATCCCTTCACCGTCACTTGCGATAGTGAGATCTGATAGAGATGATAAATAATAATTTTGATATTTTTGATAGATAGATGCAAACTAAAAAGTAAAAGGCAAAGTAAAACAAAGCAAGTAAATAAAGTGATAGAGATTGATATGATGAGAATAGACCCAGGGGCCATAGGTTTCACTAGTGGCTTCTCTCAAGAGCATAAGTCTTCTACGGTGGGTGAACAAATTACTGTTGAGCAATTGACGGAATTGAGCATAGTTATGAGTATATCTAGGCAATAATCATGTATATAGGCATCACATCCACAACAAGTAGTTCGAAACGATTCTGCATCTACTACTATTACTCCACTCATCGACCGCTATCCAGCATGCATCTAGAGTATTAAGTTCAAAACAGAGTAATGCCTTAAGGAAGATGACATGATGTAGAGGGATAAATTCATGCAATATGATAAAAAAACATCTTGTTATCCTCGGTGGAAACAATACAATACGTGCCTTGCAACCCTTTCTGTCACTGGGTAAGGACACCGCAAGATTGAACCCAAAGCTAAGCACTTCTCCCATTGCAAGAACTAACAATCTAGTTGGCCAAACCAAAAAGGATAATTTGAAGAGAGTTGCAAAGATAACTCAATCATACATAAAAGAATTCCGAGAAGAATCAAATATTTTCCATAGATAATACGGGATCATAAACCCACAGTTCATCGGTCTCAACAAACACACCGCAAAAAGAAGATTACATCGAATAGATCTCCATGAGAGAGGGGGAGAACTTTGTATTGAGATCCAAAAAGAGAGAAGAAGCCGTGTAGCTACTAGCTATGGACCCGAAGGTCTGAAGTAAACTACTCACACTTCATCGGAGGGGTTATGGTGTTGATGTAGAAGCCCTCCATGGTGGATGCCCCCTCCGGCGGAGCTCCGGAATAGGCCCCAAGAAGGGATCTCGTGGATACAGAAGGTTGCGGCGGTGGAATTAGGTTTTTGGCTCCTGTTCTGATCGTACGGCGATACGTAGGTATATATAGGAGGAAGGAGTACGTCGGTGGAGCGTCAGGGGGCCCACGAGGTAGGGGCGCGCCCAGGGGGGGCGCCCTCCACCCTCGTGACCGCCTCTGGCACTGCTTGAAGTAGGGTCCAAGTCTCCTGGATCACGTTCGGTTGGAAAATCACGTTCCCAAAGGTTTTATTCCGTTTGGACTCCGTTTGATATTCTGTTTCTTCGAAACACTAAAATAGGAAAAAACAGCAATTCTGGGCTGGGCCTCCAGTTAATAGGTTAGTCCCAAAATTAATATAAAAGTGTAAAATAAATCCCAATATAGTCCAAAACAGTAGATAAAGTAGCATGGAGCAATCAAAAATTATAGATATGTTGGAGACGTATCAGGTATCCCCAAGCTTAATTCCTGCTCGTCCTCAAGTAGGTAAATGATAAAAAAATAATTTTTGATGTGGAGTGATACTTTGGCATAGTTTCAATGTAAATCTTCTTAATTGTGATATGAATATTCAGATCTGATAGATTCAAGACAAATGTTCATATTGACATAAAAATGATAATACTTCAAGCATACTAATCAAAGCAATCATGTCTTCTCAAAATAACATGGACAAAGAAAGTTATCCCTACAAAATCATATAGTCTGGCTATGCTCCATCTTCCCCACACAAAATATTTAAATCATGCACAACCCCGATGACAAGCCAAGCAATTGTTTCATACTTATGACATTCCCAAAACTTTTTCAATCTTCACGCAATACATGAGCGTGAGCCATGGATATAGCACTATGTGGAATAGAAGGGTGGTTGTGGAGAAGACAAAAAGAGGGAAGATAGTCTCACATCAACTAGGAGTATCAACGGGCTATGGAGATGCCCATCAATAGATATCAATGTGAGTGAGTAGGGATTGCCATGCAACGGATGCACTAGAGCTATAAGTATATGAAAGCTCTACAAAAGAAACTAAGTGGGTGTGCATCCAACTTGCTTGCTCACGAAGACCTAGGGCATTTTAAGGAAGCCCATCATTGGAATATACAAGCCAAGTTCTATAATGAAAAATTCCCACTAGTATATGAAGGTGACAAAATGAGAGACTCTCTATCATGAAGATCTTGGTGCTACTTTGAAGCACAAGTGTGGTAAAAGGATAGTATCATTGTCCCTTCTCTCTTTTTCTCTCATTTTTTATTTGGGCCTTTTTTATGGCCTCTTTTCATTCTCTTTTTTTTTATTTTAGTCCGGAGTCTCATCCCGACTTATGGGGGAATCATAGTCTCCATCATCCTTTCCTCACTTGGGACAATGCTCTAATAATGATGATCAACACACTTTTATTTTTCTTACAACTCAACAATTACAACTCCATACTTAGAACAAAGTATGACTCTATTTGAATGCCTCCGGCGGTATACCGGGATATGCAATGAATCATGAGTGACATGTATGAAAGAATTATGAACGGTGGCTTTGCCACAAATACAATGTCAACTACATGATCATGCTAGCAATATGACAATGATGGAGCGTGTCATAATAAACAGAACGGGGGAAAGTTGCATGGCAATATATCTCGGAATGGCTATGGAAATGCCATGATAGGTAGGTATGGTGGCTGTTTTGAGGAAGGTATATGGTGGGTGTATGATACCGGCGAAAAGTGCATGTTATTAGAGAGGCTAGCAAAGGTGGAAGGATGGGAAAAAGTGCGTATAATCCATGGACTCAACATTAGTCATAAAGAACTCATATACTTGTTGCAAAAATCTAGAAGTTATCAAAGCAAAGTATTATGCGCATGCTCCTAGGGGGATAGATTGGTAGGAAAAGATCATCACTTGTCCCTGACCGCCACTCATAAGGAAGACAATCAATAAATAAATCATGCTCCGAGTTCATCACATAACGGTTCACCATACGTGCATGCTACGGGAATCACAAACTTCAACACAAGTATTCTTTGAATTCATAACTACTCAAGTAGCATGACTCTAATATCACCATCTTCATATCTCAAAACAATTATCAAGCATCAAACTTATCTTAGTATTCAACGCACTCAAAAGAAAGGTTCACATATCTTGAACACCAAGTATATTAACATTAAGCGAATTACCATGCTATTAACGACTCTCAAAATAATCTAAGTGAAGCATGAGAGATCAATAGTTTCTTTAAAAAAAATCCACCGGCGCGCTCTAAAAGATATAGATGAAGCACTAGAGCAAAAATTATAATGCTCAAAAGATATAAGTGAAGTACTATGAGCAAAACTATCAAGGTCAAAAGATATAAGTGAAGCACATAGAGTATTCTAACAAATTCCAATTCATATATGGCTCTCTCAAAAGGTGTGTACAGCAAGGATGATTATGGTAGACTAACAAGAAAATACACAAATAATACAAGACGCTCCAAGCAAAACACATATCATGTTGGTGAATAAAAATATAGCTCCAAGTAAATTACCGATGGAAGTGGACGAAAGAGGGGATGCCTTCCGGGGCATCCCCAAGGCATCCCCAAGCTTTTACTTTTTGGTGTACTTGGATTATCTTGGGGGTGCCATGGTCATCCCCAAGCTTAGGCTCTTTCCACTCCTTGTTCCATAATCCATCAAAAGAATTCACCCAAAACTTGAAAACTTCACAACACAAAACTCAACAGAAATCTCGTGAGCTCCGTTAGAGAAAGAAAACAAAAGACTACTTCAAGGTACTGTAATGAACTCATTCTTTATTTATATTGGTGTTAAACCTAATGTATTATAACTTCTCTATGGTTTATAAACTATTTTACTAGCCATAGATTCATCAAAATAAGAATACAACACACGTAAAACAGAATCTGTGAAAAACAGAACAGTCTGTAGCAATCTGTAACTAACTCAAACTTATGGAACTCTAAAAATTCTACCAAAATAGTAAGTCCTGGAAAATTTGTTTATCGAATATAAGAAAAAAGAATAAACTCAAAAGCACGTTCCTGTGATTTAACATAACTATATTCGTCCGCGAAAAGTTTCTGTTTTTCAGCAGAATCAAATCAACTATCATCGTAGGTTATCCTATAGGTTCTACTTGGCACAAACACTAATTAAAAGACAAAACCACATCCAAACAGACGCTAGATGGATTATTTATTCCTAAACAGAAGCAAAAACAAAAAAACACAAAATAAAAATGGGTTGCCTCCCAACAAGCGCTATCGTTTAACGCCCCTAGCTAGGCATTGAGATTTCGATGATGCCCACATAAAAGACAAGAATTGAAGTGCAAATACATCATCATAAAACACGTGACAAACACATCTAAGTCTAACATACTTCCGATGCATAGGCATCTTATAGGCAAACAAATTATCATAGCAAGCAAAAACTAGCATATGCAAGGAAGCGGAGAGAAACAATAGCAATCTCAACATAACGAGAGGTAATTTATTAACATGAAAATTCCTACAACCATATTTTCCTCTCTCATAATAATTACATGTAGGATCATAAGAAAATTCAACAATATAGCTATCACATAACATATTCTCAACACGATCCTCGTGCATGCGAAGTTGACACTCTTTCGAAATAGTGGGATTAGTATTAACTAAAGTCATGACCTCTCCAAACCCACTTTTATCAAAAACTTCATAAGATTGAAAATTATCCAAATATGTGGGATCTAAAGTTGACACTCTTCCAAACCCACTTTCAATATTATTGCAAACACTATTATCAATCTCATATTCATCATGGGGATTAAATAAATTTTCAAGATCATAATAAGAATCACCCCAATCATGATCACTGCAACAAGTAGAGGACATAGCAAAACTAGCATCCCCAAGCTTAGGGTTTTGCATATTTTTAGCACAATTGACATCAATAGAATTTATAGTAAAATCATTGCAATCATGCTTTTTATTCAAAGATCTATCATGAATCGCTTCATAAAGTACTTCATCACAATTTTTAGCTTCACGAATTTCAGGCAAAACCTCATAAAGATAATCTAGTGCACTCAATTCACTAGTAATAGGTTCATCATAATTGGATATCTTAAAGAGATTAGCAAGTGGATGAGGATCCATAAACTTTTAGCAAGCGAAGATGCAAGCAAAAAGAAGGCACATGGTAACACAAGATTGAATGGAGGAAGGGCGAATAAAATGGCATGGGTGAAGTGGGGGAGAGGAAAACGGGAGGCAAATGGCAAATAATGTAATGCGAGTGATAGGTATTGTGACGGGTACTTGGTTTTGTTGACTTGCTTGCGTGAGCCTCCCCGGCAACGGCGCCAGAAATTCTTCTTGCTACCTCTTGAGCACTGCGTTGGATTTCCCCGAAGAGGAGAGGATGATGGCGCAAAGTAGCGTAAGTATTTCCCTCAATTTTTGAGAACCAAGGTATCAATCCAGTAGGAGACCACGCACAAGTCCCTCGTACCTACACAAAACGATAGCAACTCGCAACCAACGCGATTAGGGGCTGTCAATCCCTTCACGGTCACTTACGATAGTGAGATCTGATAGAGATGATAAATAATATTTTTGATATTTTTGATAGACAGATGCAAAGTAAAAAGTAAAACAAAGCAAGTAAATAAAGTGATAGAGATTGATATGATGAGAACAGACCCGGGGGCCATAGGTTTCACTAGTGGCTTCTCTCAAGAGCATAAGTATTCTACGGTGGGTGAACAAATTACTGGTTAGCAATTGACAGAATTGAGCATAGTTATGAGTATATCTAGGCAATGATCATGTATATAGGCATCACGTCCACAACAAGTAGATCGAAACGATTCTGCATCTACTACTATTACTCCACTCATCGACCGCTATCCAGCATGCATCTAGAGTATTAATTTAAAAATAGAGTAACGCCTTAAGCAAGATGACATGATGTAGAGGGATAAATTCATGCAATATGATAAAAACCCCGTCTTGTTATCCTCGATGGCAACAATACAATACGTGCCTTGCAACCCTTTCTGTCACTGGGTAAGGACACCGCAATATTGAACCCAAAGCTAAGCACTTCTCCCATTGCAAGAACTACCAATCTAGTTGGCCAAACCAAAAAGGATAATTCGAAGAGACTTGCAAAGATAACTCAATCATACATAAAAGAATTCAAAGAAGAATCAAATATTTTCCATAGATAATACGAGATCATAAACCCACAATTCATCGGTCTCAACAAACACACCGCAAAAAGAAGATTACATCGAATAGATCTCCGTGAGAGAGGGGGGAACTTTGTATTGAGATCCAAAAATAGAGAAGAAGCCATCTAGCTACTAGCTATGGACCCGAAGGTCTGAAGTAAACTACTCACACTTCATCGGAGGGGCTATGGTGTTGATGTAGAAGCCCTCCGTGGTGGATGCCCCCTCCGACGGAGCTCTGGAACAGGCCCCAAGATGGGATCTCATGGATACACAAGGTTGCAGTGGTGGAATTAGGTTTTTGGCTCCTGTTCTGACCGTACGGGGATACGTAGGCATATATAGGAGGAAGGAGTACGTCGGTGGAGCGTCAGGGGGCCCACAAGGTAGGGGGGCGTGCCCAGGGAGGAGGCACGCCCTCCACCCTCGTGACCGCCTCTCGCACTGCTTGGAGTAGGGTCCAAGTCTCCTGGATCACGTTCGGTTGGAAAATAACGTTCCCGAAGGTTTCATTACGTTTGGACTCTGTTTGATATTATGTTTCTTCGAAACACTGAAATAGGCAAAAAACAGCAATTCTAGGCTGGGCCTCCGGTTGATAGGTTAGTCCCAAAAATAATATAAAAGTGGAAAATAAAGCCCAATATAGTCCAAAACAGTAGATAAAGTAGCATGGAGCAATCAAAAATTTTAGATACGTTGGAGACATATCAGGCACCATCAGTGGTGTCATCCCCGACGCCACTAGGGGTTGTGTAGTCAGGATCGGTGTCTTCCGTGGCGTCCTCATAGCGATGAGGTTCTTCCTCCATCTCCTGGGACAGCTCCCAGAATTGCTTGCCCGAACGGCCGGCATCGTTGTGGGCCATGTTCGCTCTAAATAGGAAAGAAGTTTAGTCAAAAAGTTGGTTATTGTCAAGGAACAAGATCTCTAAGTTGAACAAATAACCTTATTCTCAAGGAATTCGTTGTTAGTGTGTTGTTGCTAAGGTCCAAGTCCCTTCCTAACCCCCTTCTTCTTGTCTCCTCTCACTATCTCTATCACACACATGGCAAGCAAGGGTGTCTGAGTGTGTGAAAAAATACTAAACTAATCCAAGGGCTAAAAATTGATCATCTGTTTCAGATTGCAGTTTTCTTTCTTGGGGCTTCGGTGTGCGATACAAAACTGAATTTTGGAAATCTATAGAATGAACAAGCTAAGGGCTAAGCTTTCATCATTTAGATTTTTATCGACACCGAGGCACCCTAAAAGCCAAGGTTTTATCATTTAGGGTTTGGATCCAACACACTATCCATTGCTTACCACTTAAGTTGGATCATTCTTCTTCCTCTATCCATCCAAGAGAGATAGATAGATAGATACTAAGTAGCTAGAGTCAAAAATTGTTGGTGAATTTCTGAAACTAAGATAGATAGATAGATATGTGTTTAATGCAGCAAGAATAAAGGGGCAGTTGATTCTACTTAATTAAGTACTAAGATACCCCGACCCATGCATTAGTCGCAAGTACCCCATATGTCCTATTGTCATGCTAAAATTCACGGAAAATTTCAGCATGACCTTTGCTGAAAATAGGACATATGGAGTACCCAAATTTGCCGGAACGGAAGTTAATTGACATTCCGGCAAACTCAAGGGCCTCTCGGGGTACCTGCAAAATCATCTCTTCCTTTCTTTCTTCAGTTTGAAATAGTAGTGGCCATGGTGATGGACACAGAGGGCCAAATTGCCAGCCAGATTTGACTTAAAGATATTTGCTGAATCATTGTGTGGCATATGCTTCTCAATTCTCATCTGCTTTTCCTTAGAAAAGAAAATCTCATTTGCTAGACCATGACCAAAGCTTGACTTGACTAGATGGTACTTATACTACAGTGCACACTGAATTCATTCAGTTCACTCACACTTGCTTTGTGTACTCATCAGTAAAGTGAACAAGGAATCTTCTCTAAAGAAACACAAGGGCATGAAGGATTATCAATAGATAGATGCTTTCATCAGAATTTAAAGCATCCACGCACTGGGTCAAGTGATGTGGCCCAATCTCCAGGCTTTATTTGCCTGTGCAACAAAGTCCCTGATTCTTTCATTAATCATATTACTCACTAATGTCTGTTAAATGCCTACCTGATTAGAGCAGATGGCATGATCCAGTTGCTAGAGTAGATAGAGTGTGTAACTAAAGTTTTGATTCTTGTTTAGCATCTATTGGGTGGAGATAAAGGCACGTCGTATTAAATTCATCTACCGTATCGGTTTTGTGCAAGAAATGTCTGCCAGGCTGCAACCAAAAGCAGTGTTTTTGTCCCAACCAGTACAGGTTATACTACTAGAAAACAGAAGAAATTTACAGCTATCCTAATAAAAACTTACAACCTGCAAGGAATCTAGAGATGCACACAAGTAATGGCTTAGTAAGGTGGATGCCTTTCAGCTTTGTTTAGTTATCAGAAAATCGGTGAATGATTTCTGTTAAAGTACTATGCTAGGTCTACATAAGGCGCTCCTCCTGTCTATATGAAACAAATGGTAGGTCCTTACTATGCTAGTACTTTTTGACTGCCTAAGTTTATCCATGTACTGGACAGTTGGTATTCAGTTATGTCTTGTGGCTCGTGTTTCATTCTACAAGTTGAAATGTTTTCTCACGGGCTAGTGATTACAATTATCTACCTACCAAGTCATCATCTGTGTTGATCCTACAAAAAATTGACTTGTTTCTTCACAAGTTGCCCCAGTTGGTAAATGTCACTGCACACTTGCATGCTTCAGTGCTGAAACTAGCACTTTGACTAATTTTGGTACCATCTTATCATCTTAAGCTTCCTAGGAAGAGGGTTTTACAATCTGTACACTACATGCTTATTAATTGATAGTCATGGTAAGTATCATGCTTCATGAGGGGCACCGTTTTATAGGATCTCAACCACAGGGGAATTCTTTTTTAAAAGAAGGCATTAATTAGGGGTAAAATGAACGCTGTAACTGAAAAGTGTAATACAAAGCAAGATCTCGGGCCTAGATCTGTTCAAACCTAAGGTATTGACAGACAGACCAATAATGCTATCTGTAGATACAAGAAGAAGAATGCGAGAGTAGTGACATCCTGCCAACATGATCCGTCTAGCCCTTGGTTCTGCAATTTACAAATAATCTAGACCACCAATCTGTTCTATCAGTCGCACCAATAGACAGCAGGTCATGTTTCCAAACACCATAGGTTTATGACATATCAATATGCAGCATACTGGCATATAGTTACGCAATGCTTTTGAAACTTGATAGATGCTGCCTGCATCAAGGGTCACCGTGCCCGAGTAGCGGCAATTTCACTGAACATAGTAGGCCAGAGATTGCGCATTGCATCAAGGGGGCAATCCCTGGAGCAATCACCAGACCACGACCCTTGTAGGTCCTATGAGATACTAGGTCAACCTAGATTCATGTTCTAGAGAAAAATGAGCTTTTGCTGCTGGGCCGAGGGGAAACAGAAGAGGGGAAGGGAGGGGAGCTCACCGTGGAGGCACACGAAGGCCCGGCGGTGGATTAGGAGCAGCAGGCCGGCCGGACTTAAAGGAGAGGCGGCGGAATCCGAGGTGGAAGAAAGGCAGCAGCAAGGGCTACTTCCTTGGTAGCTTCGCCCCCTCTGCTCCAAGCCTCGGTGCTCTGCAAGGAAACCAGCAGGGATCGTTGAGCAGCGAGCAAGAACCAGCGCAAAATCAGCTCCAAGTGGGTCGGCGCAGTGGGTGGGGAGGAAGGGGAGGATGGGGAGAGGGAGGCGGCGGGGGCGGCGCAATGGGTCGAGGCAGCGGCGGCGGCAGCAGCGCAGTGGGTCAGCGCAGTGGGTGAGGGGGCTGAGAGAGATGTGATCTATTGGGGAAAAGGGGATTGGGGATATTAGTGGGGGGAGGCTTAGCAATGGCGCACCCCCCAGCGGTGCACCATTAGTAATTTTTTTTGATAGCAATGGCGCACCTCCTGGCGGTGCGCCATTAGTAACCTTTTTTGGATAGCAATGGCACACCTCCTAGCGGTGTGCCATTAGTAATTGTTTTTGGATTTTTAGCTACATTCATTTGTGAATTGGTAAAACATTTAGGAAGTATTACACTTATGATTGCTTCTTTAGTATTTCAGTTGAAGAAGAGGATCGTGGCATCGATGCAGTGGCGATCTAGGCCGACCCGTTGGTGTACTCGATGCAGACAGAGGAGGCACGGCTTCTAGAGTGGACGGAGGGGGCCGCGGAGGGTTCGGCCGGCTGGGCGCGCCACGGCGGGGGGACTGCAACAGTGGCTTGAACCCGAGGTCTCGCTCGGGGGGAAGGGAGGGGGTGGGTGGTGCGCTTGGCCGATTCCGATCGGGGGAACCGAGCGAGTAGACAGGAGAGGGTGCGGGGGGTCGGCGGTGGCGGTGGAGCGGGGGAGGGTGCGGGGGGTCGGCGGCGGCGGTGGAGCGGGGGAGGGTGCGGGGGGTCGGCGGCGGCGGTGGAGCGGGGGCGGGTGTGGGGGGTCGGCGGCGGCGAGGGGGGATAGCGATCGAGATGGAGGGGGGTCTGGCGCGGGGTGCAAGGGCGAAACGGAGAGAGGGGGGAAGGTTAACAATGGCGCACCACCCAGGGGTGCGCCATAAGTATATCCATAGCAATGGCGCACCACCGAGGGGTGCACCATAAGTAACTTTTTTATTATTATTTTTAGTTGCGTCTAATAATTTTTTAGAAAATGACGATTAAATTTGAAAACATTTATGAATGTGAAAAAATATGATCAAATTTGTTATTTGAAAATATTTATGAATATGAAAAAACATCAACAAATTTGTTATTTAAAAATATCTTGAAAATTGTTTTTGGATTTGTAGTTGCATTCATTTGTGAATTGGTAAACATTTATGAATATGAAAAAAATATGATCAACTTTGAAAAAATATTCATGAATTCAAAAAGTGCCCATGAAATTTAAAAATATTCATGAGTTCAGAAAATATTAACAAATTCAATACTTTTTGTGAGTTAGAAATTCAATACCATGATAAACATAAATAAATATTCTTGAGGACACTAGAACAGAAGAAATATCATTTCAATATGTCGAAATACAATCGAGAAATGAAGGCTACAATTTAAATACAATTGATCTTATCTAGCTATCTGTTCACAATCTTCTTGCCCTTATTTTTCAAAAATGGAGTTCTTCTCTTGAACGGACGTCCTTTAGGTAGGGTGGTCCTGCTTCTTCTTGTGGTGTTTGCTGGTACTTCGTCGTCGTCGTCATGTTCCATCTTCGCGTCGCCGTACTTGTCGAAGTCTTGCTCATTGGCGAATCCATCCATTCCGATGATCTTCCTTTTGCCTCTCCTCACGACAACACGACTGGTCGGTAATGAAGAAGCATTGGTCCACTTGGGAAGCCAGTACCCATGGCTCAATTGTTGCGGTGACGTTTGCGCCTGCGGTCTTGGATTTGGCTTCGGGTATAACCATGGTGGTGAAATACCAGTCTTCTTTTAGGACGCTCTTGGCCCATCTGACACAGAACATCGGGACCTTCTCTCCAGTGTAGCTCAGCTCCCAGATCTCCTCGATTCTTCCGTAGTATCTGTCCTTGTCATTGCCGGTGTAGGATTCCATCGTTACCCCGGAGTTCTGATAACCATCGCTCTTCAGGTACTTTCCCTCGCTATAGAATGTGTAGCCGTTGATATCGTACACCTCCTACGTCATCAGGTTGTGCTTGGCGCCCTGTGACAAGGCGAATATGAGTTGTTCTTCCATGGAACAATCCTCATGTAAAGGGTATGACAGAAGCTTCTCCTTGAACCAACGCATGAAACATGAGTTGTGATCTTTGATTATATCTCCGTCCGTCCTCTATTGGCCTCGGTCATTGTACGTCTTCTCAATAAAGGTTTTCTTCTCTACCACCCAAGGATCGACCACGTCTATGTGTTGTAGAGCGAGTAGGTTTGCTCTTTCAAAGTCGGCGAGTCGACCCTCGAAGTCGACATGCATTTCGCGGCAACCCTCACGGTGACCCCATCTAGCGAGCCTACCGAGGTGCCTGTTGATGGGCAGACCAACGGGGTTCTCGATGCCTAGATAATTCGTGCAGTAGGAAATGCACTCTTCGGTCAAAAAGCCCCTGGCTTTGCTTCCCTCTGTACGTGACATGTTGCGAACGTATCCTTTGATGACACCATTCATCCTTTCGAACGGCATCATACTGTGCAGGAACGTCGGCCCGAGTTGGATGATATCCTCCATGATATGGACTAGCAGATGCACCATAACGTTGAAGAATGCGGGCGGTAAGTACATCTCAAGCTCTCATAGTATCACCATGATCTCTTTCTGTAGCCTTCTGAGTTGCCGCACGCCAACAGACTTCCGAGAGATGATGTCGAAAAAGTTTCATAGGCCAAATAGTGTTTCACGGGCGTGCGCGCCCATGATCCCACGGATTACAACTGGAAGTATCTGCGTCATTAGCATGTGACAGTCGTGAGACTTCATCCCACTGAACTTCTGCTTCGCTGAGTCTAGGTATCTTCTTATCTTCCCCACATAACCATAAGGAAGTTTTACTCCTACAAGGCAGGTGAAAAGTTGCTCGATCTCCTCCTGACTTAGAGTGAACCATGCGGGAGGGAAGTCATTTCCGGTCTTCTTGGCCTTTTTGCCTTTGCGACGACTTTCCGTGTCCTGCTTCGCCTAATCATCATCATCATGAGCGTGAAGCTCCTCCCTGATGCCCATTGATTTCAAGTCTGCCCTCGCTTTCGGCCAATCTTTGGTCCTCTCTGGCATGTTGAGCAGGGTACCAAGCAGACTCTCGCACACGTTCTTCGTGATATGCATGCCATCAAGGTTGTGAGACACACGGTGGATCTTCCAGTACGGCAAGTCCCAGAAAACAGACCTCGTTTTCCATACCTTCAGCAGCGGCTCTGGCGCCTTTCGCTTCTTTCCCGGCTCTAGTGCCTTTTGCTTCTTTCCCGGCAGTGGGTAATCTTTCCAATTTTTCAATAGCTCGTCTATTTCCTTGCCGCTCCTTGTACGCGGGAGTCTTCGGGGTTCGGTTTCACCATCGAAAAGATCCTTGCGTTTTCTCCATGAGTCATCATTGCAAGCCACCTTCGATGTCCCATGAACACAGTTTTCGAAGACCCATGCACCTGATGCATCCAAAAAATCCGTGGACCACCTGCCCCGCGACATACCCGTAACCGAGATAGTCGTGCACCATCGTGAGTAGTGCGGTTGTCATAGGGAAATATTCTTTCTTTGCAGCGTCCCACGTATTGGCTGGTATTTTCCACAACGTGTCTAGCTCCTCTTTCAGCAGCCCCAGATACAGATTGATGTCGTTCCATGGTTGTTTCGGCCGTTCAATTAGCATACTCATGTGAATGTACTTCCTCTTCATGCACAGCCAGGGGGAAGGTTGTACTTCCACACAAACACAGGTCAGGTGCTATGTGTGCTTCTCTGGCTGCCAAACGGATTGACTCCATCAGTGCTCGCACCCAGCACGATGTTCCTTGGATCGTTCCCAAATTCTGGGTGTTCGAAGTTCAACGCTTGCCGGTGGCCCGCATCCTTAGGGTGACTCAGCAACTTGTCTTTTTTATTTATCTTCGGATCATTTGCGTCATCTTCTCGCTTCTTCTCCTCCCTATCCGCGTGCCAATGTAGGAGCTTTGCTAGCTTAGGGTCCGCAAAATACCACTGCAGACAAGGAGTGATCGGAAAGTACCACACCACTTTTTGAGGAGCTTTCTTCCTCTTCTTGTATCGAGTGACGCCGTAGACCGGACATATGGTAGACTCCCGTGCTCGTCCCGATAAATGATGCAATTGTTCATGCACACATGGTATTTCACATGCGGTAAATCCAGAGGACACATGATTTTCTTCGCCTCCTCGAAACTGGTCGGGCACTTGTTCCCCTTGGGAAGACATTCGTGCCAGAATGACATGTTCTCGTCGAAGCATGCGTCGGTCATTTTGTGTTTTACCTTCATCTCCAAAGCCATGAGCGTTACTTTCAGGCGGGTATCCTCGGGCCTGCATCCGTCATACAATGGAGCAATCGCGTCTATCTCCAGTTGATCCAGCTTAGCTTTGTCTCGGGCGGCAGCTCTTGAATATGAAGGTCCTGCACCCAGCCCATCATTGGTCCATCGTCGTCTGCTCCGGCATCTTCATATTCATGATCATGCCCTTCGTCTGCTCCAACATCTTCCTCATCATCATGTACGACATCTTCTACATGATGACCGGGTACTGCATCTACTTCGTGATCATGTCTTGGAGATTCTTCATCTTCTCGCCCGCCCTCGCCGCGGTTGTCTTGCTGCCCTTCCTCATTTCTTGCCCGGCCCCCATGGACGACTTCATAATCATCTTCATCACCTTGCCACCGATAGCCATCCATGAAACCACGCAAGAGCAGGTGGTCCCGCACCTATACGAAATCGGGGTCCATAGGGCTCCTCAGCTTGCATCTTCGACATGGACATCTTATCTCCATCTCGTTCTTTTGAAGCATCTCGGCCTTTGCGGAGCTCAAAAACCTATTCACGATGCCTTCGGTCATCGTGCAGACCATGGTCGCCCGCGGAGTAGAGCAAAACAATATTTTAGAACCAAGAAAAAATTTGGCATGACTTTGCCTAAAAATAGGACCAAAAAGAATGCATAGTGCCAAATTCTCGCCGAAATGGAAATGAATCAACATTCCGGCAAAATATTGACAACTATCGCATTTCAAATACCGGTAGCTGCAAACACAAACATATATGCAACACCAAAAACATATGTAACACCCCAAACATACGTAGATCTAGCTAGGCCATAAAAAGTGCATGTGCACGTTGTTGGAGGGAGAAAAAAGTAGATCTACAACATAAAGAAAGCTTTCCCCTTACTTACCTATCAAAAAAAAGGTAATTTAACCCCTTAATTTGGGTGAATCTATGGTGCAAATGAGGTGAGGAGGAGGAGGCAGCTGAGACAAGCTTGGAGGAGGAGGTGGAGATAATGAAGTGGGGAAAGTGAGTGTGGTAGGTGGCTGTCCAAAATATCTAGCTGGTCTCAGGTTACTAATGGCGCACCACCTATAAATGCGCCATTAGTAACCCTGGTTACTAATGGCGCACTAGTTAGGTGGTGCGCCATTACTAGTTTTGCAAAAAAAATGCTAGTAGTGGCGCACCTTGGATGTGGTGCGCCATTACTAGTTTGAACTAGTAATGTCGCACTATACTCCGGTGCGCCATTACTAGTTTTGAAAAAAAGTGAAAAAAATTGTTAGTAGTGGCGCACGGGGTGTGTGGTGCGCCATTAATAATTAAAACTAGTAATGGCGCATTACGCCCTGGTGCGCCATTACCAGTTTTGGAAAAATAAAAAAGGAATTTGCTAGTAGTGGCGCACCGTGGGCGTGGTGCACCATTAGTGTGATCGACACTAATGGCGTACCAACACATGGTGTGCCACTGCTATATACCAGTGGCGTACCGCATGTGTGGTGCGCCATTAATGTCCATATTATCTATATCCCTTTTCCTAGTAGTGTTGGGAGGGCTTGGACGGAACAGGCGATGGAAAGGAGGCCTGGCGTACCGCAGAACGGAGGAAACCACATTGTCTTTGACCGACCACGTTCAAAACGGGATCCTGTTCATCGGGAGGGGTCTGGAATACCGCAAAACGGAGGAAACGGACTTGTGTTGGACCTCCTACGGTCGAAATGGGGTCCTGTTGATCGGGAGGGGTGTGGCGTATCGCAAAACAGACGAAACGAACTTGTGTTGGAGCGCTACGGTCGAAACGGGGGTCTTGTTCATCGGGAGGGGTGTGGCGTACCACAAAACGGGCCTCCACGGGATACTGTACATCTCCACCATCGACCTCCTCCAGCCTCCACGGGCTACTGTTCATCCATCGTCGACCTCCTCCAGCCTCCACCTGCGACAGTTCATCGACGGGCTCCTGTTCATCCAGCCTCCACCGCGTGCTACTCCATCGGCTACTGTTCAACCACCCCTCTCCACGGGCTCCTGTTCAACCACCCCTCCACGGGCTACTGTTCATCCACCCCTCCACCGTATACTGTTCATCCAGCCCTCCACGGGGTTGTCCTGTTCATCCAGCCCTCCACGGGGTCCTGTTCATCTAGCCCCAACCTGCTTGATCGATCAGGGTGCTGTTCATCCAGAGGCAACGCGACGGGGTCCTGTTCATCCACCCCCACCGCTCACTTTTCATCCCAACCCCCTGTAACGATCACTGTTCATCCAAATCCCCCCTACAACACTCACTGTTCATCCAGAGGCAGCATCGACCGGCTTTGGCAGTTGGAGGCTGGATGATACCGGGTTTTGTCACAATTATCGTCATAGAAGTGTCATAAGTATGTCAGGAAAAAAATCCGTTCGGCCCAAAATGTCACGGATGTGTCTTTTTTTGTAGTGTATATCGAGGGGGAAGGAGTGTGCGAGTACGAGATTTATGAAAAGAGTGGTGGGAGTGAGGCATGGACGGTGATAAGGAAGAGGGGAAGCTTGTGTTTGTGCTATGCACACCTGGCTAGAGAGGTGTATCGATCAGTATGTGCCGTAAAGAAGAAGATGGGGGGCCTACACACACCATGGGTGAACGACATAAATTGAAAAGACGAATTTGCACGATGAAGCTAGAGAATGCTGAGGGAGGGTGAGAGGGATGCGGGCGTGTGCATGCACGAGAGAAAGTTAGCGTTAGCTACAAAGATAATATGATTGTGTGGGTGTAAAAGACGAATATAGATCATACTTCATTATAAAAAGTGAATTCAGATATTTGAAGAATAGTGTTTTAAACCCACACTTGTGTGAATATATATAACAGTGATACACATGGTGTGGTTATGAACATGTTATACTACATATAATAAATTTTATCTCTACTATGATAATGGTGTGCCTGCCATCCTTCAGTATAGGCCGTCTGATTTATATCTGACGGATAGGAAGGAAACTATGGCAATTTTGAAAAAAGATACCCACACCCATCTCCATATTTGCAAATTAGGCCTCCCCTTGATCATGTTGATGTTCTGTGGAACGCATGGGCATCTTGTTAGTACTACGTATAATATATAGAACATTGATCATAATTTGGGCTAATGTGTGGCTTTTGCAGCTCAGGTCTAAATACTTGTCATAATGTAGGGGCGGGGCACTATACTATGTGTGATAAACATGGTGTACACGTATGGAACATGGTTTAGATTATGAATATATAGTTAGTACATCAAATTTACTACTATTTGGAATCAACATCAAGTTTATTCAAAAAATAGAATTCGAGTTCATGTAGTACACATAGTTCATATCTATCTCTATAGTAATCATGTGGTGTGTTATTAAGGTAATACACGAATGATGGTTGAAGTTGGCAACAATCATGATTGTAGATTCTTATTGAAATAGAGAAACGAATTCAAATTCAGTTCGAATTGCAGCGGTAGTATAGACATTTGGAATGCACTAAAATGTTGGTATGAGTAGGTTACATGCATTATACAACAAGCGAAAAAATTTAATTGGACATAACATGAATTCATACTACCTCCTTCCATCTATATAGGGCGTAATGCATTTTTTTAAGACTGCCTTTGACTATTGACAAGATTAATAGTACATGACATGCACAACGTGAAAATTATATCATTGAAAGAACCTTTCACAGACGAATTTAACGGTGTGCTTTATGTAAGTTGCATGTCATATATTAATTCTCTAATATTTGGTCAAAGTTAGCATCGAAAAATGCATTAGGCCCTATATAGATGGAAGGAGGGAGTAGCTTTGAATAGCAGTTTTATAGTAAAACGGGGCAAGACTCTCTCTTTGTGTGTTGTGAATAGTTTTATTTTTTTTGTTTTTTTTGGTTGAGGGAAGTGTGAATTGATTTGGTACGTACAGGTACAATATTACACGTTAGGCTTGTCCCTAAAATTCAACCCGCACCTTGTTATATCCCGAAAATTCAGATATCGTGCTCCCAAAATTGGTGCCTTCACAACCCGCGCCTTGCTATCCTCAAATTACAACGCGCGCGAAATTCCCTCCAACTGCCAAATCCCGACATGCAAAATCCCCCTTCTAACCCTGAGCCGAAAGGGCCGTTAGTTCAAATCGGTGGGGGGTACTTTTGTAACACACCCTACATTTTGGACAAGCGCGTCCCTAAGTCATGGTTCACCCCCTCCCATCGCCTTCTTTTTGCCATTCGAAATCCCAGGCCGCCATAACCTCTCCGCTCCAGCCACGAAACCCCACCCTCCTCCGTCCGCCACCTCACCGTTGCCTAGTCGGAGCCTCTTCCCCAATGACGTCGTCCACCGCAACAGCTCGACGTCCCTCGTCCACCTCCCCGGATGAGGATCCTCGTCCATCTCATTGTCCCGCCGGTTCAGCCGCCCCGTCCTCCACCTCCAAGGAGCTGCTCTGACGATCGCCTCGTCTATCGTGGCTGCTACATCCCCACAGCGCCGCCTTAACCTGCTCCACTAGAACCGACTCTTCGGACGAAGCTGAGGCCTACTCGGCGCCACCAAATAGGTTGTACACTCATCGCATCACACCTTCTCCTTAGCTCGACCTCTCGGCGCCGACGGTGCTCCATCCCGCACCCTCATGGAGCGGCTACCTTGAAGCCGGTGCCGTGGGAGACATGTCCACGGTGGCTCTCCCCCAGTGCGAGGCCCCTTCGGTGGCAGCGTCCATACCAGCCGGATCTGCTGCTGCTGCTCTGACTCTCGCTCGCTCGCTCGTGCTGCTGCTGCTGTTCCAGCTCTCGCTCCCTCGATTGCGCTGCTACTGCTGCTCCGACTCTCACTCGATCGCTCGCCCGCCCAGCTGCTAATGCTCCGGATCTCGCTCGCTCGCTCACGCTGCTGCTTCTGCTCTCCCCCTTGCTCGTGCTACTGCTCTGCTCCGATTTAGCTACACTTCAGTCGACTGAATCGACTTTTGGGTCAGTCGATTTTTAGGGGATGGGGGGGCTCGCCGGAGTTAAGGAAGAACCACCCGCAGCGGGGACGGGGGCTCGCCGGAGAGGTACCCCACTATCCATCTTAGGGTTCAGGGTGGGGGCAGGGGGCCTATAGGGCTGGTCGGGGCGGCAGAGGACCGGCGGTGGGGATTTGTTTCGGGGCGGTGAGGCGTTGTTGGGGCCGGCGGTTCGGCCGGTGGTGGCTGGCGGCTCAGGGGGGTGCAAGTTGAAGATGAACTGCAAGCCCTCCCTAAACTACATGTCAAGTGCCTCTCTGCTACCATTGCGTTCAGTTTCGACACTAACATTCAGATTCCACAGTAAATTTCAGTTTCGACAGTTAAGTTCAGAGTCAACAGTTTTTACCTCATCTGTTGTAGTCAGGTGGTTTTTGGTGATGTAAATTTTACATCTGTTTTACATCATCTATTGAAGATGCTATTAGAATCCCACTTGAGATTGATGATGTCTGTCTTGTGCTGCTTCAGCCTTGATGTCTTACGGCTCATCGGAGCTGCTCCAATGACAAAACGATCCATCACAACAGAGCAATGCCCTGGACGCCGTCTATAGATTCCTCAGATCTTCCTCCAAACCTCCGAGAGCCACCTCTGCCTCAACAGCTTCAGCGACCAACCCAATGATGCAGAGGTCGACACGGCTACGGCAAAGAGGTTGTACACTTGTTGCATCACTTATTACTATACATTCATGTCGATCCATTAGGGCTATTTTGGTTCGATGGAAAAACATAGCAATAGGGAATTTTCCATTGGCACTCTACTATTCAATTATTCATGCATTTTGTTGAAAGGAATGAAGCAAAACATCCACCTGGACCTACTTTTCAAAATCCTATGCATGAAAACAAGACCAAGTGCATTAGTGGCAGAATAACATTCTAACTATACATGCTTTCATATGGTTTCACTTTATTTTGGCCATGCTTCTTTGCATTCCTCTGCTCTTGCAATTCCTGTAAACCAAACACCCAAGTTGAGAGAAATCCTATGTTTACAAATACTCTGTTTACCATGTGCATTCCTATCCTATTCTGGTGTTTTTCCTATCCCTGCGTTTTTAGAATCATGCAAGCCAAATGAGCCCTTACAGAATTACTTCAGTTACAGGTAGGCGTTGAAGGGAACTTTGTGTGGTTTGTCCTGCTCCTACCGCAATGTCGTCCACCTCACCTGAGCTGCTTCATCGACAGAAACATCCACCAAACCAGACATCACGACTCCTAACCATTTTTCGCCGCCTCAGATCTCCTTCCCTGCCACCGGCACCCGCTGCAATGGCATCACCATCATCAACTCAGAGATGAACCTGAGGAGTACACGGGTCCACAAGAGAGGTCGCACTCTTTTGATTCTGCTTATGTTATGCACTGCTTAAAATTACGTGCTACTTTATCGTCCTGTTCACCCCTTGTACTCCAAGTCAGGTCCAAATTAATGTTCAAAATTGAGTTCTAAATTAGTTGTGGGGCACATATCGAGGAAGCAATGAATAGTATCTATGTCTAATATTTAGTTCACCTAGCGTATGCCTATGTTGTTCATCTTGGGTGGGAAACAAATAGTAAAGCAATCATCATCTGTCTTTTTATTAAATTAAAGCAATCATCAGCCTACTATCATTATTTTTGGATCCATCCACTGGTTGTTACCATCACTCTAAATTTCTGCATGCTCTTCTTACATAATCTCACCATATTTTTTTTGTATGCATGTCAGATATTGGACACAGTCATGCTGAACATGTAGAGAAAAAGATAAGTGTTTTGCGCGACAATACAATGTCACGCAGACATCATTCCATGGTGGGTTCAATGGCAAACCCTCCCGACCCCTCTCCAGATTATAATCCAGAGAAAAATAACTATTCTGAGGCGGATTCAAACACCGCTGACCACTCCTATTTACCCCCCAAGGTGTTTGCTCTACCTTGGCATGATGATGTTAGTCATATCATGCATATGTTGCGTTGAACTGCCTACTTTTGACAACATATATGTCATATGCTTAGTTTAGACATGTTCTGTCGCCACCTGTTTAGTTTCTATATCATATATGGGAATTATGCAGTCTCATGTCTTTTAGCCAGCCATAATATATGTGAAATGTGCAATGCCATCCTATTTAACCAGGCATCATATATTTGAATGATATCTTCCCCATCCTTTTCTTCATTACATTTCCACCTGTCAACAATGTTTGTACATTGAACTACTCTTCCTGTGAAAACAAGGCGTTCAGAGCAGACAGTGCTACCTGTCGAAGTAGATCTCTTGTTGGGTCCCGATAGCTCCTCAGAGATGGATTCAGAGACAGATGACCAGTCCTATTCCCCCACCAAGCTGTATGCTCTAACTTTGCACGGCGTTTTAGTTATTCATCATATCTTTGAATTACGTTATGCTATGCTATCCAGTTTAGATAGACATCATATATGTGAAATTATGTCATGCTATCCGTTTTAGTTAAACAATATACATGTCAACTATTTCATGTCCTCTTTTTTCCACACTATCTATTGCATCTGTCTCTCATACAATGTCTGTACATTCAACTATGTTTCCTGTTTATCAGCCATCTGAATTGGAGCGGGTGATGCCAGCATCTAGCGGACTAAAAACACGGTCTTCAAATAAAACAGTGCTACCTCTTGGTGGAGATAGCACCCCGGTCGTACATGCACGAGAACTAGCCCTACCACACATAACCCAAACTCTCACAGATTGTATCCCTACTGCGATGTACAGAGAACAAGCTTAACCCAATCTAACCCCAACCCCAGCAGATAGTAACCCAGTTCCTGTTGACATAGCACCATCTCCACCACAGAGCTCCCAAACAAGAGCAGTTAGTAAGGCAGCTCCAGTGCCCAAAGGGCCAGTACTGCCACGGCGAACCCCAACTCCACCAGTTAGTACGCCTATTCCTACGGAGGAAGCACAACCAGCTAGTCGTAGTTTAGCATCTATCGCATTTGATGTTGTTAAATCGTATGTGCGTATCTTCCCATCTTGGAAATATTATACTGAACATGAAGGAAAATGCCAGTTGTAGGTGTTTGTCCAGGAGTTATATGTAAGTAATGTTATTCATGGCAATTACTTTGCTTTGTCCCATACATCCTACCTCCATGATGGTTATAATACAGCAAATTTTCCCATTTTTCTCTATAGAGAAGGACCGATTTGGAAACTCAGGATGAGGTAACCTGTGCTAATACCTCTCCTATCTTAAAGAATGCTTGGTGGCAGTATCGGAATTACCTGACGAAAACATACTTCACCGGCAAAGAAACTCATCAAATTCCCTTACGTTCTCCTGAGACACATTTACTGGACGATGACTGGGAACGCATTGTTCTGTATTGGTCCCGAACCAAGAATGTGGTAACGTCTATGAGCTCATTTTCTATTTTTAAGTACTATATTCTTGCGTCTTACTGTACTCTATTCATGTAGAATAAGTGCCTAAACCTGAAGATCAACTGTTCTAATTTAAGATTCCATTGCTATCATAGTTCCAAAAAGTGCTA